>NC_045550.1:68494118-68826701 GCF_009769535.1 Thamnophis elegans
TTTCAGAGAAATGGCCGTCCAGTCTCTTCTTAAGAACTTCCAGTGATGGAGTTCCGACTTCTTGATTGACCTTGAAAAAAATAAATAAACCGGAGACCAGTCGAGAATCCAGAGTCCAGCCTAGACTGATATTACAATGCAATAGTAGAGTTGGAAGGGACCTGGAGGTCTTCTAGTCCAACCCCCGCCTAGGCAGGAACCCTATACCGTTCCAGACAATGGCTTCCAACATCTTCTTAAAGACTTCCAGTGTTGGGCATTCACAACTTCTGGAGCAATTTCACTGATTAATTGTTCTCAATTTAGGAAATTTCTCATTATTTCTAGGTTTGATCTCCATCACTCCTTCCTGCCTTCCTTCCTTCCTTCCTTCCTTCCTTCCTTCCTTCCTTCCTTCCTTCCTTCCCTCCCTCCCTCCTCCCTCCCTCCCTCCCTCTCTCTTTTAAACTTCTAGTTTGAAAGGAAACTCATTTGTCAGAATAGACCTGGAGCATTCACAACTTCTGGAGGCAACTTCTGTTCCACTGATTAATTCTTCTGACTGTCAGGAAATTTCCCCCTTAGTTCTAAGTTGCTTCTCTCCTGGATTAGTTTCCACCCATTGCTTCTTATTCTACCCTCAGGTGCCTTGGAGAATAGCTTGACTCCCTCTTCTTTGTGGCAGCTCTGAGATATTGGAAGACTGCTATCATGTCTCCCCTAGTCCTTCTTTCTATTCATTCCCTCTGCCTAGGCAGGAAACCCGATACCGTTCCAGACAAATGGCTATCCAACATCTTCCTAAAGACTCCCAGTGTTGGGGCATTCACAACTTCTGGAGGCAACCTCTGTTCTACTGATTGTTATGATTGATATGCCCAAAACCATCTCAAGACAGAGTAGAGAACCAAAGCAAGGCCGTCATTCCACCGGGACAGCTTAGCAGGGATGCCACTAGCCCAACAAGGCTGACTTCAGATGGACTTCGCCTTCACTGCAACCAACGTGTCTTCTTTTAATGCATCAAATACGAGAGGTTTTTAACTTTGAAGAGCAAGCTAACCGCGGTCAATTGTAAATGAAAGGAAAATCTCTTTTCTTTCTCTTGCCATTCCAGACATTCTTCCTTTGTGGGTTGAAGTGTGGCTCCTTCCATGTTGAGGTGGGGCACGGGCCGAGCTATAAGGGATGGATGTTATTTTGGGAGCAAGGATTTCAAACCAAGAAGGTTCGGCGTCCTCCTCCAGGCCTCCTTTGAAGTTTTCCAGCCTCCGAAAGGCCCAGGGGATTTATTAAGCATCCCGATAAATTTATATTGATTTTCATCTTTTTTTGGGGGGGGGGGGGCTGCCTGTTTATTTCCCGTAAAATGTGACGGGCCCTGGCACGCATTGTAGCGTTTGAAAACTACAGGGCTAGAAAATATTCTCGCTCTAAAACTGATGGCAGCTGAAAGTAAGCCCCAACTTAAGGCAGAATAGAATGAACAGAGTTGGAAGGGACACCCAGAGGTCTCCTAGCCCAACCCCGATTGAGAGAGAAATGCCCAGGGCAAGATGAAAACCAGGCCGGTGATTTATTTGGCTTCCTTGAAAGCTTTTTTTTTTTTTTTAACCATCTGAAGAGACAAAACCGGGCAGAACAAATAAACTCTTTAAGTGCCACCCATTCTGGATGATCTAGAATGCTAAGGCCGGTTGGTTTTTGGATGGGAGACCACCAGAGAAGCTGAGGATTAGAGGTAGTCCCTGACTTACGACCACAATCCACTGCTAAGCGAGACAATTCTTAAAGAGAGTTTTACCTCGTTTTAACGACCCCCTGTTCAGTGAATCACCACAGTTGTTAAGTGAATTGTGCAATCAATCACTAAGCAAATCTGGCTTCACTTGTTTCAGTGCTGTTGTAACTTCAAACAGTCACTAAAAGAATGACAACTTGTATCAGCTAGAAAGAATATTTCTATTTCTGTCTGCCTGTTTTCCTTTATTAGTTTTTTTCAATCCTGTTTCAACTCTTACCTTCCCAGAGTTATGTATACGACACGGGCAGCCATATTAGTTTATTTTCTATTTATATCCTGTTTTACTTATTTTTATGAATAACTCAAGGTGGTGAACACACAGAATACTCCTTCCTTCTCCTATTCCCCCTCCCTCCCCGTAACAACAACACCTGTGAGGTGGCTCTGGTTGGGAGGGAAGGACTCACCTGAAGTCACCAGCCAGCTTTCCTGCCTAAGGTGGGACTAGAACTCACCGTCTCCTGGTGATTGGCCCAAAGTCACCTAGCCAGATTTCACATCTAAGGTGGAACTAGAACTCAGCATCACCTGGTGATTGGCCCAAACTCACCCAGCTGGCTTTCCGGCCTAAGGTGGAACTAGAACTCACAGTCTCCTGGTGATTGGCCCAAAGTCACCTAGCCAGATTTCACATCTAAGGTGGAACTAGAACTCAGCATCACCTGGTGATTGGCCCAAGTCACCCAGCCGGCTTTCATCCCTAACGTAGGACTAGAACTCACCGTCTCCTGGTGATTGGCCCAGAGTCACCCAACCAGCTTTCGTGCCTAAGGTGGGACTAGAACTCATCGTTTCCTGGCTTTTAGCCTGGTGTTAAAAGACCAAACTGGTTCTCTAATAATTTAGTTGAATAAATATATTAAATAAAAAAGTAAATTTAAAAAATCCAGAAAGGAGAAGCAATGGGAGACCCCTGCAGTCAAGATAACAGAAGGGCCACCTTCACGAAATGCCTACGGTTGAACTCAAAAGGGACTTTATCTTCCCTTAAAAAATAAGACAGAGAAGGATTAAATTCTCCCACCAACTATATCAAAATAACCAAGTGGGACTCCTGTTGTTTCAGAATACTAAAAGTGTCTTCTTTTCTGCAATTTGCTAGGTGCATTAAAAAAAAAAAAAAAAACAGAACATTTAACTGGAACTTGAAAAGTAACAATCTTTCTCAACTTGATGCCATCCAGGAAGTGTGAACCACAATTTCCATCAGCCTATTAACAACTTTTCTGGTTGTGGCTGTGCTTTTTTTTTTAATTGGCTGGGACGACGACTCTCTCTGAAGTAAAATCCAAAAGATTTTCTTGGAATAACCAGCTTTTTAAAAAATTATTTACTAGCTGATGACCTGGCCTTCCCCGGGGGTATTTACTTATCCTAATCCATACATTTGTCCTCAAAACTAATCCCAGACCAAACGTAATTTGTAATGTTAGATTTTCCCCTTTACCAGAGCGAGCCCCCTTGTGGAGTACTGTGAAGCTGTTACCACGGCAATTCCACTGGGCTGTACAGTAGAAGCCATTTTACGGCAGTTCGGTAGAAGCCATTTTAAGGCACAACAGGCTGTATCTTAAGAGAACACACACCCCAAGGGGTGTTAGGGGTTTAACCCCCACAGTATTTGTTTCCAGAGAGTAAATCATCTGTGTACCAAGTTTGGTTGAAATTGCTCAAGGCGTTCCAGAGTTATGCTGGAACATACATACATACACAGAGAACCATTTTTATAGTAGAACCCATTTGTACAGTAGAAGCCATTTTACAGTAGTACAGTAGAAGCCATTTAAGGGACAACAGGCTGTATCTTAACAGAACCACACACACCGAGGGGTGTTAGGGGTGTCTTAACCCTCACAGTATTTGTTTCTAGAGAGTAAGTTATCTGTGTGCCAAGTTTGGTTGAAATTGCTCAAGGCGTTCCAAAGTTATGCTAGAACGAACACACACACACACACACACACATACACACACAGAGATATTCCTTCCTTGTAACAACAACTTATGAAATTTGGAGTGAAAAATCTGGAAACTTTATATAGCTCCGTGATTTGCCACAAACAGGGCAAATCTGAAGTTGTGAGTTCAACTCAGAGCAGTCCAGGGTGTCCATTACCCACACTAGGCAACATCATCAGTGCTAGAAGGGAGAAGAAGCAGGAGGACAAGGACT
Source organism: Thamnophis elegans (assembly GCF_009769535.1). Classification (NCBI taxonomy): domain Eukaryota; kingdom Metazoa; phylum Chordata; class Lepidosauria; order Squamata; family Natricidae; genus Thamnophis; species Thamnophis elegans. The sequence goes on from NC_045550.1 coordinate 68,498,072, forward strand.
GGGGGCTCCTTGGTGCTCTCCGAGTTCGTTTGTCTTCTTGCAGACATTTCATTACCCAAATATGTAACATCATCAGTGGGAGGAGGACAACTGGGAACTCCTTGGTGCTCTCCGAGCTTGGTTGTTTTCTTGCAGACATTTCATTACCCAAATATCATCAGTGTTAGAAGGTGGGAAGGGGGGGGGGATTGCTCTCTGTTTATATACCATCCCTTCTAGTACTGATGATGTCACCACGGCTGACTGGGGAATTGTGGGAGTTGAAGTCCACACATCTGGGAAGTTCCTGAGGTGGAGGAAACCCTGAGCTAAACCATAAGGAAAGTACACCGCATCTACTCCAAGACTCTCGTGCTAACCAGGGCCAGGAGGTTTATTTTCCTTTCGCAGCCTTGTTAAAAAGAGAAAAGAAAAAAAACACCATTTGTCTTATTCTGCTTATCCAGCTGCTTGATCGGCCGTTCTGGCTTTGGAGAAATATTTAAGAAACGGAGTGACTTTCAGGTGTGGAGTGATTTCCACGGGTCTTTTACAAACAGAGTTGGCAGCTGCCACGGCTGAAAGAGAGCCACCGAAAGGAGTTTATTTCAAAATAAATAAATAAATGGAAATTGTATGACTTGGTGCAGGGCAGCTGCGGAGCCTCTCAAAAGGCCGGCCTTGATTTGAAGCACAAGGAGCAGTGTGAAATTAAGCGATAATTCAAAAGACGTGGGTGTCGAGACGTTGGCGCTGTCTAAAATCAAAGATCACAAAATACACAGGTCTGAAATGGGAAAGAGAAGAGCTGGGGCAAAAGAAAGCCAAGATAGCTCCAGGAGTCGTAGGCGCCATTGCACATCTGGAGCACCCGTTGGAAACCACGAGTCATGGTGGCGCAGTGGTTAGAATGCAGCACTGCAAGCTGATTCTGCCCCACTGCCAGCAGTTCGATCTGCATCGGCTCGAGGTTGACTCAGCCTTCCGTCCTTCCGAGGTCGGTAAAATGAGGACCCAGATTGTTGGGGGACAAGAGGCCGAGTCTGTAAACTGCTTAGAGAGGGCTGTAAAGGACTGTAAGGTGGTATATAAGTCTATAGCAATAGCAATAGCAGTTAGACTTATATACCGCTTCCTAGGGCTTTCAGCCCTCTAAGCAGTTTACAGAGTCAGCATATTGCCCCCAACAACAATCCGGGTCCTCATTTTACCCACCTCGGAAGGATGGAAGGCTGAGTCAACCTTGAGCCGGTGAGATTTGAACAGCCGAACTGCAGAACTGCAGTCAGCTGAAGTAGCCTGCAGTGCTGCATTTAACCACTGCGCCACCTTGGCTCTCTAGTCTAAGTGCTATTTCCCTTCCTTCCTTTCTCTTTTCTTTCTTTCTTTTTCCTTCCTTCTTTCTTTCCGTCCATCCCTCCTATGGTGGCACAACGATTAGAATGCAGTATTACAGGCTGACTCTGCCCACTGCCAGCAGTTTGATACTGACCAGGTGAAGGTTGACTCAGCCTTCCGTCCTTCCGAGGTCGGTAAAATGAGGGCCCAGATTGTTGGGGGTAATATGCGGAGTCTGTGAACTGCTTAGAGAAGGCCGTAAAGCATTATGAAGCAGTATGAAAGTCTAACTGCTATTGCCTTTCCTTCCTTCCTTTCTTTCTTCTTCTTTCCTTCTTTTTCTTTCTTTCTCTTTCTCTCTCCTTCCTTCCTTCTTTCTTTCCCTCCCTCCCTCCCATGGTGGTGCAGTGATTAGAATGCAGTATTACTGGCTGACTCTGCCCACTGTCAGCAGTTTGATACTGACCAGTTGAAGGTTGACTCAGCCTTCTGAGGTCGGTAAAATGAGGACTCAGATTGTTGGGGGCAAGAGGCTGACTCTATAAACCGCTTAGAGAGGGGCTATAAAAGTACTATGAAGTGGTATATAGCTCTAAGTGCTATTACCCTTCATTCCTCCTTTCTTTCTTTTTCCTCTTCCCTCTTCCTTTTTCTTTCTCTCTCTCTCTCCTTCCTTCCTTCCCCGCCTCCCTCCCATGGTGGTGCAGTGATTAGAATTCAATATTACAGGCTGACTCTGCCTACTGCCAGCAGTTCGAAACCGACCAGCTGAAGTTTTATTCATCCTTCCGTCCTTCTGAGGTTGGTAAAATGAAGACCCAGATTGTTGGGGGTAAGAGGCTGACTCTGTAAACCGCTTAGAGAGGGGCTGTAAAACTCTGTGAAGCGGCATATAATTCTGGTGCTAACGGCGCTGAAAAACTCCCCACCAGTCATTTGCAAAAGGCAGCCTCATTCAGAACAGCTTACATCCTTGCGAGGAGACATTTCACATAATCAAACAACCATTTCTGCCTATCCTGAATCCTTGGTCAAATTGGGGGAGCCAAGCCCAGTCTAAACATCTGGCTGACTACGCAACGAATCATAATAATCACCATCAGTGTTGACCAAAATCCCTAGCAGTCAATTGCAAAAGGTGGCTTGACTGACTCAGAACAGCTTACATCCTGTGACAGTATCTGTAACGGCATCGAATATCCGTATCTGCCTATCCGAGGTCCTTGGGATGGACTCCGATGGAGGATAAACATGCCATATCCAGTCTAAACATCTCCTGATTATAATAATTTATCAAACTTGTGTCTTTTTTTAAAAAAAATCCAACACGTTTCCTGCAGAGACTCCAGTATAATCCCACGAAAAAGGAAATCAAGAGGATTTTGAGCAATGTTGTCTGAACGCTAGGCAGCCATCGGGGAGGACCCAGACAGGCAGATTCCTTCTTGTCAGGTACCGTATTTTTGGGAGTATAAGACACACCTTTTCTCTCCCTAAAAGAGTGTGGAAATGTTGGTGCGTCTTATACACTGAATACAGCAATTTTTGCCTTCCCTCAGCCCCCAGCAGCTCTGGGGCAAGGCAAAAGTGCCCCCAAGGCAAAAATGGGGGTGTTTTTGCCTTGCCCCATCCCTGCTGCTTGGGGCTCAGGGAGGTAAAAACTTTTCTTTCTTACTTACCTCTTCAAAATCGTGGTGCGTCTTATACGCCGGTGTGTCTTCTAGTCCGAAAAATACGGTAATGAGGTTTTAATAGCTGCCAACTGATGTAAGGTTGCAGACTGTAATCTGATGCAATGTAGGGTCTATATATATATGGGTGGCCATTAGAGGGTGTTTCTCTCCCTCGTCATGTATCTCATTTCTCTCCTTGTGTCTGTAGCTGAGTGGTAAGGGATTTTTTTTTATTAATTATTTTAATTTTATCAATTTCATATATACATTCACAATTATATGATCTCATAACTGTTATTAATAATATGTATTTATAACAATTTTTCCCTACTGTTGACAATATACTTGAAGATTGCTTTTTTAACATCCCATAGATCCATCTTATCTTACAACGGTCCTACTTCTTCTTCCCTCCCTCCCTCTTTCCTTCCCTCGTTTCTTCTCTCCTACTCCCCTTCCTTCCCTCCCTCCTTCCCCTTCCCTCCTTCTCTCCTTTCTTTTCTCCTTCTCTCCTTCCTTTTCCCCTTCCTGTCCTCCTTCCTTCCCCCCTTCCTTCTCTCCTACATTCCCTCCTTCCTTCCCTCCTTTCTTCTCTCCTTCCTTTCCTCCTTGCTTCCCTCCCTCCTTCCTACCCCCCTTTCTTCTCTTTCTTCTCTCCTTCCTTCCTTCTTCCTCTCCTTTCCCTTCTCTCCTTTCCCTTCTCTCCTTCCCCTGAGTGGTAAGGGATTTATCTACCATGTTGCTCTTCTCTGCACTTTTTCCAAGGTCTCAGCATCTTTTTTTGACTTTGCCACATCTTAAGGAATCCAGTGAAGCTAAAGAACATCACCAAGGACTCAGCTTCTTAAGATTATTTCCTCCTTATTTTTTTTATTTTTTTTTAAAGTTTGTCGATGAATATATCTGAAACTCTTAAGATCACAACATCTGCGGAAATGTCAAAAGCCTAGAGGAGATGCTGAACAGGCCTTCGCATTTTGAGGGCAAAGCTACACAATTCCGGCCATTTCTCTTCGCTTTGTCTTATCGATTGATTACGCAAACTAGTAGGAAAAAATGCCTAACTAGAGATGTGACTAAGCTTCCGTATAGATAAGGTTTGGGTTTTGTAAGGACTTTCTCCTTAAATAGTATTTTTTGACTCATGCAGTTTCCGTTTCCGGTACTGATAGTAGGGGATATATGGAATTTAGGGTTAAGTTGTGGGATCCTTTGTGGTCTCTGGGCTTGGTGGTTTGAGACGTTTCATTACCCAAACTTGGTAAAAAGAGCAAAATAAGAGCAAGCCCTACTCTTTTCTAGCACTGATGATGTTACCTAGTTTGGTCATGAAATGGCACCAAAGATTTGATTGATTTAATTTGATTTTATTACATTTATATGCCGCCCTTTTCCCCCGAAGGGGACTCAGGGCGGCTCACAATTCAAATCGGGGAAGGGGGGTACAGACAGAAAATAAAAGACGAAACATAACAATACATAATTTAAAAACACACAACAACCATACCATTCGAGACGGGGGCAACAGCTCTTTAGCCCCAGGACTCTCGGAACAGCCAGGTTTTAAGGGCTTTGCGGAAGGCCTGGAGGGTGGTGAGGGTTCGAATCTCTACAGGGAGTTCGTTCCAGAGGGTCGGAGCAGCCACAGAGAAGGCCCTCCTCCGGGTAGTCGCCAGTCAACACTGGCCGGCAGATGGAATTCGGAGGAGGCCTAGTCTGTGGAATCTAATCGGTCTAGTGGAGGTGATTGGCAGCAGGCGGTCTCTCAAGTACCCAGGTCCAATACCATGAAGGAAAGAAAACAACTGAACTCAGAGAGTAGCAAGGACCCCACAGTCCTCCTCCTCCTCCTCTCCACAAACCCCTCTTCCTTCTAGAACTGATGGTATTCCCTAGTTGGGTCATGAAACGTCTTCAAGAAAACCAACCACGATCATAGAGGTGTTGTGCTCCGCCTACGGCCTGCAAAGCTGGCGGGAGAGGCAGACAGTCGGAGATTGGGGAAGAACATGGGCCAGTCCTGGAGTCTGGGGAAGGCTTGGACGAGGGCTCTGCGTTGGAGACAGAGAGGGGGCCAGGGCCATCTGGGAGTTATGTGCTGCCTCCGAAGCCTCCAGAGTCGGACATCAGCAAGGCAGAGGAACAGGGGGAGCCTATTCCCAGTATGCGCATGCGCAGAGCTGCCAGAAGGCAAGAACAGTTAAAGTCAAAAGGGACGACTCGGGAGTAAGGCTTGGAGGTGATTCGCCTCTCCCGGAGCAGGGCCTTCTCTGTGGCTGCTCCGGCCCTTTGTGTTGTAATATAATTCCTTGTGTAGGTGTGTGTCCCCCATGGCCCAGTTCGTATCAGGGCATGCAGAGTCACGCTGAACCACACAGGAGAAAACAAACTCCTAAAACGCCATAACATCCTGATAGTGCATAACATAACATTCTGAGATGTGCCCTACCATTGACGCCCAGGATTTGACCATATATAGACTGAGCAGTAGATTAGAAATGGTACTTTTACAGGCTGTTTTTAACCACATGCTATTGCTCCTCCTGCCTTTGTCCTATCTCAATAAAAGGGGCTCTCAGACCCCCAATCTGGGTCGTCGCTCCATCCCGAGAAAGGTTGTGTCCTGTCTTTTCTCAACATCGGCCTCATGGGCGAACCACGGGAACGTTACACCTTTGGAACGATCTCCCACCACCCTTCAGGCTTTCCGCACAGCCGTCAAGACCTGGCTGTTCCGGCAGGCCTGGGGCTGATGAGTTCCCAGCCCCACTCGAACGGTTGCGGCTGTTGAGATGTTTTAATTTGCCTTTGTACTTGTTGTTGTCTTGTTTTGTCTTTTTTGTATTGCCCCCTTTTCCTATTGGTGTGTCAGCCGCCCTGAGTCCCTTTGGGAATAGGGTGGCATACAAGTTTAATAAACCTAACCATACCATATGACATAGAGGAGGAGCAAAGGCACGTGAGCCTTTGCGGAAAGCAACTTGGTTCAAGCTGGTCAGTTTAAATTCTAAAGCTCCGTGTGGTCTTGCAAGCTAATTGGCAACTAGGTCTTTGGCAGCGTTTCAAGGGAGATAAAGGTGGGTGCTTATCAGCCTTATCCCGAAAGACTTTGGCAGACTTCTGTCGGACTCTTTACAAACTGTTTGTGACTCTTTATGGGCTGTAAATGAACAAAATTCACAGCTTTTGAAATAAAAAGAGGGTTTTGGGGACTAAGTGTGTGCTTTTTACTGTATCAGGAAGCCTAGGTCAGAACAAGAGTATCCCACAGACTCCTCCTCCTCTCCACAAATCCCATTCTCTTCTAGCACTGATGAGGTTACCTAGTTTGGTCATGAAAGGTCTCCAAGAAAACCCCTGAGCTCAGAGAGCACCAAGGACCCCACAGTTCTCCTCCTCTCCCTTCTAGCACTGATGTTATTCCCTGGTTGGTTTATGAAAGATCTGCAAGAAAACCAACCACCAAGGACCTCACAGTCTTTCTCCTCCTCTCCACAACCCACATTCTCTTCTAGCACTGATGAGGTTACCTAGTTTGGTCATGAAAGGTCTCCAAGACACCCACCCAGCTGGGAGAGCACCGAGCACCTCTGTTTTCTGTATTATACAATCCCCTTCACCCCAGAGAACATTGCAAAGGTGGAGACCCAAAATCCCCCCCACCCCCGCTGCAAAATACCCATTTTTGACCCTCTGCAGACTACACTGTGGGGCTTCTAACATCTTGTTCCACGCAGTTGAACAGTTCTGCCCTTAAATATAACACAGGAACAGCTGCAGGAAACTGAGGAAGCTGTGTTCCCCTGGAAGGAGGGCTTGCAAATTCTCAATTAAGTGTAACTTGCAGGGGAAGAGAAGATTGACGATGTTATAACCAATCTGTCAACGAAGGACAGTATACACACCAGAGAGCGGGAAGACCTGCCAAGAAGATTCACATTAAGCTTCTTGTTTAACGTGTCTGTGTAAATCAGTAAACTCAAAAATTTGGAAATTCTCGGACGGCTTGTGCTTCGAACCTTAACATCCACCACCAGGAGCCAAGGGCTGCATTGAGGGGGGGGAATATCTTTGACACTGCCGCATCAAACTTAAAACAAGAAATCTTTCCCAGGAAAATCAACTTTTGGTTCAGGGGTGTGTGCAATCTTGGGCAACTTGAAGACCCGTGGACTTCAACTCCCAGAATTCCCCAGCCAGCCATGCTTTCCTTGTAGATGTTCCATGCTGGCTGGAGAATTCTGGGCGTTGAAGTCCACGGGTCTTAAAGTGGTCAAGATTGGATGACCCACCCTTAAAGCTACTAAGACCAAGAGTTTCCAAACTTTATAATTTAAGAACTTGTGCATTTCAACCAGTGGTGGGTTTCAAAAATTGTTCGAACCTACTCTGTGGGTGTGGCCTCCTTTGTGGGAGTGGCTTGCCGCCCATGTGACCGGATGGGAGTGGCTTGCTGCCCATGTGACTGGATGGGAGTGGCTTGCCGCCCATGTGACCGGATATGAAGATGCCGACGACACTTGTCAGAACTACCTTAAATTACCTCTCACACAGCACTGGCATGCATAAGAATAGGATGTAAACTTGTTTTTCAAAAGGCATCTTTGGTTTGCGTTAAAGCAACTTCAACACACGCAATGTTCTGATTGCACCACAAACGCAGTAGTCATCCTTACCTTTCACAGAGGCACTGAGTTTGATAAATAGGAGCATGATAGTGTAGAATAATCATATCCAAGGACCAGAGGTGGGTTTCAAAAATTTTTGGAACCTCTTTTATAGGTGTGGCCTGCTTTCCGGGTCCACTGGTGGAACCTCTTCTAACCGGTCCGGTAGATTTGACGAACCGGTTCTACCGAATAGGTGCAAACTGGTAGGAACCCACCTCTGATTTCAACTCCTAGAATTCCTCAGGCAGCCATGCTGGCTGGGGAATTCTGGGAGTTGAAGTCCACGGGTCTTCAAGTGGCCACGTTGAGAGAGACCTCTGGTAATCAACCTGGTCCCTCCCGCCCACTAGTGGGCATTCCAGCTTCATGGTGGCCGGTAGGGGTTTGCTGTAACTCTGCTTTACAAATTTTATAAAGTAAAGTTACTTCCCTACTTTATAAATCACCATTACTGTGGAACCGGTGGGCGGTTAGAAAATTTTACTACTAACGGAGATACAAAAGTGGGCGGTAGGTATAAAAAGGTTGATTATCCTTGGTCTAGACAAAGGGAGGTGTGCAGGGAAAAGATTGTTCTCCATTCTCTTCAACAACAACAACAACACAAGACTTGCTTCAGGAACCAAAGGAGGCTTCCCGAGACAGAAAAGTATGGGGGTTGGTGCTCTCTGAGCTTGATTGTTTTCTTGAAGGCGTTTCATGGCCCAGCTAGGTAACATCATCAGTGCTAGAAGAGAGGAGGGGGAGGAGGAGGAGGAGGGGGAGGAGGAGGAAGAGAACTCTGGGGGCCTTGGTGCTCTCTGAGGTTGATTTCTGGTAGACGTTTCATGACCCAGCTAGGTAACATCATCAATGCTAGAAGAGAGGAGGGGGAGGAGGAGGAGGAGGGGGAGGAGGAGGAAGAGAACTCTGGGGGCCTTGGTGCTCTCTGAGCTTGTTTTCTTGTAAATGTTTCGTGACCCAACTAGGTAACATCATCAATGCTAGAAGGGAGGGAGAGGGGAGGAGAAGGAGGAGGATGACAACTGTTGAGTCCTTGGTGCTTTCTGAGCTTGATTGTTTTCTTGTAGACGTTTCATGACCCAACTACGTAATATGATCAGTGCTAGAAGGGGGGGAGAGGGGAAGAAGCAACGATGGTGCGGTCCTTGGTGCTTTGTAAGCTTGACTGTTTTCGCACGGAGAGCTGTTCCCTTCCCACCAAAGGTGGTTCCAGTTTTTCTACTTCCATTTTTACCTCTAGGGGGCGGTGCTCATCTCCGTTTCAAAGCCGAAGAGCCAGCGCTGTCCGAAGACGTCTCTGTGGTTATGTGGCTGGCATTACTAAATGCCGAAGGCGCTTGGACCGCTGCTATCTTCCCACCAAAGGTGGTCCCTAGTTTTCTACTTGCATTTTTTTACCTGCTTTCAAACTGCTAGGTTGGCAGAAGCTGGGACAAGTGACGGGAGCTCACTCCGTTACGCGGCGCTAGGGATTCGAAACACCGACTTTTCTGATTGAGAAGCTCAGCGTCTTAGCCACTGAGCCACCGCGTGTCCCTTCTTCAGGAGTTTAGCAGGATACAAATTCTGCTCCTGAACTCCTGGCTGTGACCCTCTGAGAGCTGTTATGCCACGAAATTTCATTTTAGTGCATACCGATTACTGTACATTTAAAGCGACGACAACGTTAATTCTAAGTTCTGAGCAATGCCAGTCCTAAGACTGGTTGCAAAACTAGCCGAGCAGAAAAACTGCATCCAATGGGGCGAGAACCCGGAGCTACAAATTCTCAGGTTGTCAAACAAATGAAAAAATAAATAAAATAAAACCTCGCTTGGAATGTATTATTCCCATACATGATTTAAAAGAGAGGACTTGTATAAACTTTCAAACCCACACAGTTGCTAAGAGATCTCTCTCTCTCTCTCTCTCTCTCGCTAAAAAAAAAAAAAGCCAGCATTAACAAGCTTAGCATGCTTATATCACTCTTTTAAAGAGCTAAAACGAAGATTTAAGATTTCAAACTGAGCCTCACAATAAGTAATAACCTTTCCCAAAGTAGGTAACCTCCCGTACGATTCGGGGCTGGGGGGGAATTGAGGGCATTTGTTAAAAGAAAAAATAAAAATAATGCTAACAGTTACGGAGAATGAAGCTGTACCAGGGGTGGGTTTCAACCGGTTCGCACCGGTCCCTGCAATCCGGTTGGTCGCCGAACCCGGAAGTAAGTAACTTCCGGGAACGGCGAAGGCCCCCCCCCCCCGCGCCCGCGCACGCCCGCACACCCGGGCCCGCTCCTTACCCGGTTTTTACGAATTCTGCGCTTCCACGCATGCGCAGAACGCATACAGCGCCTGCGCGATCCTCCAGGAGCAGCTGGAGCATCGCGCAGACGCTAGTACGCATGTGCGCGCCGCATGCGTGCGTACGCCACACGCGTGCACGAGGACGCCGCACGCGTGCGCGAGGACGCCGCCGGCCTCGTTCCAACCGAATCGGTTGGAACGGGGCGAGAAACCCACCCCTGAGCTGTACCCTAGTTTTACTCAGTACTACTGATTTTTCTGCTCCACTGATTAATTGTTCTCACGGTCAGGAAATTCCTCCTTGCTTCTGAGTTTGATCTCTCTTTCGCAAGCTTCCCACCCAGTAGATCAGAATAGAGTCAGAAGGGATCTTGGAGGTCTTCTAGTCCAGCCCTCTGCTCAAGCAGGAGATCCTATATTCCTCTCCCAGCCACCACCACCACCCGCGCATGTGCGTGCGACCCCATTCCCCAAGTAGGCCTTCCTAAAGCCTCCTGGGAACAAAAATGGGCTTGGGGGCACATTGCACCTCCTGAACCCCGTTTTGGGCCTAGTAGGCCTCCCCTGCAGCCTCCTGGGAGCAAAAACGGGCCATGGGGGGAGGGAGGCACATTGCACCTCCTGAACCCCGTTTTGGGCCTAGTAGGCCTCCCTGCAGCCTCCTGGGAGCAAAAACGGGCCATGGGGGAAGGGGGGCACATTGCACCTCCTGAACCCCGTTTTGGGCCTAGTAGGCCTCCCCTGCAGCCTCCTGGGAGCAAAAACGGGCCATGGGGGGAGGGAGGCACATTGCAACCTCCTGAACTCCGTTTTGGGCCTAGTAGGCCTCTCTGCAATGACCCACTGCCCTCCCCTGCATACGCGCGCGCATCTCCTGCATGCATCCCGCCCCTCACGCATGCATGGCAGAGACCCAAAAATCAGCTGGCTGGCGGAAGGCGTGCGTACATGCGTGGTGCAGCTGAACTGGGGCAACGGCTCGCGGAGAGCGCTGTGCGTACCACCTGTGGCACAGGTGACACAGATTCACCATCACAGTCCTATTTCATTTCAGACAGGGGGTTGTCCAGTCTTAAAAACCTCCAGTGACGAAATTCCTCCTTAGTTCCAGGTCACTTCTCTCCTTGACTAGTTTCCATCCGTTGCTTCTTGTCCTGCCTTCAGGGGATTTGGAGAATAGGCTGACACCCCCCCTCCCCTCTTCTTTGGGGCAGCCCATCCAATTGTCTAATTCAAAACGGATCAGGCCTGTCGCAGCCATCTTTCCGTTTCTCCAGTTACCACACAGTATGGGAGGGGGAAGGGGAGGAGCTTGGAATGCAGACCAGCCAAAACAACCTCCTAGCCCTTGGGAATCAAGGTCATCTCAACAGGTGCTGGCCAGAGACTGGAAGAAGCTGCCAAGGAGACGCCAGAACACCTAATTGGACAATGTGACCTGGGACAACGAGGGAGGGAGTGATCTGTTCTTGAATTATACTGAAAACGCGGGAAATAATCAGCGCTGGTTTTGTATTCATCCGTGCCGAAATGATGTACTCAGTAAAACAATTCTTTGAGAAAGTAAAAAGTCTACGAGTTGCTGAATTGGTTGGGGTTCATCTGCAGGCCTGGATCCGGCATGCAGAATGCTTAGATCTAGCCCGCAAGGCCACCCTGAAAACAGGGAAAAATCGGTCCGCGGTGAATCTGCCAGTGAAAATGATGCTCAGGGAGACCGGGCCCAGGCTTCCCCAAGCTCCATTTTAGCTAGCAGAGGGCTACAGGCCCCCATTGTGGCCAAAAACAGAGCTCAGATTGGCTGCATGTGGCCCCTCCCAGCTCCGTTTTTGCTGGCAAAGGGCTGCAGGAGGTAATTGAGATGAAAACGGAGGTCAGCCTGGCCGCGTGTCTCTCCCCCCCCTTCCCTGGCTCTGTTTTCACTTGCAGAGGGCTGCAGGAGGCTGTTGTGATCAAAAATGGAGCTCGGATTGGCTGCATGCAGCCCCTCCCAGCTCCGTTTTTGCTGGCAAAGGGCTACAGGAGGTAATTGAGATGAAAACGGAGGTCAGACTTGCTGCATGTCCCCCCCTCCTCCCCCAACTCTGATTTCGCTTGCAGAGGGCTGCAGGAGGCTATTGTGGCCAAAAACGGAGCTCGGACTGGTTGCATGTGGCCCCTCCCAGCTGTGTTTTTGCTGGCAGACGGCTGCAGGAGGTAACTGAGGCCAAAAACGGAGCTCAGACTGGCCGCGTGTCCCCTCCCCCACCCCCCGGCTCTGTTTTTGCTTGCAGAGGGCTGCAGGATGTTGTTGCGGCTGAAAACAGAGCTCGGACTGGTCACGTGTGAGTTCCCCATCTCTGTTTTCACTGGCAGAGGGCTGCAGGAGGCTAATGTGGCCGAAAACGGAGCCTTGACGAGTGATGTCAAGCTGGCCATGCCCACCTTAGCCATGCTCCCTCCTCCCCCGAGGTCAAACCCAGCCCTGACGCAGCCTTCAATGAAATCGAGATTGACACCCCTGTTTCTACAGTCTCAACATTTTTTTTTATTTTTACACCTTCATGGTTTTGCTCTCCACAATCTTTCTAGGATCTCATTAAAACCAGGGCCCTTTCATGAAAGGCCGGGCCAAAACGAAAGCACGTTCCCCCCCCCCCATTGTTCTTCTTTTGACACATCCGTCTTCCCGCACACCTCCTCCCTGGGTTCAAAGATCCCCTCACTCACCTTTGGGCAGAGAACCTCGGTCTGCTGGATCATGATCAGAGCTGATGCAATCAAAGCCCCCTGACGCACGTAGTTGACAGGGTCGTTAGTCATCGGCTCCAACAAATTAATTGCTTCCTATCGGGTGGAGAGAGAGAGAGAAAGGAGAGGGATATTAACTTTATTTCTCTTTCAAGCGCCAGGCTTTCATCAGGATTATCCGATTAGGATCTTCAAGCAGGGCATGGTAGGGAGAAGCTGATGAGAGGGGCGCCCGAAAGGGCACTCGCGCGATAGGCGCTCTGAAGATCAAACATTTTAATTTCTCGAAACGAGGCTGGAACGAGTGTGAAGCAAGCAATTTGTTTCAGGTGAGAAAAACACTTAAAAAAAAATGCAGCTGCTCTTAAGGCTACTTCTGAGAAACGCCTTCCGTCACCAGTCCTCAATCTTTCCGGGAAGGGTCTATATATATATTTTAAGTTTTCTATTTTACACACATAAACACATCAACAAGAACAAACACATGACTTAAGACAACATAGGAACAATAAGTTCCATCATGTATCATACAGCAGTTCCGTATCGGTTTCTTTGCAGTTAGCGTTTTCCCTTTCTATAATTAGCTATTTATAACCAAATATTGTTTATCTATAATGTGCTATATATACATACAATTCCAGGTAAACTTTCACCTGGTTATTCTTTTTCTTTGCCAATCTTATACTATTGTTATTCCATTTAAGAGATTATAGAGTACAGTTTGGGTTGTATTATTTACCATCCCAAGCCTCTATTGTGACATCACCTTATTTTCTCTTTCTTTTCTCTCTCCCTTCCTTCTCTACTTCCTTCCTCCCTCCTCTCCTTCCCCTTCTTTCTTGCCTTACCTCTCTCCTACTCTTACCTTCTCTTTCCCCTCCTACTCTCCTTCTCTTTTTTCTCCCTTCCTCCCTCCTCTCCTTCTCTTACTCTCCCTTCTACCCACCTTTCCTTAACTCTTTCTTCTTCCCTTACCTGTCCTCCACACTTCCTCTTCCTTCCCTACTATCTCTCCTTCTCTTTCTCTCCCTTCCATCCTCCTCTCCTTTCCCTTCTTTCTTCCCTCTTTTCACTACTTCCCCGGGAAGGGTCTTCTTAATTATTACTTTTTTATATTTTTATTTTATTTTTGAATAGACACAAACAAAGACACAAAAAACAGCATAAAAACATATTCCAGTTACAAATTATAAAAAAGTGTGTCAATTGGTTACAAAGAACTTTCGTGCATCTCTTCCACAGTCATCATCTATAATCAATATCAAATTATATATTTTTCATCAAATATATATATATATATATATATATATATATATATATATATATATATATATATATATATATATATATATATATCACATCTCATCCTTCATATGACTATAGATGTTTTAACATCCCTTTATAATAAATATTCCAAAATTCAAAGCAAAAACACATAATGGCATTCCGTTGCCTATTTTCAATATCACCCAACAACATTCTATCTTTGTGAAACGTTCTAAATAATAATCAATTATGTTTGATAACAAAGTTTCTAAACCTCCTTTCTTAATCACTGTTTACAATTTATATCCAAATTCAATATTATAGGCTTTCATACATAACTAAGTTTCCAAACTTCCTTTCATGGTCACCATTTAAAATTTATACCAAATTTCCTCTTGTCGAACCAATATATATATGTATATATTATATCATTATAATGAGCCGAGGTGGCGCAGTGGTTAAATGCAGCACTGCAGGCTACTTCAGCTGACTACAGTTCTGCAGTTCGGCTGTTCAAATCTCACCGGCTGAGGGTTGACTCAGCTTTCCATCCTTCCGAGGTGGGTAAAATGAGGAGCCGGATTGTTGTTGGGGGCGATATGCTGACTCTGTAAACCGCTTAGAGAGGGCTGAAAGCCCTATGAAGCGGTATATAAGACTAACTGCTATTACTATTGCTATCATTATCAATTATTTATCTAACTATATCCATGATCAATCCAATTTCAATATTATAGGCCTTCATACATAACAAAACTTTCAAAACCTCCTTTCATGGTCACCATTTAAAAATTTATACCAAATTTTCTCTCGTCAAACCAATACATATATATACATTATATCATTATCATCTATCTAGCTATATCCATTATCACTTCATTTTTAACATAATGCTCTAATTTTAACTATTTAGCTAGTATTTTGTTAATAGTTTTCATGTCTCAACCTGTGTCTTTCCAGTAGTAGTAGAGTCTTATTTCTTTTGCCTTATGTGGGATTAATCTTCTGGTTATTTCCTTAATCAACTTTGTGTGGATTTCTCTTCGCACCTTGTTGCTTGTTGCATGTCTTATAAATTTTCGAAACCCTCCATCAGCTTCTTTAATCAGCTTATCTTTGGTTATCAGTAGTGCTTTTGTTAAAGATCCTCTCCTTAAATTCATCAATTCTTTTCTTTTTTCTCCTTCTGTACCTTGAAATCTGGGCTAGAGCTCCTTTTCATCTCTCTTCCCTTTCCATGTTGCATTCTTTCCATTTCCAACCACGCACAGATCACTGTCAATATCCACAGTTATTTTGCCTCTTTGTTCATTTTTCCCTTGGGTTTTTGAGACTCTAACCTCCACTTTTTCCATTAGCTGGTTATCTTCAATTTCATCAAATTTTGCTATATTACCATCTATATTTTCCAATTTCTTCTCAATTCTCTCTGATGTTTCTTTTTGAATTTCAAACATAATCTGTTGTAATGTTATGGTTTCTTCTTGGTATTGTGTCACTGTCCAATTTATAAACACTGCCACTCGAGTTGGAAAACAAAGCTTTGTTTTTCACTTCTCTCTCGCTGTCAAAAAGACATCCAAAGGGCACCTACATAAACAACCCATCTTATCTCTCTGCAAGCTAAAACCTTTGAAGTGCAAGTCAAAATGATCAAAGAAAAGAGAGAGAAAAATATTTCCAGAACTCAGCCTCCAACCTCCAAGTGGCAGTGTAACTTCTTTTCCTTCTGATGTTACTGCTCTCTTTATATTCCTTTTATATCCTCTTTATATTCCAAGCTTAAAAGAAACAAGGCTCTTAAATGGAACAAAAGAAAAAGAAAAAAAACCCATCCAAGCCAGTATTGTGAAAATTATATTAAAAAAAGATTTAATCCATCGGTAAAAAAAAGTAGTAGAAGAAAAGCCAATACTTTCACTTTAAGAAGTAGTTCCATCCATAGAAGACAATTAAAAAAAAGAATAACACACTGTCCAAAATAGCGTAAATTCGCCGCTTATTTTTTCTTTTCTTTACAAGTTTAATTTGGCTTAATCATTTTTGGGCAGTCTCTTTTGTAAAAATAAAATTTCCTCACCAGATGGACACACTTTCTCTTTCCGCTTTCTTCCGGTTGCGGAGCTGTCCCGACTCCAATGGGGCTGCATTTCTATCGCCGGCTAGAAGAGATTCTCTTGGATCAATCAGGGACTTTGCGATGTCCCTGAGATCAGCAAGATGTACTCTTCCCTGTCACCGTCTCTTCGGGACGGTTTAGGTCCAGATGGACCATCCAGTGCTAAAAGTATTGGCTGCGATCTTGGAGCTCCGAGATCGCACGTTCATATCGTCGCAACATCAGCTCCTTTCTCCTTCTTAATTAAACAGTTAACGAAGGGTAGAGATGGTTTTGGTCCAGTGGTGAATGCACCAGGTTTGAAAGCAGGAGATGGCAAGTTCTAGTCCCTCCTTAGTGGGAAAGCCAGCTAGGGGACTGTTCTGACCCCCCTCGTCCCATACCAACACACTCCAAGCCAAAGATAAGTTACAGCATTTAATTAACAGACAGACAGGTCCTTGGCAGCAAACCGGCACAGACAAGCTTGGGCAGCAATCCAGCACAGATAAGCCGTGGCAGCAATCCAGCCTGCCAAGCTCACCATAATGTTCTCCAACATTAGTTCCTACGTTGACTTCTGCAAGAGGGCCGTGTGCACAAGCAGTCCTTTTATAGTCTGGAGAGGAGCCTAATGCCCACCAGCTGAGTGCAATTACCTCCTGTAAATGCGCAACTGTTCCTGACACCTATTAGCTCTTCGGTGCCGGGCATCCAGGAACAACTCACTGCTGGTGTCCAGATCACTCTCCCTTCTCTCCTCCCCACTGGTCAGAGGCTCAGGTGCCTCCTGGTGGCCAACCAGCCTCTCTGCGCCCTGCTCGGAGTCGGAACCCTGTTCAGGGTCCTCCACATCCTCCAGAGCCGAATCATAGGGCCCCTCATTGTCGGAGTCTGGTGGCAGCTCCAACGGCTCCTGCTGGGCCACAACAGGGGACTTTGGGTCAATCACTGGGAGATGGTGAGTTGTAGTTCCACCTAGCTGGGTGACTTGGGCCAATCACCAGGAGACTTGGAGTTTTAGTTCTGCCTTAAGCAGGAAAGCCAGCTAGGTGACTTTGGGACAATCACTGGGAGATGATGAGTTGTAGCTCCATCTTAAGCAGGAGACTGTGAATTCTAGTCCTGACTCTGGAAGGAAAGCCAGCTAGGTGACTTTGGGCCAATTGCTGGGAGATGATAAGTTGTAGCTCCATCTTAAGCAGGAGACTGAGAGTTCTAGTCCTGCCTTAGGCAGGAAAGCCAGCTGGGTGACTTTGGGCCAGTCCCTCTCTCTCAACCTAATCCACCTCACAGGGGTGTTGTTACTGCGGGGAAAAATAGGAGGAGGAAACAATATTAGGTATGTTTGCCACCTCGAGTTATTTAGAAAAATAATAAAGGTAGCTCCATCCATCTTCAAAATTGATAAACACTGGTCTTGGGCCAGCTAATGAACTCGTAGGTTAAGTAAAACGCAAATGCCACGGATGGATCAAAGCTTTTTAATGGCTTTCTTCTCCCCTCCCTGAGCTCTCCGACACTTTCCTTCTCATTATGCAAAAATTACCTTTTATAAGCGGGGTTGCATTGGTGTGCATTTAGAGGTCCTGACCCAAACTCTTTTGAAGAGAGGAAGGAGGGGGATGGGAGCCCCTCTTGAGTCCAGCTAAAACCTTAACATGATTTCCAGGCCTTCAAGTTCTAACATATTAAACTCAGCCTTGGCTATATGTTGATGTAAGGAGACCCACTGATATAAACATGAGCTCAAGCGCTTTTTTATTTCAGAAATAAACAATAAAAGTGCAAAACTCCAGCCAGGCAGGTTGTTATCCCGGCTGCATAAAGTTACAGAGAGACAAAGCAGACTCGAGCTAAAACTATTGCCCCTTTTATGTCCAGTAAAGGAAAATATCGAGACAGGAAATCAATATCGTTTCTGGGCTTTCTCTAGACTCTGCTCCCCCCAAAGAGGAATGTCTAAAAGCTGAAGATTTTTCAAGAAACCATCAAGCCAAAGAATGCCTCTCTTGGATAAATAAAAATTAGTTCTTGCATAAGCGGTAACCACAAAATAATTCAAGAAAATGACAGGGAACAAACTTTAGATCAATATTTCTCACTTTTAAGCAACTTTAACGGGTGTGCAGAGCACATCACGAGAAAGGCGGGGTAAGATGAATCACAAATTGGAATTAAGATTGCCGGGAGAAATATCAACAAACCTCAGATTTTCAGAGGATACCACTCGAATGGCAGAAAGTGAAGAGTAACTAAAGAGCCTCTTGATGCGGGCAAAGGAGAAGAGTGCAAAAGTTGGCTTGAAACTCAACATTAAGAAAACTAAGATCATGGCATCCGCCCCTCTCAATTCTTAGCAAATAGATGGGGAAGAAATGGAGGGAGTGACAGATTTTATTTCCCTGGGCTCCAAGATCACCGCAGATGGGGACGGCAGCCAAGAAATTAAGAGATGCTCCTGGGGAGGAAAGCGATGGCAAATCTAGACAGCAGACTAAAAAGCAGAGACATCACTGTGCCA
Source organism: Thamnophis elegans (assembly GCF_009769535.1). Taxonomy (NCBI): domain Eukaryota; kingdom Metazoa; phylum Chordata; class Lepidosauria; order Squamata; family Natricidae; genus Thamnophis; species Thamnophis elegans. Next base: position 68,516,638 of record NC_045550.1, read on the forward strand.
ACAAAATTGTGTATAGTCAAGGGTACGGTTTTCCCACTCGCAATGGATGGCTGTGAAGGTTGGACCATAAGGAAGGCTGAGCACCAAAGAATGGAGGCCTTTGAACTCTGGTGCTGGAGAAGATTCCTGCGGGTCCCTTGGACTGCAAGGCCATCCAACCGTTCAGTCCCGGAGGAGATCAATCCTGACTGCTCTTTAGAAGGCCGAATCCTGAAGAGGAAACTCAAATCCTTTGACCACCTAAGGAGAAGGAAGAAGGACTCCCTGGAGAAGAGCCTCATGCTGGGAACGATGGAGGGCAAGAGAAGAAGGGGACGACAGAGAAGGAGGTGGCTGGATGGAGTCACCCAAGCAGCCGGCCTGAGCTTCAATGGACTCCAGGGGATGGGAGAGGACAGGAAGGCCTGAAGGAACGTTGTCCATGGGGTCGCGATGGGTCAGACATGACTTTGCAACTCCTATCTATCTATCTATCTATCTATCTATCTATCTATCTATCTATCTATCTATCTATCTATCTATCTCAAGTACTTTGGCCACCTAAAGAGAAGGTAGGACCCACTGGAGAAGAGCCTCATGCTGGGAACGATGGAGGGCAAAAGAAGAAGAAGGGGACGGCAGAGAAGGAGGTGGCTGGATGGAGTCACCCAAGCAGCCGGCCTGAGCTTCAATGGACTCCAGGGGATGGGAGAGGACAGGAAGGCCTGAAGGAACATTGTCCATGGGGTCGCGATGGGTCAGACATGACTTTGCAACTCCTATCTATCTATCTATCTATCTATCTATCTATCTATCTATCTCAAGTACTTTGGCCACCTAAAGAGAAGGTAGGACCCACTGGAGAAGAGCCTCATGCTGGGAACGATGGAGGGCAAAAGAAGAAGAATGGGACGACAGAGAATGAGATGGCTGGATGGAGTTACCGAACCAGTCGGCGTGAGCTTCAATGGACTCTGGGAGATGATAGAGGACAGGAAGGCCTGAAGGAACGTTGTCCATGGGGTCACAATGGGTTAGACAAGACTTCGCAACTAACAACAAGCAGCGTGGACTTCAAGTCCCAGAATTCCCCAGCCAGCATAAACTAGAACTATCATTTCTTTGAAATGCATCCAATGGAGTTTGTCAGAGCTGGGACGAAAATACTAAACAAATATAACTTCGACTTACAAAGGCCAACTTGGGTGCCGTGGTAGTCCTAACATATGACCACAATCGAGCCCAAAATGTTTGTCGCTAAGTGAGCCATTTGTTGTGAAAGTTTTGCCCCATCTTATGACCTTTCTTGCAACAATTGTTAAGTGAATCACTGCAGAGGTTAAGTTAATAAGACTGGGCCATGTGACCCCAGGACAATGAGAACCGTCATAAATATGAGTCAGCTGCCAAGCATCTTAATTTTGATCATGTGACCAAGGGGATGCTGCAATGGTCATAAGTGTGAAAATGGTCATAAGTCACTTTATTCAGTGCCATTGTAACTTTGAACAGTCACTTAACGAACTGTTGTAAGTCGAGGACTGCCTGCACATCTGTCTGGCATTTTGTTGCAAGTCGTTGCATATGAAAATGGGTGGCAAATTAATTTAGTAATAATAATAAGTAAAAAATAGTCGTATTTTTTACATATCGACCAGTGGATTAGACACAACCAAGCTGCTAAATTAATCCACTGGTCATTATGTAAAAAATACGACTTACCTGTATTTGAAAAGCCATGGGAACATAAAGTGGAAAAAGTTATTGAAAATGAGAAGGTGAAGATCTTGTGGGACTTTCGAATAGAGACGGATCGTCACTTGGAACACAACACGCCAGATCTCAGTTGTCGAAAACCAAAACATACAATTTATTGATATCATGGTTCCAGGAGACCCCAGAATAGAAGTAAAAGGAGTGGGAAAAAATCATGAAATATCAAGACCTGGCCATCGAAACTACACGATTATGGATGAAACATGTAACAGTGATACCCATTGTCATCGGGGCACTTGGTACCATGTCCAAGAATTTTATAAAACACATCACGAAATTGCAGCTTTCTGCAAAAACACCAGCGGAACTGCAAAAAACTGCACTGCTCGGAACATCGCATATTTTTAAAAGGTACTTGGTTGATACCTACAATGCTGGCAGCAACCCATTATCAACCATTAGCACCAGTCAATGGTATTTGTGATGCATTACTGAATATTCAGTTGGCTGAGTTTCATATTTAATAAATAAAGTAAATAATAATAATAAATGTCAATAATATTTGTGATACATTTTTAAATGTTCAGTTGACTTCAGTTTCATGATTAATGAAGTATATAATAATATACGTCAATAATTGTGATACATTTTTAAATGTTCAGTTGACTGAGTTTCATGCTTAATGAATAGAAGTTTATAATAATAAATAAATCTTGTGCCAGCTGCTTTCATTAACCCAGCTTTTCTGCCTCCCTGCAGATGTTCCCTCCCATCGTCCTCAAGGAGATGATGGTTTATGGCGCAGGAATTCAAGCTGACATCCATGCCCTCAGCAAGGGGTGCTGGGGTTTGATTCCAAACCTCAGAGCGGGGTGACCTTGGGCCAGTCACTTTCTCTCCGCCCTAGGAAGTAGGCAATGGCAAAGGACTTCCAAAATCTCGAAAGAAAACAGCAGGGTCTTATCCAGGCAGTTGCCAGAAGTCAATACTGACTCAAAGGCACCCTCCAAAAGAAATAATAATAATATTCTTCAATTTAGAAATGTTTTTTTAGGAGGTATTTTGTAAAAATGGCCACAATTATATATAATCATTTTGCTTTATCCACAGTCAGGACATCTAGTGGTTAAGGCACCAGGCTAGAAAACAAAAGGATGTGAGTTAGAGTGGGGAGGGAGAGAGAGAGGGAAAGAGGGGAGGGGGAGAGAGGGAGAAAGACAGAGAGGGAAAGGGGGGAGAGGCGGAGGCTGAGCTGTCCATCAGGACCCAGATGGGGAGTCAACAGCCCCCAGGTCCCGAGGTAGCTGATGAGGAAGAGATGGAACAGCTGAGCCCAGTGCCTGGCACACTGAAGTACCTGAAGGCAGAGGAGAGGAGAGCAATGGAAATCTATGGGCCGGTCCTTAGGAAGGAAGAGTCACCGCTGCTAGCGAAGCCCCACCCTAGGGATAAAAGGCAGGGGGCGGAGATGAATAGATGTGGCAGACAATTATCCCGGTCGGCCAGATTTGTCAGCCCGCGAGAGAAAACTGTTTGCCGGGGCTGCCGGCATTCCTAATCAAGGAATCTTTTGAGTTCACGTCAGAGGATTTGTCATATTTGGGGAGAAGGGTCAGAACGGTGAAATTGGGCCCATCACCAGATGACGGTGAGTTCTAGTTGCCTTTAGCCATGAAAGCTGGTTCGGTGACTTTGGGCCAATTAGCAGCAGCAGGTGAGTTGGAGTCCCGCCTTAGGCAGGAAAGCCAGCTCGGTGTCTTTGAGCCAATCGCCAGGAGACTGTGAATTCTAGTTCCACCTTAGCCATGAAAGCCAGCTGGTGGCCTTGGGCCAGACCGCCTCTCTCTGCCCAACCCAGAGGGTTGTTGTTGGGTAAATACAAGGAGGAAGGTGTACTGGATATACTTGCCACTGTCAACATAAAGCATTTATCAAGTCGGCATGGTGAAGAAAGGGTGGGGGGGAACGCATTCCGCGCACGCCTTCGGCTAGAGTGGGATCTCCGATTACTACAGCAGGCTTGGGAGGTGTGCACCTCGTTGGAGAATGTGATTTATGACACAGACTGAGGGGAGGGAAGAAACAGGGGCTTAGAGATTTAGATCTGACTGCAATGGGGTATTGCCGAAATGGTGTTCCTATTAAATGACTGGCTTTCTTCTGAATTTTGGCTCGAGGCTCATGAATTAATGAGGGCATCTTTCGGAAACCTGACAGCCGCCTTGTGTTATTTGCAAAAATAAGAAAAAGTGTGATACAAGCAAACAAAATAAATACTCCAGTTCTTGGAACTTTAGTGGAAAAGACAAGAAATGCAGTTTGGCTGCACCTAGCATTACCTTGTTTCCTGTCCCAGCGCAACAGATCCCCAAAGCCATCGCTGCTCCGTAACGGACATGCGGGTTGTAACTTTCGGACAACAAGGAAACAACACTTGGACATTGTTCAGGAGTCCTAAACAGGAAAAAGGAAGAGCATAATGAAGGTTTTTATTACTGAAGAGAACACAAAGGAACGTTCTTTACAAGCCAAAAAGATTGTTATCTTTATAAACACGGTATCTTTATACAATCTTAGGTGGTATAAACAGAGGCGTAGAATCAAGATCACATGAAATATTAGTGCCACTTTACCCTAGTAATCTGTGAATACTGCAACCAATTTTGGTCACATTACAAAAAAGATGTTGAGACTTTGGAATAAGTACGGAGAAAAATGTTGCGGCCCGCCAGCACAACTGGCAGAAGATTCGGAGAGTGAGGAGGAAGATGGGCCAGTCCTGGAGTCTGGGGAAGGCTCGGAAGAGGGTTCGGAGGCAGAGAGGGGGCCAGGGCCGTCTGACAGTTATCAGCTGCCTTCAGAGTCAGACATCAGTGAGGCGGAAGAACAGCTGGAGCCTGTTCCTAGTGTGCGCATAGTTGCCAGACGAAGGGAACAGCTAAAGAACAGGGGTCGACTTGGGAGTTAGAAGGGACATTAGACCCGTGATGGCAAACTTGTGGCCCGCGGAGCCATTTGTTAGGGCACGCGAGGTATTGCTCTAGTGTGCATGCGTGTGCTGGCCAGCTGACTCTGGCCTTCTTTAAAGGCAGTTTTTCGCCGTCCGGAGGCTTCCCTGAATCCTCTGGAGGGCGAAAACTTGCCCTACGAGCAAACTGGAAGTCCGTTCTCAAAGTTCTGGTTTGCCCAGAGGGCCAGTTTTTCACGCTCCGGGGGCTTCAGGGAGAGGGAGGCTGTTTTCGCCCTCCCCAGGCTCCTATAAAGCCTCTGGAGCAGTGTTTCTCAACCTTGGCCACTTGAAGATGTCTGGACTTCAATTCCCAGAATTCCCCAGCCAGCGAATGCTGGCTGGGGAATTCTGGGAGTTGAAGTCCAGACATCTTCAAGTGACCAAGGTTGAGAAACACTGCTCTGGAGCCTAGGGAGGGAGAAAAAAGTGTGCCAAAAGCAGGGGAGGGAGCAATGGTTACGCGTCCATGCACCCACGGGGGAGCCCACGCAGACGCACTGGGGTCACGCGCATAGCATTATGCGTTTGGGCATGCCTGCACATGACCCCCCCCCCCTGCGCTCCCCCCCCGCTTTTGGCACGCGATCCAAAAAAGGTTAGCCATTAGCATATTACACTGTTACTTATCTGAAATGGTATATAGGATCTCGTGCTTCAGGAGGGGGTTGGACTAGAAGACCTCCAAGGTCCCTTCCAGCTCTATTCTATTCTGGATATATTCTGGAAAGGGCCGGATAAAATATTCTCGCCCCCACCCAAAACAAAAACCAAAAACCAAAGACACCCATGAAGCTTGGCTCTTTCTGCTCTCTCTTTGAGAAGGAACTCGGAGTAGGAATGTAAATAAGGAGGAGAAGAGGGCAGAGTTGACAAGCTGGGATGGGTGGTTTTTTTTTTTTTTTTAACTGAAGGCAGCTCAGGTATGAAGGCTATAAACGCCCCGCGCAAAGCCATTTGTCACCTTGTTCTCAAACAAAGCTCAAAAGTTGGCAAAAAAAGAGAGAGAGAGAGAAACCTGTTATAAACACACAAGGCGTTGAATAAATGAACCCGAAAATTAAAGGAGAAACGTATGTTTTAAGGCCCACATGCCAACACATTGGTACTGCCCTGGGCATTGGTTCAAATCGCAGATGCCTAGGAAAAAGATGAATAGTCAAATTTTTAATTGTTTTTTTTTTCCTCCCTGAAGACAAGCTCATCCATCAGAATCGGTATCTGCCCACAATTAAAATGAATATACTGCCAAGGCTATTGTACGTATTCCAGACAATTCCATTAAAATTGGAAAAGTAATATTTTGAAGAACTGAATAATACATAAATACATTTGGCAAGGGGAAAAAAAGCAAGAATTGGTCTGAAAATGATGCAAGATATAAGGATTTGGGTATACCTACACCCGTGAAAATACCTACACCCGTGAAAATCTACGAAAACACACACACACAGCCAATAATTAAAGGGAGACTAGTATAGATCTATTTCAAGCTATTTAGCTCTCATCAGCTAGCCATACCCTTGCTGGGATTTGAACTTGGGCTATTTTACGTGTTAGGCACGTTATAATAACCTCTAAGCCGCAAGCTCTCCTCCCTTATCATATATATATATATTCATATATTCATACATATATATTCATACATATATATTCATACATATATATTCATACATATACACACACACACACATATATACACACACACACACACACACACACACATACATACATAGCTGGATGCCCGTGCTTCACGATGAAATCATCGGGCTATACAGGAGAAATTGGCTCACTGGTGTGGCTGGTGATTGAAACACATAAGGAAATGTTGCTCCCACTGCCTTGAGTCCGGAAGCAGTTCCATAGGTGGAAGGCGTAGACATTTTGGTGAGGTACCAACATTTAGTACTGTAAGGAGCCCCAGACCTCCTGAGTGAAGGAGTGGAACGTCTGCCAGTTTGAACTGAGGTAACGGAATGTGAGGCAATTGGCAGTTGGAACAGAGTTCTTTTCAGGTGGGGAGGGAGAGTAGAATGTCGAACTCCTTAGCATCAGAGTTTGGTCATTTCGAAAAATCCTTTCTTAGCGAGCACCTAGAAGCCAAGAGGAACATACGTGCCAAATTTCAAGTTTGTAGGCTTTAGAAAATATACCAATATTCCTCAACTTACAACAGTTCATTTAGTGACTGTTTGAAGTTACGACATTGAAAAAAAGTGACATAACGGCAGTTTACCACACTTATGACCATTGCAGTATCTCCGTGATCAAAATTCAGGCACTTGGCAATCGACTCATATTTATGACCGTCGTAGTGTCCGTGGGGGCTCATGTGATCCCCTTTTGTGACCTCCTGGCAAGCAAAGTCAGACTGGGGAAGCCGGATTCACTTCACAACGATGTTACTAACATAACAACTGCGGCCATTTGCTTATCAACCGTGGCAAAGAACAGTCGTAAAATGGGGCAAAACTCTCAGTTGACAAATGTTTCACTTAGTGACAAAGGTTTTGGGCTCCATTGTGGTCGTAGATTGAGAGGCCCTGTATATATGATCCATTTGATTTGGAGCTACAGGTTGTTGAGTTGTGTTCGGGATCACATTGGAAAGGGCAACGAAGAAAAATAAAGGATTTTTGGATATTTTAATGGTAGAAGTTGGTGGGAATATATAAAGTAATCCCTCTTGGGGTTTTTTCCTTCATGCATTCCATATTGTGCCTGTAATTAATTTGTCTAAATGGATGGCTGGTCTGGTACTCACACGGTGTTAGGCCACACACAATGTCTCCAGCACAGGGTGATGGATGGAACTCACACCTCTATGGCTTATTTAACAAACCATTAATGAAAATTGTGCCTTACACATTTCTTCCTCTAAAGTTCAGGGAAGCTAGTCAGGGAAGTGCGAGAAAACGGCTTGTGTGAAATCAAAAGAGCCCCTCTCTGAGAAGTATGAACAATAAATATCAATCAATCTATCAATCTATCAATCTATCTATCATCTATCTATCAATCAATCATCTATCTATCTATCTATCTATCTATCATCAATCAATCATCTATCTATCTATCTATCTATCTATCTATCTATCTATCTATCTATCTACTTGACTTACTTGACTTAAGTCTTTAGCGTCGGTACGGCATCGCCAATCCCTTCGCTGTAGAGTCGCATGCATCCCGAATCAACGGGATCCATGATTCTAGGCTGAGTACTACTTGAGCTCGCCGGGCCCAAGAGTCGACAGAGCCCCTTCTGTTGGAAAACGGTGGGCACCTCGAGAAGGCAGGGGTTGTCTTGATAATGAGAGGCTATATTTTGCGCGTCAATTATCACTATCTATCATCTATCTACCACCACTATCTATCATCTATCTATCATCAATCAATCCAATCCAAATCAATCCAATCCCTCTCTCTCTCTTCTCTCTCTCTGTCTCTCTCTCCCCCTTCTCTTCTCTCTCTCTCTCTCTCTCTCTCTCTCTCTGTGTGTGTGTGTCTCTCGTTCTCTTCTCTCTCTCTCTTCTCTGTCTATCTGTCTATCTATCTGTCAATCTGTCTGTCTGTCTGTCTGTCTCTCTCTCTCTCTCTCCAGCAATTTTAATCAAACTTGGTATACAGAGGACTTACTCTCTGGAAACAAATACTGTGGGGCTAAGACACCCCAACACCCCTCAGGGGTGTATGTGTGTTTCTGTTAAGATACAGCCTGTTGTGCCTGAAAATGACAACCGTTTAAATAGGAGCCAGCCGTGGGCAGCAGCTGCCAAAAAAGCCAACACAGTTCTAGGCTGCATCAACAGAGGGAGAGAATCAAGATCACGTGAAGGGTTCATACCACTTTATAAGGCCTTGGAAAGGCCACACTTGGAATACGGCATTCAGTTTTGGTCGCCACAATGTAGAGAAGATGTGGAGACTCTAGAAAGAATGCAGAGAAGAGCAATCAAGATGAGGGGTTGAGGGGACTGGAGGATAAAAGATATGAAGAAAAGTTGCAGGAACTGGGTATGTCTAGTTTAAAAAAAAGAAGGACCAGGGGAGACATGATAGCAGTCTTCCAATATCTCAGGGGTTGCCCCAAAGAAGAGGGAGTCAAACTATTCTCCAAGGCACCTGAGGGCAGGACAAGAAGCAATGGGTGGAAACTAATCAAGGAGAGAAGCAACTTAGAACTGAGGAGAAATTTCATGATAGTTCAAACAATTAATCAGTGGAGTAACTTGCCTCCAGAAGCTGTGAATGCCCCAACGCTGTAAGCTTTTAAGAAGAGATTGGGCAACCATTTATCTGCAACAATATAGGGTTTCCTGCCTGAGCAGGGGGTTGGACTAGAAGACCTCCAAGGTCCCTTGCCAACTCTGTTCTTCTGTTAAATATCAATACTGGCTTTGGCTGTTAAATATTAACCAGCAAAACTTCCTCAGCACATCAGCCATATGTTGCAATGAATCGGATATGTGGGAAATTTTCTTTATTGTGCTTTCAGTTCAAGAACATATGTGCAAATACACAACCCGTAATTTTTTATTCATTTTTTTTGCTATGCAGCCATGGACCCGTTGAGCTATTCAATGTGCCTCAAGCTCCACAATTTTCCAGCTGATTAAACGGTTAAACACTGCACTTTTTTTTTTTTAAAAGACAAATATCTGGGAGAGAAATTTATCTCCCAGATCCCCTCAAAGTCTGCTTAAAACACGTAATTTAATGGAAGCATAGCCTGTTTCGTTTGGGTAGCGGAAGCAGTGAGCCCAACCTTAAAAAAATAAGAATGGAAATACAAGACTAGTCTTTCTAACACAGAAAAGATGCTGAGCTTGTCGATCAGAAAAGTCGGTGGTTCGAATCCCTAGCGCGGCGTAACAGAGGGAGCTCTCGTGACTTGTCCCAGCTTCTGGCCAACCTAGCAGATTGAAAGCATGTAAAAAATGCAAGTAGAAAAATAGGAGCCGCCTTTGGTGGGAAGGGAACAGTGTTCCGTGCGCCTTCGGTGTTGAGTCATGTTGGCCACATGACCACGGAAACGTCTTCGGACAGCGCTGTTTTTTCGGCTTTGAAACAGAGATGAGCACTGCCCCCTAGAGTCGGGAACGACTAGCATATTTGTGTGAAGGGAACCTTTACCTTTATCTTAAACAGACTGATACAAATTAGAATATAAATGTGATTGGATGCAGGAGCACAATATTCAGATACAACAGCAAAAGATGCATTTAGTAATTAGGGAGGAACTTAGTTCTTGACTTACAATATTTCGTTTAGTAACCGTTCGGAGTTACAGCAGCACTGAAAAAAGGGACTTATGACCATTCTTCACGCTATTGAACCTTTTGCTGCATCCCCAAATTCGGACGTCGGGCAACTGACTCGTATTTACGACGGCTGCAGTGTCTCGGGGTCAGGTGCCGAGGTGGCGCAGTGGTTAAATGCAGCACTGCAGGCCACTTCAGCTGACTGTTATCTGCAGTTCAGCGGTTCTAATCTCACCGGCTCAGGGTTGACTCAGCCTTCCATCCTTCCGAGGTGGGTGAAATGAGGACCCGGATTGTTGTTGGGGGCAATATGCTGGCTCTGTAAACCGCTTAGAGAGGGCTGAAAGCCCTAGGAAGCGGTATATAAGTCTAACTGCTATTGCTAACTTCTAGCAATAGCAATAGCAGTAGACTTATATACCGCTTCATAGGGCTTTAAGCCCTCTCTAAGCGGTTTACAGAGAGTCAGCATATTGCCCCCAACAACAATCTGGGTCCTCATTTTACCCACCTCGGAAGGATGGAAGGCTGAGTCAACCCTGAGCCTTCTATTGCTATTAAGGCAGAGGAAAAATTGGCCTTGCCAGCATGTGCGAAAACTCACACACACACAATGGAGCCGGGTGATTTGATTTGATTTTGCATTCCTGCCTCCTGTCTTTTACCCAAAGTAGCTGTTTTTCAGAGGCACGGATTAGAAAATTTGCTCCACCAAGATCCCTGCTTTAATTATTCCGTTCCTCCTTGGACATTGAAATGTTGTTATAAATCCTTCATTTAAGGCTCCCGCTGTTTTTTCTCCTCCCTGGGATTCACTTCCCGCTGACTTCTCTGAAACATGTTGATCTTTACCTATTGATTGGCCTCGTTAGTTTCTTTCCCGGCGTGAGACACGGCTAATTTTGTGGAAGGGTGCTCACGTTTGCCTATCCTCCTCGGTGTACGGAAGTCCACGTTAGGTGAGGTCTTTGGGGGTCTCTGAGTTTGGTTGTTTCCCTGCAGATGTTTTGTTACCCAACTAGGGAACACTGCAAAAGGGAGGAGGGGGAGGAAGACGACAACTGGCCTTCTCTGAAGCTGGTTGTTTTCTTGCAGACGTTTCATTACCCAACTAGGAAACATAATCAAGGCGAGGAGGAGGAGGAGGAGGAGGAGGGGAGATGATGTCTGTGGGATCCTTGGTGCTCTCTGGCCTTGGTTGTTTTCTTGGAGACGTTTCATGGCCTAAGAAGGTAATATCATCAGTGCTAGAATGATGATGGAGATTATGGAGGAGGAGGAGGAAGATAACGACTGCGGGGTCCTTGGTTTTCTCTGAACCTGATTGTTTTCTTGCAGATGTTTCATGGCCCAACTAGGGAACATCATCAATGCTAGAAGGGAGGAGGAGGAGGAGGAGGAGGAGGAGGAGCCCTTCATGGTATTGGACCTGGGTACTTGAGAGACCGCCTGCTGCCAATTACCTCCCAAAGACCCATTAGACACACAGGGTCGGCCTCCTCCGGGTGCCATCTACCAGCCAATGCCACCTGGCTACTACCCGGGGGAGGGCCTTCTCTGTGGCAGCTCCGGCCCTCTGGAATGAACTCCCTGCAGGGATTCGGACCCTCACCTCTCTCCAGGCCTTCTGAAAAGCCGTCAAAACCTGGCTTTGCTGGCAGGCCTGGGGGTGATGAGTTCCCCTCCCCTCTCGACATGTATGGTTGTGCGACTGTTGTCTACTTTTATTATTTGTATTTTGTCTTTTTATGTTCCCCTTTTTCCCCCTTGAATTGTTCGCTGCCCTGAGTCCTGCATACAAATAATAAAATTCTATTCTATTCTATTCTATTAGGAGGAGACGAGGAGGAGGATTAGGAGGAGGAGGAGGAGGAGAGGAGGAGGAGGAGGATTAGGAGGAGGAGGAGGAGGAGGAGGAGGAGGAGAAGGAGGAGGATTAGGAGGAGGAGGAGGAGGAGGAGACGAGGAGGAGGAGGATTAGGAGGAGGAGGAGGAGGAGGAGGAAGAGGAGGAAGAAGAGGAGGAGGAGGAGATGAGGAGGAGGAAGAGGAGGAGGAGGAGGAAGAGGAGGAGGAAGAGGAGGAGGAGGGAGGAGGAGGGAGGAGGAGGAAGATAACGACTGCGGGGTCCTTGGTTTTCTCTGAACCTGATTGTTTTCTTGCAGACATTTCATTACCCAACTAGGGAACATAATCAATGCAAGAGGGAGGAGGGAGGACAATGTCTGTGGGATCCTTGGTGCTCTCTGACCCTGGTTGTTTTCTTGTAGACGTTTCATGACCTAACTAGGTAATATCATCAGTGCTAGAATGATGATGGAGGAGGAAGACGACAACTGTGGGGTCTTTGGTCTTCTCTGAGCTTGGTTGTTTTCTTGCAGACGTTTCATTACCCAACTAGGGAACATAATCAATGCAAGAGGGAGGAGGAGGAGGATGGAAATGATGATGGTGTCTGTGGGATCCTTGATGCTCTCTGATCTTGGCTGTTTTCTTGCAGACGTTTCATTACCCAACTAGGGAACATCATCAGTGCTACAAAGGAATGGGATTTGCTCTCTTGGAAGGAGCTACCAACTCAGACAAGCAGTCTAATCAAGGAAACGCCAAGACCACTCTCACCAACACTTGACAGGACAAGCTACATAACACGAGAGCAAACCCCACTCCCTTCTAGCACTGAGGATGTTCCCTAGCTGGGCCATGAAACGTCTGCAAGAAAACTACCAAGCTCAGAGAACACCAGGGGCCCCAGATAACACGACCTCACAGGGCCTGTTATCGTGGGCGAAAGAGGAGATCTCGGGAGGAATATTGTATGTTTGCCACCTTGAATTATTTGTAAATATAATACAAGCAGGATAAAAATCAAATCAATCGCAATAATGCCCCATTTGCAAAAGTAGAGTCCTCGACTTATGACAATCGAGCCCCAAATTTCCATTTGCTAGGCACGGCAGCTGTTAAGTGAGTCCTGCCCCATTTTGACGAGCATTTTGCCAAGGTTGTTAAGTGAGTCGCTGCCGTGAAGTGAACCACGTGGTCGTTAAGCGAACCTGGCTTCCCCCATGGACTTTGCTTGCTGGAAACCAGCTGGGAAGGTCACCAATGGGGATCACGTCACTCGGGGACGCCGCAAACCATCACAAAGACGTGAGAGTTGCCAAGCCGCAGAATTTTGATGACAAAAATCAAATTTTTGATGCCAGGATCTCAGGGACGCTGCAACGCTCGTCGGCATAAAAACCCAAGTCCCTCTTTTTGCTGCTTCCAACGGTCACTAAGCGGATGGTTGCAAGACGAGGACTACCTGGAATATTCATTTATTCCCTGCTCCCGTGCGAAAAAGAATGCCTTTTTGGGCTCACTCATGGAAGGAGTGAGCGGAGGAGGACTGAAGTCTGCCTTTGCAGGCTGAAAAAGCCCCAAAGCCATGCCAGAAAACCACCCCAAGCAATCTGCACATTAAGGAAAATTAAAGGAGAGGGAGAGAAAAAGAGAAAGAGAGGAGAGGAGATGGAGAAAGAGGGAGGAGAGAAAGAGAAAGAGGGAGGAGAGGGAGAGAGAAAAAGAGTAAGAGAGAAAAAAGAGAGAGACGAATGGAGAGAGGGGGGAAAGAAAGACAGAGATAGAAAGAGGAGAGAATGGGGAAGAGAAGGCAGGGAGGGAAAGAGAGAGAGAGAGAGAGAGAGAGAAAGAAAAAGAGGGAAAGAGGAGTAGGGAGAAAGAAAGAGAGGTGTGGAGAGAGAGAAAAAAAATAGAGGGAAAGAGGGACAGGGAGAGAAAGAGGAGAGAAGGCAGGGAGAAAGAGGGAGAAAGAAAAAAGAGAGTAGAGAGAGAAAGAAAGGGAAAAAGAGAGAAAGAGAGAGAGGGAGAGAGAGGGAGAGAAAGAGGAGAGGAGGAGAGAGAGGGAAAGAAAAGAGAGTAGTAGAGAGAGAGAGAAAGAAGAGAAAGAGAAAGAAAGAGGGAAAGAGAGAGGGAAAGAGGAGGGAAGGCAGGGAGAAAGAGAGAGAAAGAAAAAAGAGAGGAGTAGAGAGAGAAAGGGAAAAAGAGAAAGAGAGAGAGGGAGAGAGAGGGAGAGAAAGAGGAGAGAGAGAAAGAAAAAGAGAGAGAGGAGTAGAGAGAGAAAGAAGAGAAAGAGAAAGAGAGGGGAAGAGAGAAAGAGGAGAGAAGGCAGGGAGAAATAGAGAGAAAGAAAAAAAGGGAGAGAGGAGTGGAGAGAAAGAAAGAGAGGAAAAAGAGACAGAAAAAGAGAGATGGACGGAAGTGGGAATCTCCACTGAATCTTTCCTAACTTTGCTCTGAATCTGCCGAGCTGGAAGCTCAGGGGAGCCAGTGAGTCAATCCACAGATGGAATAGGCTAGGCAGACAGGCTGGCTGTAAACTGAGTCAGTGGACCGAGCGAAGGCTGGGCAGAGGGCAAGGAAGGGCTGGGAAGCACGGGTCAAGGAGATAAGGAAGAGCTACAATTGCTCAGAGAAGCAGAGCCAGACAAGGGGAGGGAACCTTCCATTCAACTGCCCCCTCCTCTTCCTGGACCTGACACCAGAAAGCAATCTCCGTCACAAAGCGGAGCCGTCCGCGCTAGAAACCTCCATCGCACGGAGGGGTGAGTGGCATCGAAGAACGCAAAGGAATTCCAAGACAGCCTTTTAAAAAAAGAAATGAAAATTAAAAACAAATATCCAGTGTTATAAACCAGAAGCAGGCACATCATCCCCAGGACGTTTTGGAGAAGAGAATGTCTCTGGTTCAAGGAGAGAATGCTTGTAAATTCCAGAGAGAGGGGGAAAAATATATAACAAAATAAAATCAAGGTAAGACTTTGCTGATTCTGAGATACAGGATGTGTGTTTGTGTGTGTGAATCTGGGGTGAGAATAAGAATGGGATTGAATTCGGGGTGCTGAAAAGCAGGTCAAAATAATAACGGGGAAAGATAAAACGCTTGAAGGAAATGTACGTTCGTTTAGAAGAATGAATGTGTCAAAGGCTCCCCTGTAGATTTATGGTGGAGAGAGGCTTAAATCTAGCATTAAACGTTTTATTTCGGAAAGTACGATCCAAGCCTGGCCAGAAAATTAGTATTTTCCAAGCCAGAGATATAACTAGTAATGATAATTAATAGTCCCAGGGTGAAAATCCACCTTATTCCTTACCTAAAATAAACACCGTGGAATATATCTATATATCTATCTATATAAAGGAATTATTTGTAAACGGACAGGTTATAGAATCTTAGCGTCCATCATCTCCTTGGAAGTGGTATTTGTGCACATTGTCCACCTAAAAAAATATGGATTGTAACCTTTCCCCTCCAAAAAACAAAATTCAATTGAAATAAAATTAGGCTCCCACATGTCAAAACTACCAAGAAAAAGGAGTGGGGAGAAAAAAAGGGAATATAATTTTTCTTTTCTTTTGCAACTGATCAGATTATAATGATCCAACTTTGCGTAAGACAGGTAAATTGCAGCGAAAACCAAACCTTTTCCATTTCCGTGTAATAATTACAAAAGCACTGCTTTTATTACCTAGAGAAAGAGATCTCTTCGGAGCACGTTCTGAATCCTGATGCCACGTTTGGAGAAGGAAGAGCCATTTTCAACCTCGCTTCTCAACAATTTCGAGAGATTTCTTGTTCACAATTAGCCCGACTTACAAGGATTTACAGGTACAAATGGGCCAAGGCTATCAAGTCTGAAATTTTAAAATTTATGTGGCTTTTTCAAGGAAGGACTTTGGGGCAGAAAATTGGAGATGAGCATTGATTGGACCAAGATCCTTTGAAGGAGCAAGTGAGACGTTTTGCATCATGCTAATCGTTCACGGAAATCATACTTGGCTGCCTAAGAAGACCAAGTTTCTAGATTCTGGGGAATGCTTCAATGAGATAATAATTTTAAGCCCAGCCGCCTGGTCACCACGATGCTCTTGCCTTTGAACACATCTCATCTCAGGAATGGATCTCCGCAGATCGACTCCAGAGAATGGAATGTACAACGCTGGGCCGGTCTGCTCACCCTGATAGTCATCATCCCCACCATCGGAGGAAATATCCTCGTCATATTGGCCGTGTCTTTGGAGAAAAAATTACAATACGCCACCAATTACTTCCTGATGTCTTTGGCGGCGGCCGATTTGCTGGTGGGCCTCTTTGTGATGCCGATCGCCCTGCTGACTCTGTTGTTTGGTAAGTACCGGATTCGGATCAACCAACCGATGTTTGAGGATACAAGTAGGGCATTGGCTGGGTTGAGGTGCACACGGGCGAAGAGCGGGGTGTGTAAGTCAAAACCCTAACAGAATAGCAGAGTTGGAAGGGACCTTGGAGGTCTTCTAGTCCAGCCCCCTGCTCAAGGAGGAAAGCCTATAACAAATGGCTGTCCAATCTCCTCTTGAAAACTTCCGGTGATGGAGCTCCCATAACTTCAGGAGGCAACTTCCATCCCACTGATTAATTGTTCCCGATCTTAGAAAGTTTCTCTTCAATTCCAGATTGCTTCTCTCCTTAGTTAGTCTCCATCCGTTCCTGCCTTCTGGTGCTTTGGAGAATAATTTCACCCCCTCTTCTTTGTGGCAGCCCCTCAAATAGAATAGGATAGAACAACAGAGTTGGAAGGTACCTTGGAGGTCTTCTAGTCCAACCCCCTGCTTAGGCAGGAAACCCTATATCATTTCAGACAAATAATTATCCAATCTCTTCTTTAAAACTTCCAGTGTTGGAGCATTCACAACTTCTGGAGGCAACTTCTGTTCCACTGGTTAATTGTTCTAACTCTCAGGAAATTTCTCCTTAGTTCTAAGTTGCTTCTCTCCTTGATTAGTTTCCACCCATTGCTTCTTGTCCTGCCCTCAGGTGCTTTGTAAAATAGTTTGACTCCCTCTTCTTTGTGGCAACCCCTGAGATGTTGTAAGACTGCTATCATGTCTCCCCTGGTCCTTCTTTTCATTAAACTAGACATCCCCAGTTCCTGCAGCCGTTCTTCATAGGTTTTATCCTCCAGTCCCCTAATCATCTTTCTTGCTCTTCTCTGCACTCTTTCCAGAGTCTCAGCATCTTTTCTACATCGTGGCGACCAAAAATGAATGCCGTATTCCAAGTGTGGCCTTTCCAAGGCCTTATAAAGTGGTATTAACCCTTCACGTGATCTTGATTCTCTCCTTCTGTTGATGCAGCCTAGAAGTGTGTTGGCTGCTTAAATCCAACTTATTCTTAACACTGGTATACCACAGGCTTGTGTGCTGAGTCCCTTATTCTATACTCTTTATGTGCATGACTGCATTCCCACTCACACTAGTAATACTATTACTAAATTTTCAGACGATATAATAACCGTGCTGGGACTCATCTCCCGGGGAGGGGATGAGTCTGCCTATCGAGATGAGGTGGACGGGTTGCTTTCGTGGTGTGGAGACCATAACTTGGTCCTAAACACCAATAAGACCAAGAAGTTTATAGTGGACTATAGAAGGAATAGATCAGACATCCAACTCTTGCTTATGAATGGAGACCGAGTGGAGCAAGTGGCCAGTTTTAAGTTCCTGGTGTTATTCTCAAAGAGGGCCTGGCCTGGGGGCGTCCACATGGCAGCCCTGGTCAAAAGGGACCAGCAGAGATGGTATGACCTGAGACTTCTCAGGAAACAACAACTGAATGAAACATTGCTGGTGACTTTCCACCGCTGCACCAGAGAGAGCATTTTCACTTACTGCACAAACTGTGTCCAGTTTGACAATTGCCCAGTGGCAGATAGGACAGCGCTCCAGAGGGTCAACGTCATTGCCCAGAGGGTTGCCCCCTCCCCTCTTTGGAAGAGCTTTATAGCTCCCGCTGCCTTAAGGAAGTTCAAAACATCCTTAAAGACCCATCTCATCCTAAGCACCCTTTTTTTTTTTAAACTATTACCATCTGGCAGACGGTACAGGGCAATAAAAGCAAGGAGAAATAGACTGAAAAACAGCTTCTATCCCAGGGCCGTAACCGTATTGAACTCTACTGTATAGTGCAATATTAATGCAATATCAGAGGTTTTCAATTCAATTGTATAGAATGTGAAGGATGGGTATTTGTGTTTGATTTTTTTTATGTATAATGTACTGTACAATACAATAGCAGAATTGGAAGGGACCTTGGAGGTCTTCTAGTCCAACCCCCTGCCTAGGCAGGAAACCCTATACCATTTCAGACAAATGGCTATCCAACTTCTTCTTAAAGACTTCCAGTGTTGGGGCATTCGCAACTTCTGGAGGCAACTTCTGTTCCACTGATTAATTGTCACTCACTATCAGGAAATTTCTCTTTAATTCCAGGTTGCTTCTGTCCTTGATTAGCTTCCATCCATTGCTTCTTGTTCTGCCCTCAGGTGCTTTGGAGAATAGTAGCTTGACTCCCTCTTCTTTGGGGCAGCCCCTCAAAGATTGGACCACTGCTATCATGGTACCCTTAGTCCTTGGTTTTTAGATAAATACAATACAATAGCAGAGTTGGAAGGGACCTTGGAGGTCTTCTAGTCCAACCCTGTGCCTAGGCAGGAAACCCTATACCATTTCAGACACATGGCTGTCCAACATCTTCCTGAAGACTTCCAGTGTTGGGGCATTCACAACTTCTGGTGGCAAGCTGTTCCACTGATTAATTGTTCTAACTGTTAGGAAGTGTTTCCTTAGTTCTAGGATGCTTCTGCTCTTGATTAGTTTCCACTCATTGCTTCTTGCCTGCCCTCAGGTGCCTTGGAGAATAGTTTGACCCCCTCTTCTTTGTGGCAACCCCTGAGATATTGGGAGACTGCTATCATGTACACTAAAGATGCATTTAATTTTGTTGTACGAGGGACAAAGACAATAAAGTAAAGTAAACTAAACTGCCACTCGCAAAAGCCGAGACCACATCCTGCATTTCATCAGAAAAAAACTACTAGCACAATTCTCCAGATTTTTAGCCAAGGGCATAATGACAGAGTAAAGTAAAACAGAGATTTTGGCGAAAGCCCGCACACGATTCCAGAAATCCAGAAAGTCATTAAATCAGCACTCATTTTGCAGAAAAAACACCCCGTTCCATTGTGCACGTGTTTGTTGTGTCTCGGAGGCCGGGTGTCGCAAGTCATTTGTTAAAGTTTAAAAATGCTGCCGGGTAAAGTGGTACGTCTCAATGATGTAAGGAGGGTCCTCGGCTTACGACCATAATTTCTATTGCTAAACTGACCCGTTTGCTCAGTGAGTTTTGCCCGTTTTGCGAACCTTTCTTGCCACGGCTGATCGGTGAATCACTGCAATTGTTCAGTTAGGAACACAGTTGTTAAGTGAATCTGGTTTCCCCATTGACTTTGCTCATCAGAAGGGACCCCATGACCCCGCGGACACTGAGACCGTCATAAATATGAATCCGTTGCCAACGTCTGAATTTTGATGTGACCATGCGGATGTTGCAATGGTCGTAAATGTGAAAAATAGTCGTAAGTCGCTTTTTTCACTGCTGTTAACTTCACTAACTTCAAACGATTACTAAATGAACCGTCGTAAGTCGAGGATTACTTATAATCGACTAAATGTCCTCCCTATGAAAGAGCATTTATACAAGTAGTCCTCTACTTATGACCACAGTTGAGCCCACTTTTTTTTGTTTTGCTAAACGAAATAATTGCTTAGAGAGTTTTATCCCATTTTACGACCTTTCAGGCCACTGTTGTTAAGTGAATCACTGCAGTTGTTCAGCGAGTAACACGCTTAACCTAATTCAACAATCTGTCCAAGAATGTTTACAACACAGTCAATACAGCTAGACCTCGACTTATGACCACAAATGACCCCCAACATTTCCCTTGCTAAGCCAGACAGTTTTACCCATTTTACGACCTTTCTTGCGACGGTTGTTAAGCGAATCCGGCTTCCCCATGGACCCTGTTCGTCAGAAGCTCGCAAAAGGGGCGGACAGGACCCCGGGATGCTGCAACCGTCATAAATGCGAATCGGCTGCCAAGCATCCGAAGTTTGATCACACAACCGTGGGGAATGATGCAATGGTCATTAAGTGTGAAAACAGCCGTAGGTCACTTTTTTTCCGGTGCCGATGTACCTTTGAAGAGCCACTAAAGAAAATGGTTGTAAGTCGAGGACCACCTGCGGAGGTTTCCTTTCCTGTCCCCGAAAAATGACTCTGATCCTCCTCTGTCCCGTTTCAGAAGAGCCCTGGCCGCTCCCTCCGTACCTCTGCCCCGCCTGGCTGTTCCTGGACGTCCTCTTTTCCACGGCCTCCATCATGCACCTCTGCGCCATCTCCCTGGACCGCTACGTCGCCATCAAAAAGCCCATCCAGGCCAGCCAATACAACTCGCGGGCAACCACCCTGATCAAAATAGCCGTGGTGTGGCTCATCTCCATAGGTAAGCGGGGAGGGGACACTGGCCCAACGCACAGCGGGAAGGGGGGGGGAACGGCAGCCGGAGGAGGGGGGAGGTTTACACCGCAGGATGAAAAGGGCAGGCGCAGAGGTGGGAGCCAGGCTCTGAGGTTTAATTTTTTGTTCCTGTTGTTTAGGAATAGACTAGAGATTAATAGAATAGAATAGAATAGAATAGAATAGATAGAATAGAATTTAGTATAATAGAATAATGAATGTTTATTTCATTTGTATGCTGCCCTTTCCCCCCGAAGGGGGACTCAGGGCGGCTCACAACTCAAACCAGGGAAGGGGGATACAGACAAATTAACAACAACACAAAACAATACATAATTTAAAACACGCAACAATCATACCATTCGAGATAGGGGCACGGTTCTTTAGCCCCAGGCCTGTTGGAACAGCCAGGTTTTAAGGGCTTTGCGGAAGGCCTGGAGGGTGGTGAATAAAATTATAATTCAAATTTGCGGACTGGCAACTTTTGTGTCTCTAAAACCCAAAAGAGCAAAAGGAAGCCGCTTCCTTTCTGGCAAATAATATTCAATTCAACAAAGCTGACCTCCAGATCTGTTACTCTTGATGACTTTGGGAGGATAAATTAAAAAATAATAATACGGCTGCCCTCTTCACCCACCGCTGCTACGCCCAAGATAAAATAGTCCCACCGCTTCCTGGTAAAAATATATATATATATATATTCAACCGCCCAAAACTTCTCAAATCAAAGAAAGGAAGCGTTTAATAAAGCACGGCCCTTGGAAATTAAATTTCAAAGCACAGAAATTAAATCCTTTAATTTGCCTTTTGTGGTATTATGCACCACCACCCCCTCTGCCTTACCGATCTTATCAAGTGTAGTTTTTAAGACTTTTGACGAGGATTATTGCAGTCATACATTAAGTCTCAGAAAGAAGCTTTTTACAGCAGAAGCTTCCTAATCCCCATTGGATTCCTGGAGATTTATGAAGCAGGGTAACAAGGGCTTTCCAATTTTCAAATGCCCTTCCCTGAAAAAATTATTTGCATTTTTTATATTGCACTAAATCAGGGGTCCTCAAACTGGGCTGGATACGTGCAATGAACGCTTGTGTTGTTGCAGAGGGTCTCCCCCCTTGGGGGTCTTTTTTGTGTGGGTCGGAGGGGGGCAGAAATTCCCACTTGGGGTCTGCTTCGGCCTCCTGGTGGGGGGCTTTGGGCGAAGGCTGGAGGGAAGAGCCGCTGGTGGTGAAGAGCCAGAGGAGCCCTTTGTCACAGGGTGAGGGATGTTCATCCAGGCTGTGGGGTCTTTGGTGCTCTCTGAGCTTGGGGGTTTCCTTGCAGACCCAACATCACTGATGGTGTCACTCAGATGGGCCATCTGAGTGTCCTCTGCAAGGACACCACCAATTGGAATTAGAATTCTTTATTGTCCAAGAGGGTTGGGCACACAAGGAGATTTGTCTCCGGTGTGTAAGGTCTCGTTGTGGTCCCAAAAGTGCTTTTTCTGAAGGCAACTGGACTTTCTGGTTATTTCTTTGAAAGACGCTTCGCTTCTCCTCCAAGAAGCTTCTTCAGCTCTGACTGGATGGTGGGGAAGGGAAGGACTGATGTCCCTTGCAGACAGCTGGTCATTTGCATCCTTTGAGAGGGTCGTTGAGGCCACTTGGAGGTTTTATCTGTGTCCTCAGGAGGGTCCCCTGAGTAGTGCAAATGGGGGTGGAGCCTTCTTGGAACAGCCATGCGTTTATGCTCCTTTGGCACAACCGTGAGAAGGATGGCTGAGAATCTCCATAGACAATAAGCTCTCAGTGTACATAGGGGCAATGTTGATAATTCACAATTATAATTTATCACTTCTAATATTATAATTGATAATTTATCACCCCACAGTCCTCGTCCTCCTCCTCACAAGCCCCACTTCTTTCGGACCTCGATGAGCTCACCCAGTTGGACAATAAATGAATGGTCTGTAAGGAAAAGACCAAGGACTTCATAGTTCAACCCTGAGCTATTGGTATCCAGAGGACCATTTGGGCTCCCATCTGCAGATCTTCCCAATCACTGTCTCCACTCCTCAAAATCTTCCAAGGTCCTCCCTTCCACATATGTATACACCAGGGGTTGGCAACCTTACCCACTCAAAGAGCCACAAAGGTCCTAAACGGAAGCCCCCCCCCCCAATTCAATTCTGGAGCCGACCAGAAGTCCGGTTCCCCCACCATAGAGTCTCCTCCTAGCACAGCGTCCTTTTTCCTCTGCTAGCCGGAAGTCCAGTTCCCCCACCATAGGGTCTCCTCCTAGCACAGCGTCCTTTTTCCTCTGATGATTGGAAGTCCAGTTCCCCCACCATAGAGTCTCCTCCTAGCACAGCGTCCTTTTTCTTCTGCTGATCAGAAGTCCGGTTCCCCCACCATAGAGTCTCCTCCTAGCACAGCGACCTTTTTCCTCTGCTGATTGGAAGCCCAGTTCCCCCACCATAGAGTCTCCTCCTAGCACAGCGTCCTTTTTCCTCTGCTGATTGGAAGTCCAGTTCCCCCACCATAGAGTCTCCTCCTAGCGGGGCGTCCTTTTTCCTCTACCTGTTTTAACTGAAAGCCGTATCAATTGTGGAGCCGACCGGCAACAGGGAGCCACAGCAGAGGGATGAAAGAGCCACATGCGGCTCCAAAGCCCCGGGTTGCTGACCCCTGGCATAGAAGCTGACTGGGTTTCTGCTTCCTTTGCAGGCATCGCGATTCCAATCCCGATTCGCGGGATAGAAGACAATGGTGCCAACTTTCGGAACTTTACCTGCGTGCTGAAGCCCAACCGTTTCGGCGACTTCATCCTGTACGGCTCAATAGCCGCCTTCTTCGTCCCGCTGGCCATTATGGTGGTGAGTTACTTCCTGACCATCCGGGTCCTGCACCGGAAGGCTCACTTGGTCAACAAGCAGCCTCAACGTCTGACTTGGAACACCATCTCCACCGTTTTCCAGCGGGAGATGACAGACGGATCCTCACCGGAAAAAATGGCCATGCTGGAGGGTTCCCGCAAGGACAGAACTCTGCCGAACGGGAACGGAGAGATGCTGATACGCAGGATGTCCACCGTCGGGAAAAAGTCAGTGCAGTCTATCACCAACGAACAGCGGGCTTCCAAGGTGCTGGGGATTGTGTTCTTCCTTTTTCTGGTGATGTGGTGCCCTTTTTTCATCACCAACATCACCTCCGTCCTGTGCAAATCCTGCAGTGAGGAGTTCATCCAGATGCTGATGGAGATCTTCGTCTGGATCGGCTACGTCTCCTCGGGGGTGAATCCGCTGGTCTACACCCTTTTCAATAAGACCTTCCGGGAAGCCTTCGGCAGGTACATCACCTGCAATTACCAGACTACGGTGTCTGGCACGGCCTCCCGGAGACCCTCCGCCAGGCTCTCGTTCCGAAACTCGGTGACCGAGAACTCCAAGCTTTTTATGATGCACCATGGAAGGCGGAACGGGATCAATCCGGTCGGCTACCCAAACCACCGGCTTTGCAGCTCGCCCATCCAGTCGGCGTCGGCCGTTCTGCTGGACACGTTGCTCCTCACCGAGCACGAAGCGGACAAAACAGAAGAACAAGCCAGCTACGTGTAGCCCGGCGGTGGGAAATGCACCCTGTGCGCGCACGCAAAGCCCGTCGGGAAACGGCAGTATGTGTATATATATGGTTTTCATCCATTATTTATATGATCCCTAACTGCAGTTTTAAGAACTGGTCTCCTCTTGCCCCAAGACCGCCTCCGTTTACTCCAGTGTAAGAGATAAAGCAAGCTTTCCGACACTGCGAGTTTATAAACGGAGGAGCCTCAATAAATAAATACAGCTCTGGCAAGTCTCGGGTCTCCGATTCCTCATCTCCGATTTATTTAAACAGACGCACACGCGACGTGACAAAAAGACAAAGGGCTACTTTTTCAAACCTACGCAAGGTTTGTGTCTTTTACACAAAGATGCTTACGCTTAGGAATAAAGTGTGTATCTTAAACTTATCTAGGAATTCATTAGCGTCTTCTTCCAGAAGAACAAAGGAAGATTAAAAGGCCAGCTGTTGCCAAATTCGTTAAGTCTGCTCTCGTTGGCCAGTGCAGCGGTCCTCAAACTTTCTGGCTTGGCGGTCTGGCTGGAGGAGGGGGGGAAGGAGAGAAAAACCGGGCCATATGCGTTGGGCCGATGCACATGCATGCATAGCTCAACTGCTGGTTTGACGCTTGCACAATTGGATCTGTACATGTGCGTGCCAGCCTGCCACTTGCCCGACTCCAAATAGGTCACTGCCCAGGAGTGGCCGCAGACTGGGCGCTGGGGACCCCCTTTTTATGGACGTGTCTCAAAAATCCAAATCTGTCTAATAAATCTCAGCTTTGCCAGTTGAATTACGCACATATTCTTTTTCTTGCATGCAGATAGTCCTTATACTAAGACCGGCTGCATAGTGATTGTTCAAAGTTACGACCGAAACACCCCCCACCCCCAAAAAAGCTACTTATGATCCAGATGCACCCGTTTCCCCAAAATTAAGACTTCTGACCCCCAAAATAAGTGCTTGGCCTTATTTTGGGGGAGGTTTTATTATTTTTGAGGTGCAGGAAGCAGCGAGCATGGTCACCTTATGGCTGCTGCTGCGTTGCAGTATTTTCGGGGAGGGCTTATTTTCAGGGGAAGCCTTATTTTAGCGCATGCGTTTAAAAGCCCGATTGGGCTTATTATCCGGGGAGGTCTTATTTTTGGGGAAACAGGGTAAAACTTCCAATGGTTATCCCAACACCCGCGGTGACACGATTGCATTTTCGATGCTTGGCAACAGGCCCACCTTTACAGCAGTGGGCAGGGTCCATATGACCACGAGTTATGCTATTTATTATTATTTTTCCCCCCAGAAACTGGAGTTTAGTTCCAGTTTCGGTCAAAAAGAAAAAAAAAACACCCAATGCAGACAACAATCATTTAATGACTGCTGCGTTAACGACCATGTGACTCACTTAACAACCACAGCAAAAAAGTTTGTAAAATCGGGTGTGGCCACCTGCTGATCGGCTTGACTAGGGATGTCAAACTTAATTTTATTGAGGGCACTTCAAGTCTGTGGTTGACCTTGGGGGGGGGGAGGTAAGGAGGGGGCGACTGGGTGGGCATCGCCAGTTTGACATCACTCTCCAACCAGCTGGCATGTTTTCTCTTTGCACTGGGTAGACTGGGCTGAAGAGACGTGGGCCGGTTCCTTACATTTTCCAGAACAGCCTTGTGGGCTGGATCCAACCACATCAAGGGCCAGATGTGGCCCGCGGGCTTCGCGTTTGACACCCCTGTGCTTGGCTATAGGTCATAAAGGGTTCAGTTATGGTCATAAACTGAGGACTGCCTATATTTTGTTCCCACCAATGCCCAGTCCTCTAGCCCTTGAGTACCATGTCTTGAACTCGGGCTGTGTTTGTGTCTGTGTGTGTGTGTTCCAGCATAACTCTGGAACACCTCGAGCGATTTCAACCAAACTTGGTACACAAATGACTTACTCTCTGGAAACAAATACTGTGGGGGGTAAGACACCTCTAACACTCGCTGGGGTGTGTGTTCTGTTAAGATACAGCCTGTTGTGCCTTTAAATGGCTTCTACTGTACTGCCATAAAATAGCTTCTACTGTACAGCGCAGTGGAGTTGCCATGGTAACGGCTTCACAGTACTCCACAAGGGGGCTCCTTCTGGTAAGGAGGAAAATCCAACATTAGAAATTACGTTTGGTTCGGACATTTTTCCCCCTATAAATAAATACCCGGAAAACACCAGGTTATCGGCTAATATTTTATACAAATCTCTTGAAAACTGGTTGCAAATATTCCAAGTGTGGCCTTACCAAGGCCTTATAAAGTGGTATTAACACTTCATGTGATATTTTGCCAAGATAACGTGATACTATGATACTATGAAAATCTCATGGTTTGAGGCAACAATGAAATGCAGGCAGTCCTTGACTTACAATAGTTCATTTAGTGACCATCCGAAGTTACAACAGCACTGGAGAAAGTGACTTATGACCCTTTTCACACTTACGACCATTGAAGCATTTCCACAGCCATGAGATCAAAATTCAGGCTTTTGGCAACTGACTCATACTTATGACGGTGGCAGTATCCCTGGGTCACGCGATCCCCTTTTGCGACCTCCTGACAAGCAAAGTCAATGGGGGAAGCCAGATTCACTTAACAACGGTGCTACCAAATTAACAACTGCAGTGATTCGCCTAACAACTGCGGCAAGACAAGTCGTAAAACGGGGCGAAACTCTCTTAACAAATTTCTCACCTAGAAACAGAAATGTTGGGCTCAACTGGGGTCGTAAGTCGAGGACTCCTTGTATGCACCGAATGCTGAAAAATAAGTGTCATAAATAATTCCCACGGAGCTTATTATAATGTACCCCAGGAATGCCTAAGTACGTCATAACACTGAAGTGCGTGGCCTTTAATTAACTCGGCTAGATATAATTTTTGAACTTTCGTTAATGTATGCTCCTAAATATCATAGGAACAGTTAACAGTGTGCTGAACATATTCCATCTTCAAGTAGAATGGGAAATCGGAAGGGTATTATTCATAACCTCGTAAGAGGGCGTCATGCGCCCCAAATAACTCAGAACAGCCCGAGATGGTATCGAATGGCTGTACAATTTAAATTCACCTGATGGGGTGGCATTTTTCAAAAGGAACAAAGATCTCAGGTATCTTGAGAAAGATTGGATGCTTTATCTAGACATTTGAAGGCCGTTGAGGAGGACACTAAAAACTAATGGCCACCACAGCAACGATAACCAACAAAGAAAAGGACGGAAATTGAAAATACTGCTTTATGTCAGCCTCCTGTCATCTTAGGACAATGAGTTTTCTTTTCCTTCTTTTGACCCTGACAGCAGGAGCTGCGAACTACCTCTGGGCCTTCCTTGATATATGTGGTGGGAGAAAGGAAGGGAAGGGAAGGGAAGGGAAGGGAAGGAAAGGAAATGAGGAAGGAAGGAAGGAAATGGGGAAGGAAGGAAAGAAAATGGGGAAGGAAGGAAATGAAGAAGGAACGGAATGAGGAAGGAAGGAAGGAAATGGGGAAGGAAGGAAGGAAGGAAGGAAAGGAAACGAGAAGGAAGGAAATGAAGAAGGAAGGGAATGAGGAAGGAAGGAAATGAAGAAGGAAGGGAATGAGGAAGGAAGGAAGGAAAGAAAGGAGGAAGAAAGGAAGGAAGGAAAGGAAACAAGAAGGAAGGGAATGAGGAAGGAAGGAAAGAAAGAAAGAAGGAAAGAAGGAAGGAAATGAAGAAGGATGGAAGGGAATGAGGAAGGAAGGGAAATAAATAAATAAAGAGAAGTAAGAATAGAAAGTCAAGAGGGAAAGAAAAAAAGGAGAAAGGCGAGAAAGAAAAAAGGAGGGAGGGATAAAGAAAAAGAGAACGGAAGGAAAGAAAGGAGGCAGAGGAAGAAGGAAAAAGGAAGAAGTGAGAGAAAAAAAGAAAAGAAAGGAGAGGAGAAAGAAAAGGAGGCTTGAAATGGTTTGGGGCTCAGGGATTTGCCTCCCTGAGCATCTGAAACGCAGGACTGTTTGAGATCCAGCTCCCTGATTCTCAACCGCGGCAATTTTCAGAGGGCTGAACTACAAAGGGGCAATTCTGGGCTTTAAGCTTCACTCCTCCCAAAACTGCAAAGGTTGAGGAACTCTCTTCTAGCAACTTCACCAGGAATTCAGCTCTAAAGGAGAATATTTGTAGCTCAGGGCTGAAATGAGGGGTTCTCTCTAAGCACCATGGTTGTGTGTGCGCGTGCGCATAACTCACACGCCTCAAGCAATTTCAACCAAACTTGGTACACAGATGACTTACTCTCTGTAGAAAAATACTGTGGGGGGGGGGAGACACCCCTAAGGCCCCTCGGGGTGTGTGTTCTGTTAAGATACACTTCTTGTGCCTTCAAATGGCTTCTACTGTACTGCCGTAAGGTGGCTTCTACTGTACTGCCGTAAAGTGGCTTCTACTGTACAGCGCAGTGGAGTTGCCATGGTAATGGCTTCACAGTACTCCACAAGGGGGCTCCCTCGGGTAAGGGGGAAAATCCAACATTAGAAATGACGTTCGGTCCGGACATTCCCCCACCCCTTCTTATAAATAAATACCCAGACAACGCCGGGTTATTAACTAGTAGAATATAAAAGGAGAGCAGACCCCACTCCCTTCTAGCACTGATGACGTTACCTAGATGGGTAATGAAATGCAAATGGGTGTGGAGCCTTCTGGAAGCTGCTGAAAGGCTTAGATAGACGAGGCACAACATGCATTTGCACCACTCAGGTGACCCTGAGGACACAGACGAAGCTCCAAGTGGCCTCAATGACTTCCTAAAAAGGATGCAAATGACCAGCTGTCTGCAAGGAGCATCAATCCTTCCCTTCCCCACCATCCAAATCAGAGCTGAAGAAGCTTCTGGGATGAGAAGCGAAAAGTCTTCAAAGGAAAACAAAGAAAGTCCTTGAGAAAGCACCGTTGGGACAACCCTGACCTGGAGGATGGAGAAACTCCGTAGATGCTTGGGCCCAGCTCTTCCGGAAAAACGGAGAGCGGGAATCAAGCAAGGGAACCACGAATTCCAACCAGCTGCACCTCAGCGGGCGCGGAGAACATGCAAGGCTTCCAAATTACAGCAGCAATTTGCTGAGTCCCACACGGATGCTTTATGAATGTTTTCTTTCGAGGCGCTGTGCGAAAACAAAATGGGGATTTAATGAGGGCTTAATCACACGCACCGCCTTCCTTGAAACAACAACAAAAGAGATTTCCATCAACTTCCTCGGAGGCTGAAAAGCTTCGGGTAAGATCAGCTAAGTACAGCCAGGAGCCGTACTTTCTCTCTCTACTTCCCTCTGATTGTCTTTCATTCTCTCTCTCCCTCTCTTTCCATCTCTCTCCATCTCTCTTTCCATATATCTCTCTTTGTCTCTCTTTCTCTCTCTCCATCTCCCTCCTTCCCTCTCTTTCCATTTCTCTCTCTTTCGCCTCTCTTTCCCTATTTCTCTCCTTCCGTGTCTCCATCTCTTTCCATCTCTCCATCTCTCTCTCTTTCCATCTCTCTTCACCTCTCTCCATCTCTTTCCATCTAGCTCTCTTTCTTTGTCTCTCCTTCTGTTTCTTTCTCTCTCCTTCCCTCTGATTGTCTTTCATTCTTTCTCTCCCTCTCCCTCTTTCCATCTCTTTCTCCCCATCTCTCTTTCCATCTCTCTCTTTCTGTCTCTCCTCTCTCTCTCTTTCCATCTCTTTTCATTTCTCTCTTTTGTCTCTTTCCCTCTGTTTCTCTCTCTCTCTCTCCTTGTCTCCATCTCTTTCCATCTCTCCATCTCTCTCTCCATATCTCTCTTTCTTTGTCTCTCCTTCCCTCTTTCCATCTCCCTCTCTTTGTCTCTCAGTTTCTTTCTCTCTCTGCTTCCCTGTGTCTCCATCTCTCTTTCCATCTCTTTGCTCTCTCCTTCCCTCTATCTTTCTTTTGCTCTCATTCCGTCTCTCTCTCTCTCTTTCCATCTCTCTCTCTCCATCTCTCTCTCCTTCCCTGTCTCTCCATCTGTTTCCATCTCTTTGTCTCTCTCTCCTTTCTTGTCTCTCTTTTGCTCTTTCCATCTCTCTCTCTTTCCATATATTTCTAGTTCTTTGTCGCTCCTTCCCTTTTTCTCTTTCTCTCCTTCCCTCTCCCTCCATCTCTCTTTCCATCTCTTTGTCTCTTTCCCCTTCCCTCTCTGTCTCTCTTTCTCTCTCTCCTTCCCTCTGTCTCTTTCTCTTTCTCTCTCTCTCTCTCTCTCTCTCTCTTTCCATCTTTCTCTTTCCATATGTCTTTCTCTGCCTTTGTCTCTCTCCCTCTTTTCTAGCCCTCTTCAAATTCCAAGCACTCCCATTGAATAACAAGACCACGTCTTGTCTTCAAGGGCTGCGGGATTAAATAAATTCTTCCCCGACAGTTTTTATTGCCATCAAATCAATATAAAACTGCTGAGCGCAAGTGTCAAGGAACTCCTGTCTGGAGTGCGATGTCGTAAAGCCCTCAAGGGTACCTCCGCTCTGATAAAAAAACCTGTGATTGAATCTCCGATTCAATTACTTTTTATGGCTCCGGGGGCCTTGCTTTCGCTGGATCTGCTATGAATCCTCCACTGCGAGGGGGATTGCGGAATGCACTACGCCATACTGTGTGTGTGTGTGTGTGTGTGTGTGACAGGTACATGTGCATAGCTCCATTTGTATGATCAGTGTGTGTGTACCCTCCACTTGTGCAAATGGAGCTCTGCAAGCGAGCGGAGGGTGCTTGCGCTCACCTCCCGTGACCTGGTTTCAAACAAGCATGGCCTGCTCTACACAGACAAACACAACAGACAAACACACACTAACTATCTCTCTTTATCTGTCTCTCTCTCTCTCACACACACACACACAAACACACACTATTTATTTATATATATGTCATCTCTCTCTCTCTCTCTCTCTCTATCTTTATCTATCTCTATCTCTGTCTATCTATCTCTATCTCTATCTATCTCTCTATCTCTCTCTATCTCTCTCTATCTCTCTATCATGTATCTATCTATCTCTATATCTATCTATCTATCTATCTATCTATCTATCTATCTATCTATCTATCTATCTATCTATCTATATTTCTCTCTCTCTCTCTCTCTCTCTCTCTCTATATATATATATATATATATATATATATATATATATATATATAATGTATCTCTCTCTCTCTCTCTCTATCTATATATATACACACACACACACACACACACACACACGTTATATTTGTGCTGATAAATAAATAAAGGGAGACTAGTATAGATCTATTTCAAGCTATTTAGCTCTCATCAGATAGCCATACCCTTACTGGGAATTGATTCCCAGCAAGGGTATGGCTAGCTGATGAGAGCTAAATAGCTTGAAATAGATCTATACTAGTCTCCCTTTATTTATTTATCAGCACAAATATAACAAATGTAACAAAAAGGCAACAGTAAAAAAAAAATATTGGGTTCTGTCTGGATGGTCTCTTGTGACGAGCCGAAGGACAGAGAACGGAAGTAGTGATCTTCCTCCCATATTTGGGCATACCAGGGGTTGTGACTTTAAAAATATATATAAATATATATTTATATATATCTCTATCTATCTATAATCTCTCTCTCTCTCTCTCTCTCTCTCTCTCTCTCTCTGTCAAGCCAGCCTCCCTCAGCAACCAAGAAAGAAACCACTTAACTCCATTTTGCAGAATTAAGAGTATTTTTACTGGTTATGAAAAGATACCAGCTAAGCAAAGCAAGATCTGAGGCAAAAGTCCTCAGAATCATACATGTCTATTTGTGACCAACCCCCTCCCCTGGTAACCCTCATCCCACTGTCCACTCCAAGGAGCATCATTAGGTTGGTATGCAGGATGGTTGGCCTTGACCAACCACCAAGCACTAACCTCCAGCATGCGCAGTAGACGGTGAGAACAAAACTCCCCTTTTACAATCTCTCCTGTACTTAAACTTCCCCTCCCAAATACCAGGACCCCCCCCTCCCCGTTTCAATGGCAGCTGAAAGCAAATAACGAAACAGAGGCTGACACTATCTCTATCTCTCTCTCTATATATATATCTATCTATCTATCTATATTTATATCTAGCTATCTACCATATTTTTTGGACTATAAGACACACTGATGTATAAGATGCACCAAGATTTCAAAGAAGTAAGTAAGAAAAAAAGGTTTTGTCCTCCCCGGCCCCTAGGAGCACACTGTAGGCTTCAGCAGGGCTGGGAGAAAGCAAAAACGTAGGGAAAGGAAGACGGAAGAAAGGAAAGAAGGAAAAAAGAAAAAGAAAAAAGAGAGACATGGCTAGTCTAGGGAAGAGAAGGACCAGAGGAGACATGAGAGCATCCTCCAATATTTGAGGGGCTGCCCCAGAGAGGAGGGGGAAAAGCTATTCTCCAAAGCCCCTGAAGGCCAAACAAGGAATAATGGAATATTTGTCTGAAATACCGTAGGGTTTCCTGCCTGATCAGAGGGATTGGACTAGAAGACCTCCAATGTCCCTTCCAACTCTGGTTCTGTTCTGTTCTATTTTCTATTATATTCTTCAGATGGACAGATAGTCCTCAACTTACAGCCACTCATTTAATGACGGTTCGAGGATGTAACGGCACTGAAAAAAAAGAGACATGGTCATTTTTCACACTTGCTTGGCAACTGACTCACATTTATGACGGTTGCAGTGTCCCAGAGTCATGGGATCCCCTTTTGCGACCTTCTGACAAGCCAAGTCAATGGGGAAGCCAGACCCACCTCACAACACCGCGCGGATAACCTAAGAACTTAAGAGTGACTCGCTTGAACAATCGTGGCGAGAACTGTCGGTAAAACGGGGGCAGACCTCACTTAGCAAATGTCTCGCTTAAAAGCAGAAAAGCTGGGCTCGATTACGTGGTCATAAGTCGGGGACTACCTGCAATTGGAAAATCGACATGGAAGGGAAACCTGGCGGAGTTTGGGGCTCTCTGTGAGGATGGAAACTCCTGGGGGGTGAAATAGCAGGAGGAGAACTCGGCTTAATTAACTGATATGCTGGTGAGAAGCTACTCCAGACATCCCGATCCCATTATTTATTCAGGCAAGAACAGAGAACCTGCTGGCTGGGGAATATCTGGGAGCTGAAGGCCTCAAGCTGCCAGGTTTGAGAAACAGAAAGACCTTAGCGGTTTGCAAGCAGAAACAAAATTAATTGTGGGTTTCCCCCCCCCCCTTTTTCTTTCATCCAAGCGGTCAATTTTGCTATCTCTGTTTTGTGCTTGATGTGGGGAAAATACGAAACTTTGATTTTGGGTTTTGCGGATTAGAAAGGTTTGGTGTTGCAGAAATGGCTAGTTGTTGTGGTTAGTTGCGAAGTGGTGTCCGAGCCATCGCGACCTCATGGACAATGTTCCTCCAATCCTTCCTGTCCTCTACCATCCCCTGGAGTCCATTGAAGCTCACGCTGACTGCTTGGGTGACTCCATCCAGCCCCTCCTTCTCTGCCATCCCCTTCTTCTTCTTTTCCCCTCCATCGTTCCCAGCATGAGGCTCTTCTCCAGGGAGTCCTTCCTTCTCCTTAGGTGGCCAAAGTACTTGACATATATATATATATATATATATATATATATATATATATGTATGTATGTATGTATGTATGTATGTAGGTAGGTAGGTAGGTAGGTAGGTAGGTAGGTAGGTAGGTAGGTAGGTAGGTAGGTAGGTAGGTAGGTAGGTAGGTAGGTAGATAGATAGATAGATAGATAGATAGATAGATAGATAGATAGATAGATAGATAGATAGATAAGATAGTTGTGAGTTGCGAAGTCGTGTCCAACCCATCGTGGCCTCATGGACAACGTTCCTTCAGGCCTTCCTGTCCTCTCCCATCCTCTGGAGTCCATTGAAGCTCACACTGACTGCTTCGGTGACTCCATCCAGCCCCCTCCTTCTCTGCCGTCTCCTTCTTCTTTTGCCCTCCATCGTTCCCAGCATGAGGCTCTTCTCCAGAGAGTCCTTCTTCCTTCTCATCAGGTGGCCAAAGCCTTTGAGTTTCCTCTTCAGGATCTGGCCTTCTAAGGAGCAGTCAGGGCTGATCTCCTCCAGGACTGACCGGTTGGATGGCCTCATAAGTGTGAAAAATGGTCCTAGGTGGCCTTTTTTCAGAGGCGCTGTAACTCCGAATGGTCACTAAATGAGGGGTTGTAAGTCGAGGACTATCTGTATTCCTACAAACGTTTTACTCTGCCCATATCCTATATCTAGAAGGCATCCAGATTTCCTGGCTCTGCCGATCTTTCGTTTCTGGGACTGTCTTGAAAACAAGTCTCCGCTTTCTCTAACGTCTGCTTGAATTCCATCTGCCATCTCTTGTCAGGAACATCTGGGTCGAAACCCAGGGGGATCGTTTTAATCTGGTTACCGAGAGACTCGAAATGCGATTTCCTTTTCCTGCGAAGGTCATCAGGGCTTAATGCTTTTGCAATCTTCACCGCTAATGGAAGAAGCTTGGAAGAAAACCAAAATAAAACTTCCTGCGCTGAAGTCACCAGTTCCAACTGATTCCTGCCCGGGCATTAAAAAAACATTTTCCTGGAGAGGTTATCAGATTACAGCCACCGACTCTGCTAAGCGATCCTAGAACCATCCCGTCTGTTTCTGAAATATCTTTCTGGAAACTGACAGAATAACAGAGTTGAAAGGGACCTCAGAGGTCTTCTAGTCCAACCCCCTGATCAGGCAGGTGGCCCAATACCATTTCAGACAGAGTGCTGTTCAATCTCTTCTGGTCACAGCCGACAAGTGGTGTTCGAAAGTCAGCTGTGGGTCCAGGAGGACTCCCAAATTGTGGACTCTGTCTGAGGGGCGTACTGTTTGACCCCCCCAGCCTGAGAGATGGAACACTTGGCCAATTAGTAGGAGGGAAACACACCAGCCACTCAGTCTTATCTGGATTGAGTACAAGCTTGTTAACCCCCATCCAGTCCCTAACAGCCTCGAGGCACTGGCACATCACGTCAACCGCTTCACTGAGTTGGCACGGGGTGGACAGATACAGCTGCGTATCGTCCGCATACTGATGGTATTTTATCCCGTGCCGTCGAATGATCTCACCCAGCGGCTTCATGTAGATATTAAACAGGAGGGGGGAGAGGACCGAACCCTGCGGCACCCCATAATTCAGGGGCCTAGGGGTCGATCTCTGCCCTCCAACCAACACCGACTGCGACCTGTCCGAGAGGTAAGAGGAGAACCACCGTAGAACAGTGCCTCCCACCCCCACCTCCCGCAGTCGTCGTAGAAGGATACCATGGTCGATGGTATCGAAAGCCGCAGAGAGGTCAAGGAGCACTAGGACGGAGGCATAACCTCCATCCCTGGCTCTCCAGAGATCATCGATCAATGTGACCAAAGTGGTTTCCGTGCTGTAGCCGGGCCTAAATCCCGACTGGAAGGGATCTAGATAATCGGTTTCCTCCAAGGACCGCCGGAGCTGAAAGGCTACCACCTTCTCAACAACCTTCCCCACAAAGGGGAGGTTGGAGACTGGACGATAGTTGTTTAAAACGGCTGGATCCAAAGATGGCTTCTTCAGACAATGCTTGTCCAATCTCTTCTTAAAAACCTCCACTTTCTAGAGGCAAGTTGTTCCACTGGCTGATTGTTCTCCACAGTCAGGAAATTTCTCCTTGATTCTAGTTTGCTTCTCTCCTTGATTAGTTCCCATCCGTTGCCTTCAGGTGCTTTGGAGAATAGCTTGACACCCCACCTTCTCTGTGGCAGCCCCCCAAATATTGGCAGACCACTATCATGTCATTCTGTTCCTTCTCTTCATTAAACTAGATGTCAACTGATAAAGCATTTGCATGTCTGTTATCCAGTTGGCATGGTGAGGGAAGTAGGGGAGCACATTCCACACATGAGAGTCGGATCTCAGATTACTACAGGAGGTTTGTGAAGTGTGCACCTCGGTTGGAAAATGTGATTTATGACTCAGACTGAGGGGAGGGAAGAAACAGGGGCAAAGTTCAGCCACAATTCAAATGAGGTCAGATCTGACTGCAATGGGGTATTGCCGAAATGGAGTTCCTAATAAATGACTGGATTTCTTTTGAAACTCGGCTCGAGGCTCATGAATTAATGAGGGCATCTTTCGGAAACCTGACACTAGTCATACCCAATTCCTGCAACTGTTCTTTGTGTGTTTTATCCTCCATCTCCTTAATCCTCTTTGTTGCTCTTCTCTGCACTCTTTCAAGAGCCGAGGTGGCGCAGTGTAGTTAGAGTGCAATTTACCTCCTTGCAGCAAATGGGAAAATGGGGCTTGCAGAGGGTGCAATAGGCTATGGCAATCCCTGCAGCCTGAAACAGCTGATCGTCGGGAGGCCCATGCTGAAAATGAAATCTGCTGTTTCCTCTACAAGGCAAAATGCTGGGAGGCAGAGGCAGATTTTTTTTTCTTGTGCTAATCAGGTTAAACTGAAACAGGCTGTTTGCTGTTTGCTGCAAGGAGGCAAGTCAATAACTATAAATGCCTACAGAATGTTCAAATTGTTAGACTTATTTTATTATTGTTTTAGACCGCTTAAAAAAATGAAGAAGCTTTTTAAAACAAATGCTTGATCTGAAGAGGCCCAGTGCTATTGTATCTTCTTTTAAATAGCAGAGAATAACATATACGTCCAGAAAGCCACATCAATTTTAACAGCATCTGTACAAGCATAGTCTGAAATGTAACACCACAAACAGTGTATATCGTCTGTGCTGTTTGCTGTTTGTTGCAAGGAGGCAAATTACTGGGAGGCAGAAGCAGATATTTTCTCCTTGTTCTCCTCCGAAAAAACTAGGTGCGTCTTATACTTCGGAGCGTCTTATACTCCGGAAAATACGATATTATTTCAGCGTTTCTCAACCTCAGCAATTTTTAAGATGAGGGGACAGACTTCAACTCCTAGAATTCTCTAGACTGCTAGGGTAGGGAATTCTGGGAGTTGAAGTCCACCTCTCTTGAAGTGCCTGCGATTGAAAAGCATTGGTTTATATGCCAAGCGAACAGGCCTCGCAACCAAAATATGATGGTTAATGGGTGTCTGTGTATGTGTCAATCGGGGGTTAATACTGCTTGCTAGTTGTAACGTGCAAGGCACGCCTAAAACAAAAAAAAAGGAGGCTGGGTGTGAATCCAAATACAAGTGTAGTTTTGTGCAAAAATAAATAAGCCCCTTCATGGACATGTTTTCTCCAGAGCATTTCAAGGGTGGCTGAGACATTTTTGCAAAGTAAACTGCCGGATGTGGTTCTTCTAATCTTGGGAGACTCTGATTCCCACTTCCAGCCCCCAAAAATCCTATTTCCGGAAATGTAGAAACCATTTCTGGAATGTTCCGAGCGGCCAGTTCAAGCAGAGGAATTACAGCTTTCCGCCAACAGCATTCACGTTTCACTACTCTACTGTCTAGGAAGGGGGTGTGTACGTGTGCGAAATATGCCTTTAGACTTGGTTTTTCGGAAAGACAGATAATCCTCCACTTATGACTGTGACAGTGACGGTTCGCAGTTTCAAAAGCGGCTTGTGACCGTTTTTCACACTTAACGGCTGACGCGGCGTCCTCGTTGCTTTGTGATCAAAATTCGGAGGCTTGGCAACTGGCATGTAATTGTGACGGGGGTCATGTGTTCTCCTTTTGCGACCTTCGGACAAAAAAAAAATCAACAGGGAAGCCAGACTCACTTAACAACTTTCTTGCAGGTAGTCCTCGACTTACAACTGTTCCCTTAGTGGCAGTCAGTTGCCGAGAGAGACAGAGAGACAGAGAGAGACAAAGACAGAGAGAGAGAGACACATACACACAAAGACTGAGACAGAGAGAGAAAGGGAGAGAGAGAGACAAAAACAGAGTGATAGAGACACATACACACAAAGACAGACAGACACACACACACACACACACACAGAGACAAACACACACAAAGACTGAGACAGAGAGAGAGAGGCAAAGACAGACACACACACACACAAAGGCAAAGACAGACACACACACACAGACAAAAAGACAGAGACACACACAGAGAGAGAGACAGACAGACAGACAGACAGACAGAGACAGAGAGAGAGACACACACACACACACACAGAGCCAGAGACTGGGCCATCCATCAGCCCTCAGATGGGGAGTCAACAGCCCCCAGGTCTGGAGGAAGAGGAGGAGGAACAGCTGGGTCCAATGCCTGATGCTTGGATGCACAGAAGGCAGAGGAGAGGAGAGCAGTGGAAATCTATGGGCCGGTCCTTGGGACGGAAGAGTCACCGCTGCTAGCGAAGTCCCACCCTAGCTCTGGGAATAAAAGGCAGGGGGCGGAGATGAATAGATGGGACAGACAACTATTCATCTCCCGGACGGACGGACTTCTTAGCCTGCAGTAAGAGAGAAAATTTTTGCCGGGGCTGCTGGAGCTCCTAATTAAAGGAATCTTTGAGTTAACTTCAGAGAGTTTGTCGTGGTTGGGGAGCTGGGTCAGAACAGTCGTAAGTGTGAAAAATGGCCATAAGCCACTTCTTTCTGTGCGGTTTTGACTTCGAATAGTCACTAAATGAATGGTTATAAGTCAAAGACTAGCTGTAAAAACTTCTTTGGAGTCAATGACTTTTTAAGACCAGGAAGAAAATTAGTAAGGTAGAAGAAAACATATGGAAAGATTCAAATGTTTGAAACCTGGAAACAGAATGAGCTGATTTACAGTTCTCAGCTGGTGTTCCACTCCGAGAACTTGTCTCTCCGACAAATATTGTACTTATTGCATTCTGGTTTGGTATGAAGGCCTGGCTTATCTCCCGG
This sequence comes from Thamnophis elegans, assembly GCF_009769535.1. Classification (NCBI taxonomy): domain Eukaryota; kingdom Metazoa; phylum Chordata; class Lepidosauria; order Squamata; family Natricidae; genus Thamnophis; species Thamnophis elegans. The sequence continues at coordinate 68,555,391 of NC_045550.1, forward strand.
GTGGGCTAGGATGTTAGTGGAACCCCACACCGATGTTCTTTTTTTGTGTTGAGCAAGCTGGTGCTGTTCCACTGATTTCCCCCCCCTCCCCCAATATTGGTTCAGCTTCACCCAGCTGGTTTTTTTTCTCTCTTGGGAGGAACTAGAACTCACCGTCTCCTGGTGATTGGCTCAAAGTCACCTTGATGGCTTTCATGCTTAAGGCAGAATTAGAATTCAGTCTCCTGGCGATTGGTCCAAAGTCACCCAGCTGGCTTTCATGCCTAAAGCGGGACTAGAACTCACTGTCTCCTGGCAATTGGTCCAAAGTCACCCAGACAATTTTCATGCTTAAGACAGAACTGGAATTCACAGTCTCTTGCTGAATGGGCCGAAGTCCCCAGCTGGCTTTCATGTCTGGGGTGGAACTAGAATTCACAGCCTCCTGGGGATTGGCCCAAACTTACCAGCCAACTTTAATAATTAAGACAGAACTAGAATTTCTCCTGGGGATTGGCCCAAAGTTACCATTCAGCTTTCCTTTTTAGCAATAGCAATAGCAGTTAGACTTATATACTGCTTCATAGGGCTTTCAGCCCTCTCTAAGCAGTTTACAGAGTCAGCATATGGCCCCCACAGTCTGGGTCCTTATTTCACCCACCTCGGAAGGATGGAAGGCTGAGTCAACCCTGAGCCGGTGAGATTAGAACCGCTGAACTGCAGATAACAGTCAACTGAAGTGGCCTGCAGTACTGCACCCTAACCACTGCGCCACCTCGGTTCTTTTTAAGACAGAACTAGAATTCAGACTCCTGGCGACTGGCCCAAAGTCACCCAGCTGGCTTTCGTGCCTAAGGCGGGGACTAGAACTTGCTGTCGCCTGGTGATTGGACTAAAAGTCATCCAGCTACCTTTCGTACTGAAGACAGAACTAGAATTCACTTTCTCCTGGGGATTGGCCCAAAGTTACCATTCAGATTTCCTGCTTAAGACAAAACTAGTCACCCAGCTGGCTTTCATGCGTAAGGCGGGGACTAGAACACACAGTCACCCGGTTTCTAGCCTGGCGCCTTAACCACTAGACCAAACTTAACTCTCACAAATATTTCTTGTCCTTCTTATTGGGGAATTAAAAGATGACCCAACAAATTCCAATGATAGTGAGTTAGTGGCACTCTTCAGGACGTGAACATTTCCAACTATAGAAAGGGTGTCATTTATTTGGGGGGGGGAGGGGGGAGAGACAGACATGAAGGGGTCATGTTCAGAAAATGCTTTGCAGACGTACCAGGAAGTTCTCAGCTTCCAAATATGATTTTGTTTCTTGGCCAAAGGTTAAAAGCGCCGTGAGATCAGAGGACAAAAATGCCCCAAACCTATTTGGAGAAAAATCCCTGGAAACATGGAAGGAGTGTCTGGAATGTGTCCTTTTTTCGTGTATATACACAGACACACTTATAAACAGCATCGGCTGCCTTGAATGAGAGCCACTTACGGCTGAGCAAGGCCACACAAGTAACACAACAGCTCCGAAGAGACATCTGCTGCCTAGAACAGGGTATGAGAGGAGAGGGGGAAAATAATCAGTTTTGGCTTATATACGTACAGCCATTTCTTTTAGTGCAGTGTTTCTCAACCTTGGCAACTTGAAGACGTCCGGACTTCAACTCCCAGAATTCCCCAGCCAGCGAATGCTGGCTGGGGAATTCTGGGAGTTAAAGTCCGGACGTCTTCAAGTTGCCAAGGTTGAGAAACACTGCTTTAGTGACAATTCAAAGTTACGACGGCACTGGGGGAAAAAGTGATGCCGGACAATTTTTCAAATGTCATATTTATGATGGTGGCAGTGTCCTGGAGGGGGGGGGTGTCTCGTGGGGCTCCCCTTTGGAGAAATTCTGACAAGCAAACCGGATTCACTTAAGAACCGCGTGACTAACTGGAAGCAATTCACTTAACAACCGTGACAAGAAAAGTCATTACAAGGAGGCGAAATGGCAACAGCACTTAAGGCTTATATGCCACTTCACAGTGCTTTTACAGCCCTCTCTAAGCGGTTTACAGAGTCAGCATCTCTTGTCCCCCAACAATCTGGGTCCTCATTTTGCCCACTTCGGAAGGACGGAAGGCTGAGTCCAACCTTGAGCCGGTCAGGATCGAACTGCTGGCAGTGAGCAAACTTAACCTTCAATACTGCATTCTAACCACTGTGCCACCAGGAAGGAGAATGAGAAAGGGAGTTAAGGAAGGAATGAAGGATGGATGGATGGATGGATGGATGGAAGGAAAGAAGGAAGGAAGGAAGGAAGGAAGGAAGGAAGGAGGGAAGGAAGGAATAGCAACAGCACTTAGATTTATATAATGCTTTCCTATTGCTTTTACAGCCCTCTCTAAGAGGTTTACAGAGTCAGCCTCTTGCCCTCAACAATCTGGGTCCTCATTTTACAGACCTGGGAAGGACGGAAGGCTGAGTCAACCTTGAGCCTGGTAAGATTCGATCTGCCAAACTGCAGCTAGCGGTCAGCTGAAATAGCCTGCAGTATTGCACTCTAATCACTGAGCCACCTCAGTTCTTAAAATTCACTTAACGGCTGTCTTGCTCGTCGAGAGAAATTTTGGGCTCTATTGTGGTCATTAAGTCGAGGAATATCTGTACTCTCTGAATCGGGAGAGAGAGAGAGAGAGAGGGAAAGGAACAATTTGCGGGATACATTTATAATTCTGAAGCAAACAAATTTCGCAGTTGATGGTGGCCAGCTGCTAAAAATATCGACAGTCGTCCTCAAGTTATGACCGTAATACTGACATAGGTTTGTGAGAGTCAGAAAGCAGGTCATCACCTGACAAGCCTAATTTTATGATATTTCGTTTTTGAGCGGTTAAACAAACCGCCAGGATTATTAAGTGAATCCCCAGTTGTTAAGTGAACCTTTCAGTCATTAAGCAAATCCATTGTTGGCTATGGGGATGATTATTATTATTGTTGTTGTTGTCATAAAATAAGGCCTTGGTAAGGCCACACTTGGAATCCTGCATCCAGTTTTGGTCTCCATGGTGTAAAAGAAGATGTGGAGACTCTGGAAAGAGTGCAGAGAAGAGCAACAAAGAAGATTAGGGGACTGGAGGCTCAAACATAGGAAGAACGGTTGCAGGAACTGGTTATGTCTAGTTTAATGAAAAGAAGGACTAGGGGAGACATGATAGCAGTCTTCCAATGTCTCAGAGGTTGCCACAAAGAAGAGGGAGTCAAACTATTCTCCAAGGCACCTGAGGGCAGAACAAGAAGCAATGGGTGGAAACTAATCAAGGAGAGAAGCAACTTAGAACTAAGGAGAAATTTCTTGACAGTGGGAAAAATTAACCAGTGAAACTGCTTTTCTCCATAAGTTGTGAATGCTCCATCACTGGAGTTTTTTAAGAAGAGACTGGACAGCCACTTGTCTGAAATGGTAATAGGGTTTCCTGCTTAAGCAGGGGGCTGGACTAGAAGACCTCCAAGGTGCCTTCCAACTCTAATTCTAACTTGGCACCTTTAGGATTTGTGGACTCTTCAAAGAGCCGAGGTGGCGCAGTGGTTAGAGTGCAGTACTGCAGGCCACTTCAGCTGACTGCTATCTGCAGTTCGGCGGTTCAAATCTCACCGGCTCAAGGTTGACTCAGCCTTCCATCCTTCCGAGGTGGGTGAAATGAGGACCCAGACTGTGGGGGCAATATGCTGACTCTGTAAACCACTTAGAGAGGGCTGAAAGAAACCTGTAGAATTCCTTAGCCAGTGTGACACAGACATTTAAATAGCGCCTCATATGCAGCATACACTCTAAGGTCATAAAATGTTTTCATGGGTCTCAAATCCATTGCTGGCAATAGGAATTTTCAGTGAGAATTATCAATTATTGTCTAATTGCAGAAGCAGATGTAGGAGCGTTTCCAAATTTCACACCACCTTCGCTAACCGTGCATTCATCCTTACACCCACACATGCCTCATTCTTTCATTTGAAGTATGTAAACTTGGGGTCTCTGCCAAATTAAATCTCCAAGATGTCAAATCTTCCCATTCCTGACATAAAGAATCTTCCAAAGTGCAACTCTGAAGCGAAGAGCGCATAATTCTGTATTATTTACCACGAAAACATTTACATGCCATTCTCATCAAATACGAATGCTTGTGTAAAATGAGAACTTGGAAGATTTCAAAGCAACTCCTACCATATTTTTCGGAGTGTAAGATGCACCTTTCCACCCCAAAACAAGAGGGTGAAAATTGGGGTGCGTCTTATACACTGAATACAGCATTTTTGCCCTCCCGAAACGGGTCATTGTTTGCTCATTTTTGCCCCCCCTCCCGCCCCCAGGAGAACTTTGCAGGCCTCTCAAACTCTCTGCATGCCCCATTTTTGACAAAAAAACGAGGCGTGCAGAAGGTTTGGGAAGTCTGCATAGTGCAAAAACTTTTTTTTTTAGTTTACCTCTTCAAAATTTTGGTGTGTCTTGTACTCCGGTGCGTCTTATACTCCGAAAAATATGGTAATTAAAATTTAAAATCATAAACCAATTAAAAAAAACAGTGGTTACAAAACCAGCACTGAAATGGACGGAACCGCCGGCGAAATCATTTCAACTCTGTCTCTCTTATTCACTCGGGCACGGTTTATAAAAACAATACCAACGTAGCTCTTTGGATTTATCCATTATCACATTTATGTCTGCCTTTGATTGTGCAACTCAAGCTCTTGGGCTCCATTTCCTCCACCACAATAACCCTGCGGGGACAACAACTGTCCCAAAGTCATCCACCCAGCCGGATACTCAGCTGTAGCATTCAGACCAGGTGCAAAGTCAGCCGTACTACCTAGAGCACCTTGTAGTAACCTGAGAATGAACTATAGTGCCTAGTGGCCGATGCTACCCCAGGATAGCACCTAGCTGCTATACAATTGTGGGAAACCCCTCCCCGCTCCAGCCCTGAAGAATGAAATATTTGGGGAAATATTTAAAAAGGCAGGATAGAATATTTCCCCTAAAGGAGAAATGGAAAAAAAAATCTTAAGGACGGCAGAAACCAGCTCCCGTTTCCCTGCCCCAAGCAGAAACTGAGGCGGCCAGCTTTTAGAAATGCAGAACTGGCAATCCATTCAGAAAGACTGGGTCAGACAGAGACTCCAGATAAGCAATACAATTAGGCGAGTCAAAGGCTGACAAGATTAGCTCTGACAAAACACCTAGGATTTGCATTTCCTTTTGCCTATACAGCCAGGCATGACCCCTACATGACACCATAGGAATCCAGAAGGTATAAAAACCCACCCATTCTAAACTCCATTTTGTCAGCTGTCCCAAAATCACATGTGGTTGGTGGTTCTGTTCACCAATAAACACAACCTTTCTTTCCAATCAGTCTCCATGTTGTTTCCAGCATCTTTCTCCCAGCTTGGAACGGAACCAGATTTTCCTTCGAACACCAGGAATCACCATAAGACTCTGGCACATACCAGTGTCTTGGGGTACCAACATCAAGGCATTGTCATCTTATGCAGCTCAGAGACCATCCTTGGAAGTGTGAAGAAGCTTCCAACCCAATATCAGCAAAACGTTTACCAGTTTACATAGCAGAAAAAAAGGAATACACAGAAAGTCAAGAGAAAACTTTCTGGGTCCTACCAGGTTGTTGAAAACGCCGATCGTACCTGAACAAAATAAAGCCCAGAGATTCGACAGCTGCCCGCCTCACATCATCGTTGACGTCACTAACCTATGACGGGGAAAAAAATAAAATTAAAGTAGGCTAAGTATATGGAAGTGGGACGTGGTGGCTCGGTGGCTAAGGCGCTGAGCTTGTCGATCAGAAAGGTTGTCAGTTCAGCGGTTAAAGTCCCTAGCGCCGCATAATGGAGTGAGCTCCCGTGACTTGTCCCAGCTTCTGCCAACCTAGCAGATTGAAAGCATGTAAAAAATGCAAGTAGAAAAATAGGAGCTGTCTTTGGTGGGAAGGTAACAGTGTTCTGTGCGCCTTCGGCGTTGAGTCATGCCGGTCACATGACAACGGAGACGTCTTCGGACAGCGCTGGCTCTTCGGCTTTGAAACGGAGATGAGCACCGCTCCCTAGAGTCACGAATGACTACCATATATGTGAGAGGGGAACCATTACCTTTACCTTAAATATATGGCAATCGCTCGTCTAGAGCATTTATTAGAGGCAAGTCAAATTCATCAACAGAATTTGAAACGTTTGGATTAGATTAGTTCGGCTGAAATAAAATTGCCATAGGTTAGTTCTGAAAAGTAACTTTTGTTCCCTATTTAATGCTAGCCTGGAAATGGCTCTTTAATTCAATAGAATTAAAACATGTAATCTCACTTCTGGGGCTTATTAAGCTAAGCCGGTGATAAGAAAATGTTCCCTCTGATTAATTTCCAATTGACAAAAAAGCAACCAGCAGCTGCCAAATTAGTAACTATGGTCAAAAGTGGGTTTTAAACCACAGTTTAATCTAATATCTGGAAGACAGTGTGGCGTTAGATATGTTGCTTTTGCTGCAGAATTATTACTTGACCACAATTCATTCATTCAATTTCTATAGCTGCCCATCTCAGTCAATGACTCTGGGTGGCTTAGAATTAAAAAAAAAACTAAATTACAATTAAAATTACTAAAAACATTTTACAACCAAAAAAACCACTTAAAAACACCAGGTAAAAAGTTCCCCTTGCACATATGTGCTAGTCGTTCCCGACTTTAGGGGGCGGTGCTCATCTCTGTTTCAAAGCCAAAGAGCCAGCGCTGTCCGAAGACGTCTCCGTGGTCATGTGGCTGGCATGACTCAATGCCAAAGGCGCATGGAACGCTGTTCCCTTCCCACCAAATGTGGTTCCTATTTTTTTACTTGCATTTTTTACGTGCTTTCGAACTGCTAGGCTGGCAGAAGCTGGGACAAGTAACGGGAGCTCACTCCATTATGCGGGGCTATGGATTCGAATCGCCGAACTATCGACCTTTCTGATCAACAAGCTCCACGTCTTAGCCACAGAGCCACCTTACTAAAAACACTAAAACCATCCAAATGAACAACTCAAAATGCATTGACGGTGTCTCCTTGAATGATGACAAAATATTTGCAACGAAATTGCCAAGCTTGGAGCTCAGACCAACAGCCAAGGCTCCCAACCTGAGCTACTAATATTAAAACACATTTCATTTCACTTTCTATCCCAATTCTCGTATGGTTTACTCCAAGAGTAAGGGGAACTCACCGCTACATGTAACAGACGCCGGATCGCTTTGTTGTTTCCTGAACCGCAGTAAGCCATTGCGACAGTATACATCCCCGAACGACGGAGAATTGGGTCCTGGAAAAAAAGGGGAAAGCTTTATACATTTCACTGTGAGGGGAAAAACAAGAGCAAAATTCAGGGCCAAAATAACGGTTTTGCCAACCACTCAATCTCCAGGAAGGCCTGGAAAGATCTTTATCCAAAGCCCTACCAGGGAGGAGTTGACTGAGACAGACTAACATATTTATTGGATACTCGTGCTTCGTGACGAAACTATGTGATCGGGCTATGCAGGAGAAATCCGGTTCAATCCATTTGGCTCCGGGGTGGTTGGTGATTGAAACACATAAGGGAATGTCAGTCCTGCCGCCTTGAATCCAGAAGCAGTTCCATAGGTGGAAGATGTAGACATTTTGGTAAGGTACCAACGTTTAGTACTGTAAGGAGCCCCAGATCGCTCCTGAGTGAAGGAGTGGAACATCTGTCAGTAACGGAATGTGAGGCAACTGGCAGTTGGAACAGAGTTCTTTTCAGGTGGGGAGGGAGAGTAGAACTCCTTGGCCTCAGAGCATGTTAATTACTGTATAAGAAATGCTAATGATCTGATGGTCATTTCGAAAAATCCTTTCTTTTTTTTAAAGTTTTATTTATTTTTAATTGATCCTTCTTAATCCTTTCTTAACGAGCACCCAGAAGCCAAGAGGAGCAGACGTGCCAAATTTCAACTTTGTAGGCTTTATGGTTTTGGAGATTTCATGGTGAGAGAATGGTATTTGGTTTTTTTATATCTACATTTATATCTATATACTGTATATTGACAGAAGAGAATATTTGTAATTTAGAGTTGAATTTTGGGGTCCTTGGTGCTTTTTGAAGTTTGCGGTTTCCTTGCAGATGTTTTACTACCCAACTAGACTACATCATCAAGGCTAGAGAGGAGGTGAGCTTGCTCCGTGTATATACTAATGTCTTGCCCTGTCAGTGTTGTTTTCTTCCTAGTAATATCTTGATTAGGCTGTTTTCTTATGTTTTCTTCAATTTCCCCCCATAACAGCAACCCTATGAGGTGCATTGGACTGAGAGAGAGGGATTGGTCCAGGGTCACCCACCTGCCTTCCATGCCTAAGGCAGGACTAGAACTCCCAGTCTCCTTTTATTTTTTCAATTTTTTTTTTACATATCAGTGTGTGAACAGTGTGGCACCTGAGTATCATATATTTCCTACAAAAAAATAATTAGTATTATTCATATTTGTTTCATTTAACAATCTTATATAATACTAGTAGCAATACACATCTTTATATTAATTTCCCCCCCCGTCTCCTGATGATTGGCCCCAAATCACTCAACCGGCTTTCATGCTTAAGGTGGGACAAGAACTCCCAGTCTCCTGCTGATTGGCCCAAAGTCATACAACCAGCTTTGATGCCTAAGGAGGGACCGGAACTCAACGTTTCCTGGTGATTGGCCCAAAGTCCCCAACTGACTTTCATGGCTAAGGCGGGACCAGAATGTACCATCTCCTGGTGATTGGCCCAAAATCATCCAACCGGCTTTCATGCCTAAAACGGGACTTGAACTCATGGCTCAGTGCTTTCTAGCCTGGTGCTTTAACCATTAGACCAATCAGGTTCTTGGTAATCCCTGCTCATTCTCCAGAGGGCACAAGGTTGGGGATGGATCAGAGGTGGGTTTCACATAATTTTACCACCGATTCACCCCACACCAAAACTCTGAGAGCGTGTGTGCCTTCCGTGCATGACTGCGGCCTTCCACACATGCGCTTTATGCATGCACACGGCTTAAAAAACATGGCTTCATAGGGCGGCATAGAGATGGGGCAGGTGGGTGGCAGGTGACCACTACTAGGTCACCTGAACCGAACCAAACCAGCTAAATACTACCACCGCGATCGATGCTCAAAAGTCAAACCCTTCCTTCTCAATACAATAATACAATACAATAGCAGAGTTGGAAGGGACCTTGGAGGTCTTCTAGTCCAACCCCCTGCCTAGGCAGGAAACCCTATACTGTTTCAGACAAATGGCTATCCAACATCTTCTTAAAGACTTCCAATGTTGGGGCATTCACAACTTCTGGAGGCAAATTCTGTTCCACTGGTTAAATGTTCTCACTGTCAGGAAATTTCTCCTCAGTTCTAAGTTGCTTCTCTCCTTGATTAGTTTCCACCCATTGCTTCTTGTCCTGCCCTCAGGTGCTTTGGAGAATAGCTTGACTCCCTCTTCTTTGGGGCAACCCCTGAGATATTGGAAGATGCTATCATGTCTCCCCTGGTCCTTTTTTCTATTAAACTAGACATCCCCAGTTCCTGCAACCGTTCTTCATGTTTTAGTCTCCAATCCCCTAATCCTCTTTGTTGCTCTTCTCTGCACTTTTTCTGGAGTTTCCACATCTTTTTTACATTGTGGCAACCAAAACTGAATGCAGGATTCCAAGTGTGGCCTTTTATAAAGTGGTATTAACTTTTCACATGATCTTGATTCTCTCCCTCTGTTTATGCAGCCTAGAACTGTGTTGGCTTTTTTGGCAGCTGCTGCCCACGGCTGGCTCCTATTTAAATGGTTCTCCACTAGGACTCCAAGATCCCAACAGTTACTACTATTGAGCAAGGTACCACCTATACTGTACCTGTGCATTTCGTTTTTCTTGCCTGACTCTTTTCACCACTGAATTTCATTTTGTTATACAGTGCCCAATCTCAAGAAACGCAAGACCAACAGACTCACCTTATCTCTGCAGAGGCTTTCAATGAGAGCATCAGCTTCCTCCATCCTCCCGTACATCACCAAGGCGATGCCAACCGCTAAGCCCCGTAAGATCTTCTCGTGCTGGGTTTCCTGGGCGTAGCCCACCATGTCCTCAATAGCTTGGGCATTTTTAGAGCCCAGCATCACCAGGCCCAGAGCCAGACCAGCTGCTTCACCTTTGCGGTGGGAAAGAATAAAGCAGAATAAAGACAGGAGCCTTTGAAAAAAAAAAGACTCGGTCATTTACAATCGTGCCAATTTTAAGAGGCATGGACATCAATGACCAGAATTCTTCAGCCAGAATTAGCGAAGAAATTATGTAGGATTTATTTTGTTTATCAAATATCTCCGATGGGCGGTTTTAAAATTTGATAAATGAAATAAATCATACATAATTCCCCCCTAATTCTCCTACATAACTGTAGCAAGCCTGAGAACCAACTCTTCCAGTATCAGGTTAAGGTGGCAGGCTGAACCAAAGTAGGCCTCAAGCCTGAACCAAACTAGGGTTTCACGATATTAAGCTTTAACTGTTCACTTAGAAATTGCAAGGTTTGCTTTCAGGACATAGTGCGGTTCGACACAGGTTAGAAGGAAGTCTGCACATGAAATATGCTGAAGTAAAACATCTATTTTAGCCCATCTGCTGGCTTGGCTGTTAATCTGTTTGGTAGACACATATTGTTAGTTTCTCAAAATACGAGCTATGCCTATCCGTTAGCTGACCCATGTATTATGACATCCTGTAGACATACTTTCCGTAACTCAAGGGCAAATCTTGAGGGGTGTTTCCAAAACTAACAGCTGGCTTTAGCTGAAAGTGATAAATTATGTAAGGAAGCTCCTGAATTTCACTCAGTGTTCAGGCCATTTATTCTTTGCTATGAACCTGCGCAAATGAACTCTTCCTTTTCTGAAGAACTGGCTTGTGCGTCCTGTCTTTTCCTACAACAAGATAGTCCTCAACATACGGCCACAACTGAGCCCCCAATTTATGTTATTAAGTGAGACATCTGTTACATTTGTTTTGCCCCATTTTATCCCCTTTCTTGCCACGGTTATTAAGTGAATCAATCCAGTTGATAAGTAAGTAACCTGGTTGTTAAGGGAATCTGGCTTCCCCATTGACTTTGTTTGTCAAGAAGGTCGCAAAAAGAGTTGGGATACAGCAACGATCGTAAGTATAAGTCAGTTGCCAAGCATCTGCATTTCGGTCAGGTTGACCATGGGGATGCTGCAACGGTCGTAAGTGTGAAAAATGGTCATAGGTCATTTTTTCAGTGTTGTCATAACTTTGAACGGTTACAAAAACAAAGTCACACAGAGGAAGAAATGCAGATGTCTTGGATGCTGGGACTAACTCACCTGTCACTGCATCATCTTGGTACAGGTTGGTCTTCAGGAGGTCATAAACATCTTGGCGTGCTGTTCCCATGGCAGCCAAGCCCAGCCCCAGGCTGCCCCCATGGCGAACAATCTGTGGAAGCCATAAAATAAGAATAAACAAGAGGACCAACTTATGCTCCAATTCCACAGAGAAAGCAGCCAAATCTGGGAATGGACTGGAATCTGGGAAATTAAGACTGGAAACCAGGAAAGGCTACAGGACCGGGATGGCAAACCTTTTTCCCCTAGGGTGCAAAAAAAGGGTGCAGGTGTGCAGTGTGCCCATACCCATAATTCAATCCCCTTCCCCGTACCCCACGGCCTTGTGCATGCACAACCACACACACCCCATGCCCCGTTTTGGGCTTAGCAGGCCTCCCTGAAGCCTCCAGAGGCCGGGAAGAGCCCATTTTCCGACTTCCAGTGGCCCTGCTTTTTGCCACCCCCAGGCTGCAGAGGCTTTCTTGGAGGCTGGGGAGGGGGAAAACGGCCTTCCCCACCTACACGGAGGGTGAAAACAATAGCAATAGCAGTTAGACTTATATACCGCTTCATAGAGCTTTCAGCCCTCTCTAAGCGGTTTACAGAGTCAGCATATTGCCCCCACAGTCTGGGTCCTCATTTCACCCACCTCGGAAGGATGGAAGGCTGAGTCAACCCTGAGCCGGTGAGATTAGAACCGCCGAACTGCAGATAACAGTCAGCTGAAGTGGCCTGCAGTACTGCACCCTAACCACTGTGCCATATCCTCCCGGGGCCACCATGCGAGCCCTGTAATTACCTGGCATTGTGTGGTGACTCCCGGGGGGGTGGGGGGGTGGAGGGGGAGGCAGCGTGGCCAGGCCAGCCGAAAATCAGCTGGCCAGCGTGCGCATGCACTCTGGAGCGAGCTAGGGCAATGGCTCGCATGCCCAGAGATATGGCTCTGCGTGCCACCTGTGGCCCGCATGCCATAGGTTCGCCATCACGGATATAGGAGCGGAGAGGACAAGACTAGAAACTTTATTGTCATTTTATATGTACATTAATCAACCAGTCTAGTTAGAATGTATGGCGAGAAAAACGAATCTTGCAAGTTACCAGGCGGAGAGCATCGGGAACAAGGCTGTTACAGAATCTGGAAGTCCTGTTAGAAATACTTTGAAACCTCCTCCCGAGGGGCTGGGGGGGGGGGGGGCAACAGAAACAGACACTGTGAAGTGAGTGTGTGGGGCCTCTAACAATGCTTCGAGCTCTAAGCGCATAGCGCTTATAAGCAGCATCCTGAATAAGGGGAAGCAAGCTTCCTATAATCTTCTCCACTGTCCTCGCCACTCTCTGTAGGGACTTTCTATCTGAGGCGCTGCTGCCACCAAACCAAACAATAGCAATAGCAGTTAGACTTATCTACCGCTTCATAGGGCTTTCAGCCCTCTCTAAGCGGTTTACAGAGTCAGCATATTGCCCCCAACAACAATCTGGGTCCTCATTTTACCCACCTCGGAAGGATGGAAGGCTGAGTCAACCCTGAGCCGGTGAAATTTGAACAGCCGAACTGCCGAACTAGCAGTCAGCTGAAGTAGCCTGCAGTGCTGCACTCTAACCACTGCGCCACCTCGGCTCCGTTTGTTAAAACGTAGCCGTTTTAAGGGATTCCGTTTGTTAAAACGCTCTCAACGGTGCCTCCGTGTAAAAAGTGGCCAGGACAAAAGGATAAATCTGCTCTCCTCATCCAATGCAAGAAATGGGGTTTAAGGAAGTGGGGATTACCGGAGGAGGAGGAGGACTGGAGGGTCCTCGGTGGTCTCTGGGCTTGTTTTCTTGAAGACATTTCATTACCCAACTAAATAACATCATCAGTGCTAGAAGGGAGTGGGGTTTGTGAAGAGGAGGAGGAGAACTATGGGGGTCTTAGGGGCTCTCTGCTTGGTTGTTTTCTTGCAGAACTTTCACCCAAACTAGGTGACATCATCAGTGCTGGCAGAACATAAAATGAGCGCAAACCCCACTCCCTTCTAGCCCTGATAATGTTCCCTAGTTGAGTCATGAAACGTCCGCAAGAAAACAAGCAAGCTCAGAGAGCACCGAGGACCCCTCATTAGATCTTCTGCATGATTTTGCAATTTCAGAGGTCTATTTTCCACCTTTAATTCCCAGGATAGGGAAGAGAGCTTTGGGCCAAATCTCAGCAGCCTAAGGCAGTGTTTCTCAACCTTGGCAACTTGAAGATGTCCGGACTTCAACTCCCAGAATTCCCCAGCCAGCGAATGCTGGCTGGGGAATTCTGGGAGTTGAAGTCCGGACATCTTCAAGTTGCCAAGGTTGAGAAACACTGGCCTAAGGAATGCAACGTTGCCTGGCCTAGGGGCATGCTTGAGCTGCATTAAGTATGCTGGCACGTACGTCGTTGCTGGCATTTTTCAGCTGGTTCAGCAAGTAGTCGATGATGTCGCCTCCGTGGTTGGCGTGGATGAGCCCCAAGGCATAGAGGCCACCCCCTTCCTGATAGGCAGACCCCGGAGACGTGTCTTTGGGCAGATACGTTGCCATCAGCTGAAGAGCTTCCTTCTCATGACCCTAGGAAGCCAACAGAACAGAACAGAAGGACGGTGAAACATCAATCTCTGCCAGAGAATATTCATGAACTGGAATAGGGCGTAGCAACAAGGTCAGCCAATGGGAGCTGAAACACTTTGAAGCCTGGGCGTGGCTTAGCTCTGTAACTCTGTGCAAAAGCTTAATGCTAGTCTGCTACTGGAACAGAAGTCAATCTCTCCTCTCTACCACGTTGAAACCACCATTCTTGCTAATATATATATATATATATATATATATATATATATATGTATATGTATATGTATATGTATATGTATATGTATATGTATATGTGTGTGTGTGTGTGTGTGTGTGTGTGTGTGTATATATATATATATATATATATGTATATATATATATATATATATATATATATATATATATATATATATATATATATATATATATATATATATATATATATATATATATATATATGAATGAATCCTGCTGAATCAGTTATGCTTTCTGGATTTGAATGCTGCAACAAACTCTGACAATCTCTATCCCCTTCAAGCATTTTTCTTTTAAAAAAATCTTTTTTAGACAGGCACTTGCCCTATAAATGGCTACTTTGCTGCAGGTAGCTTATAATACAGCCTTATCTATATCTATCTATCTATCTATCTATCATCTATCTATACACACACACTGCTGCATGTGGCTTTTAACTAGATGATAGATAGATAGATAGATAGATAGATAGATAGATAGATAGATAGATAGATAGATAGATAGATAGATAGATAATGGATGGATGGAGATCTGTAACTTACAATAACTATAAATAAAACAATCACAACTGGCACATTAAAAAAGAATTTTTTTTTTCATTCTCCCAGGACAGAGGTCAGCAACCTGTGGCTCTGGAGCCACATGTGACTCTTTCATCCCTCTGCTGAGGCTCCACAATTGATAGGGCTGTTAGGAATATAATCTAACGATTGGGTTAACAATATATAAATCATGTAACAATGTTGCACCTGTTTCTTTAAATCATACTGTAAAACGTGGTTGGTTGCTGTTTCCCTCAATCGGCCGTAAGAGGGAGCCAGAATGACTGTTAGCTCTCTGTTATGTTAGATGCTGGGCTGATCTGATCTGAGTGTTTTGGAAGCTGGCTGTTAGAAAGTGCCGTGAGCTACTGTAAGTTTTGCAACTTTGCTAGCAAACTTTGTGTTCTGAACTGATTATATGATACTGGACTATGTTATTTGGATTATCCCTTAACTGAAAGACATTGATGACTGACTGTCTTATCCGTGTATGACTTGGACTGTTTGATGGACTCTGATACCTCTATTTCCACAAAAGTAAAAGCCTATTTAAACTGCAGTCTCTCTGTATGCTGGTTTGTGTGTTCTCCAACACAACTCACACAACGCTTCTCTGAACGTACTCATTCTCCCAACAGGAAGTTTACCTAACAAGGGCTTTTGGTTAGGACAGGCAGAGGAAAAAGGATGCCGCGTTAGGAGAAGACTCTGTTGTGAGGGAAGTGGATTTCTGGTTGGCTGCAGAATTGAATGGGGGGCTTCCGGTTAGGACCTTTGTGGCTCTTTTGCGTGTTTAAGGTTGCCGACCCCTGTCCCGGGAGAATGAAAAAGATATAAATGCACTCACATGTGGACTTGTAAAATTTCTTTCCAGGATATAAATGCATGTCAAGTTCCCAAATTACCATATTTTTCAGAGTATAAGATGCTCCGGAGTATAAGACGCATCTTAGTTTTTTGGGCAGGAAAATAAAAAGAAAAAAAATTCTGCCTCTTCCTACCAGCATCCATGGAATTCAGCTGACACATGGTAACAAGGGCAGCCAATGAATAGGCAGAGCAACTAAGTCAGCCAATGAGGGAATCTGAAATTTGCTGTGTGAGCTACACGGAGACAGGAAGGAGCCTGGCTTAACCGAGAACTGAAAGTGAAACTGCTTGTGTTTTGCTTGTATTTACTGCTACCTTGGAAAACCTGCTTTTGGTAATGTACTGTATATTATGATGATGATGATGAATCCTGATGAATCAGTTACTGTACTTTGTGAATGTGATTGCTGCTGCAAATTCTGACCAGTCAGGTCAGCTTCAGCACTTATTGCAGCCTGATTCAGCACAGCTGATTGGCGGGTGGATCGGACTGCCGGAATACTCCCAATCAGCTGTTCCAGGCTGCAGGGATTTCCACAGGCCATCACTGCCTCCATGCCTTGAGTTTTTTTTGGTTCTGGTGGGGGTGGGTGGGGCTACATTCAGTGTATAAGACACACCCAAATTTTCATCCTCTTTTTTGGGGGGGAAAAGATGCATCTTACACTCCGAAAAATACGGTATGTAGGAGTGTGCAACGAAGCCAAAGTGTACAGTACTCTATTTCTATTTATTTCTATTTATTAAATTTATAGGCCGCCCAATCCCAAAGGACTCTGGGCGGCTTACAGAAATAAGATTTTAAGAAAAAGGTTAAAAAACAGACAGAAGAAAGCAGATTTGAAAGAAACACATCATGCACCCAGTCTAAGCGGGGCTGGACCTCGGTCAAGAGGTCAACAGCCCCAGGCCTGCCGGAATAGCCAGGTTTTGATAGCTTTTCGGAAGGCCATGGGAGTGGGTAGGGTCCGGATCTCTGGGGGTAGTTCGTTCCATAGGGCCGGAGAGGCAACAGAGAAGGCCCTCCTCCGAGGCTCTACTCTAATTACATATTATATGAAAAAAACTCATCCACACACTTAATACTTGCGTCCTCTTTGTCTGAAATTTAGGACAGAATTGCAATCCGAAGATAAGAGGGCTTCAATGATTCATGAACACCGAGAGGTTGGGAGAAGCCGGGGTGGGGAGGGGGGGAGATCGAATCCAGTGGAACCAAAAACTCGGTTTTATTACCTTGTGAATGACGCCAAGGCTGGCTGTAGCAGTGAACTTCGCCCAGTTAGTAGCCCTCGCGAGCCACTCCAAATTATCTCTGTGGGAAGAAAACGGCAAATTAAATCTGGATTCTTTAGGAGAGGCAAGCAGTGCTTAGATATTAGCGACTGAGGCCAGAGAGACCTCAGCTTAGCTCTACGGCTTTACTACTACTTTGGCTCTGAACTACTCAAAGATCAAAGTAATTCACAAGGCAGCAAATTCTTCCTTGCGCGTCGACTAGCGGGAGAAAGACTGAGTTAAGTCCGTTAATATTGATTGCAATCATTTTTCTTTCCTCCATATTTATACTTTATATACAGGATTTATAGCTCTAGTACAGTGTTTCTCAACCTTGGCAACTTGAAGATGTCCGGACTTCAACTCCCAGAATTCCCCAGCCAGCAAATGCTGGCTGGGGAATTCTGGGAGTTGAAGTCCGGACATCTTCAAGTTACCAAGGTTGAGAAACACTGAATTAAACGTTCTCCTTTCTTGGATTTATCCATGGTTAGCCTTTTGGGGATCGAGAAGCTCTATAAATTGCGTGCCGGCAGGTGTCGCCCATTGGTGGTTCTGATGCATATTTATACTTTATATACAGGATTTATATCTCTAGTACAGTGTTTCTCAACCTTGGCAACTTGAAGATGTCCGGACTTCAACTCGCATTCGCTGGCTGGGGAATTCTGGGAGTTGAAGTCCGGACACCTTCAAGTTGCCAAGGTTGAGAAACACTGCTCTAGTAGATCTGGGTTCTCGTTCTCTGTAACTTACAATAACTATAAATAAAAATAAAAATAATTAAACCTTAAACCTTACACCCCCCCCACCACACTTTCTTCTTTATCAATTCCACCTACAGCTCCTTCTGCTTTTTCAGTCTCGATTGTAGGTGCCAATAGTTCTGCCACTAATTCAACTTTTCCAGTTTTCTCAGCCGTCCCTCTGAAATATTCTGCATAGAAAGCTTCTTATCAATTGTATCTATCCTGTATCTTTGTCCTGGCCATGTAAATAGCAGACCTCCCGGTATGAGCCATCTGTAATTAACACCTTTTTAAATCAGAACTTTAGTCAAAAATTGATATTCTCTTCTCTCTCACTCCTCTCGGAATTTGCTTGAGAACTACAATCTCCTTGCCTTTGTATTCTAATTCAACAAGTTTTGAAGCAGTCGCGTCTCAAGGTAGGACACTGTGCCAAGGGTGTCAAAACTCAAGGCCCGAGGGGCAGGGGTGAAATTCTCTGAAGTCTGCTACCGGTTTGCTTTGCGCATGCGCACCCCAGGCGCTAAGGTGGTTTTCTGAGTCAGCAGGAGTAAGTAGAACAGCGGGGGGGACGGGGGGGACGACTGCTGAGCCGTGTGATTCACGTTAGCTGGAGAGCAGAATTTCCTGCTTTCTAGCGAATATAATCGTTGCCCGGCTGATCGTCGGAACTCTTTTTTTTTAAGCATTTCTTTAATACCTACTCGCCTGAACCGGTAGTAAAAAAATATGTTCAAAAAAGGTTTTTAAAAAGTTCTGACGATCAGCTGTGCAACGATCAACTGTGCCGCGCGATAACTTTCTTTTTACTTTTTTTTTAAAGCATTTTTTTACTACCGGTTCAGGCTTAAATTGAAAATATCAAAGGATCAGCCCATGGTGGCTCTACAGGCCAAAACCAGCCACGTCTCCACCACCCCCGCCCAAGAGGCCTCTGTGCAGCCTTTTTTGCCTGGCAGAGTGCGGCTGGGGCCTTGGAAGCGAAAGCAAGGCTGGGGGGGGGGCATTTGCAGGCCCCCCGCGCCCCGTTTTGGTCAGCAGGGTGCTGCAGGAGGCATCCGGCCTTGCAGGGAAGGAGGGAAAGAAAGGGGGGAAATAGAAAGGGAGAGAAAGAGAGAGAAACAGAGGCAGAGAGGGAGGTGGAGAAAGAGAGAGAGGGAGGGAAAGAGAAAAGGGGGAAAGAGAGACAAAGAGATAGGGAGGAAGAGAAAGAGAGAGAGAGAAGCACAGAGAGGGAGGGAAAGAGAGAGGGAGAGAAAGAGAGAGGGAAAGAGAGGGGGAAAGAGGGAGGGTGGGAAAGAGAAAGTGGTAGGGAGGGAGGGGAAGAAGAGAGAAAGAGAGGGGGAGGGAGGGAAAAGAGAAAGGGAGGGAAAGAGAGGCAGAGAGGTAGAGAAAGAGAGAGAGGGAGGGAAAGAAAAATGGGAAAGAGAGACAAAGAGATAGAGAGGGAGAGAACAGAGAAACAGAGAAGCACACAGAGAGAGAAAGAGGGAGAGAAAGAGGGGGAGGGAGGGTGGGAAAGAGAAAAAGATAGGGAGGGAGGGGAAGAAGAGAGAAAGAGAGAGGGAGGAAGGGAAAAGAGAGGGAGGGAAAAAGAAACAGGCAGAGAGAAGAGAAAGAGGGAGAGAAAGAGAAGGGGAAAGAAAGGGAGGGAAGAGGGAAAAAGACAGAGAGAGGGATGGAGGGAGGGAGGGAAAAAGAGGGAGGGAAAGAGAGGAAGAAAGAGAGTGTTCAAACCCAGTTTTCACCCCTGCTCTATACAGACAGACCTGACCCATGCACCACCCAGAAGTTCCTAGCAAGTCTGTTCCTGGTTCACATGTGAAATCTACACTTCCTTCTTGGCCAGTTTATTGCCCATCGGGGTCCAACACACCATATCCCGCCCCCACTACGTGCCGTTACCTAAGGAACTGGTCACTAGTTGTCCCACAATGCATGAAGGAATTTGCGATAACCGTGGCGGTGTGGCACACAGAATTCCGCACCGCATCCTGGAGAGAGAGGAGAGCAAACGGTCACAACACAAAGGACACAACAGTGCTGGCAAAATATCAATGGGAACACAAGGTTGAGGCTCTCCTGCATCTTGAAAAGCAAAACGAGGGAGTTCAGAAGAGAAACCCGTGGGAATTTTGGAGACGTCCTTCGTTTTTGAAAACTGTAAATTCAGGACGCTAATATTCCCCGTATTTGGGCTAAAAATGGTCTGTAACGATTATCTTGCAGCATCTTATTTTATGCTAAAATGTTTGGCGGGGACAATTCAATTAAAACAAAAATAGGGAATGATTCTTCTAAGGAAAAAAAAATGGATGAATTTGGACTTATTGAGCATCAAGATCAGTACGGTTCAACCTTGGCAGCTTTAAGATGTGTGGACTTTTAACTCCCAGAATTCCCCAGCCAGTCATATTGGCTGGGGAATTCTGGGAATTGAAGTCCAAGCATCTTAAAGCTGCCTGCCAAGGTTCCAAATAGCATCCAAAATTAAATCGGAGTCCGAGGCAAAGGATTGCTCAAAGCTCCAATTTATGAAGAGAGCCATGTTGGCACATCTGGGGAAACCTGAATCTGAAAGCTTCCCGGTTTTCTCCGCCCAGTTGGAAGTTCAAGATCTTTCCTCCCCCACCCACAAGTCCATCCCATGGTCCAATCTCCCACTGCCATATTGGCAGTTCCACCCATCCAGTTCCGGTCAGGTATAGAGGTGCAAAGACAAAGGATGACCTTGGATTTCTAGGAAGAATGTTGTTATGGCTGCATATCATCCAACTCCATACAATCCCATTTTCCCACCATAGAAAATGCAGAGTAGAAGAATAGAAAGTGTGGCTGGCCAAAGATCCAAAGGGAAAGATGGCTGCAGGCCTGACACCGGCCAAGGTTTGAGTAATACTGCTCAAGCTGCACAAAGCAGCCTTATTCTTCATGCTGGATGGCGTGGAAAATTGAGCAATTAACCTGCAATCTTAGCCACCTGTAAATTAGACTGAGCAAAAAGGCAAACGCCTATTTCTGAAGGATAACACTGTTAAGGATTTAAACCAGACTGATTTCAGAATAAAACCAGAAGTTATCCTCATCGCAAAAAAAAACGAGATCCAAATAACTATTTCAGTTATGTGTGAAGTTTGGGTCTTCTTCGTTTCTTCTGAATGCCTCAGGTTAAGAGCAAAGCTGCGGAAATGTCGAACTTAACGGGGAGGGGAGTGAAGAACATCAGCTCAAAACATTATCTGGGGTTTTCTAGGGAAATCTAGTTCTTGGGGGCCAAAAAAACAAAAAAATAGAGATGATGTTAGGTGACCTAACTCACTCGGAGCTCTTCTTCCTTCCTAGGGAATCTTAAAACTTTTCTCCAAAGCAAGAATTTTGCCAGCATTCAACTGGTTCTATGCAGGCAAGATGATGTGCCGAGGTGGCGCAGTGGTTAAATGCAGCACTGCAAGCTACTTCAGCTGACTGCAGTTCTGCAGTTCGGCTGTTCAAATCTCACCGGCTCAGGGTTGACTCAGCCTTCCATCCTTCCGAGGTGGGTAAAATGAGGACCCGGATTGTTTTTTCTTTTAAAAAAGGAGTAAGAGCAGGAGGGAGGGAGGAAGAGGAGCAGGATGACAGGGGGTATCTCTCTGAGCTTGGTGGCTTTCTTGCAGATGTTTTATAACCAAACTAGGTAACATCATCAGTGTTAGAAGGGACGGGGGTGTGCAGAGAGGATGGGGGAGGACTGTGGGGTCCTTGGCATTTTCTGGTCTTGGTTTTCTTGCAGACATTTCATTGCCAAACTAGGTAACTTCATCAGTGCTAGCATCTTCGACCTTTTGCAAGTCTTCGAAAGGGTGTTGTTATTCAGCCTTCAGGCATGTCACAAAATGAGGACCAATACACCCACCCATACCCAGGGCCCTTACCTTTGTGTTTTTGAGGATCATGAGGTCCGTGTTGTTGTTTCGTATTAAAAACTGGAGGTGCAATTCAATGGCCATTTCCCCACTTAAAATCTTTATCATTTTTGGAATCTGGTCTTTGGTTCCTGGACTCTATGTAGGAGAAGGAAGAAACAAACAAACATAATTATCACATTTATTCACTGGGCTTCAATGTCTCTCCAGTATTCATTGACTCCGTGGCACGACAAAACCGTGGTCCACTAAAGCGCGCCTGATTAAAGCGCGTCGCTGTCATCAGCAGCGCGACAACAGCGACCGCGGAGAAAAAATGGCGCTTTAAAAAGCGCTTTGAAAGCAAGCTGATTCAAGTTAAGGTAAGGGTTAGGGTTAGGTTTAGCGTTAGGTTAAGGGTTAGGATTAGGTTTAGGGTTAGGGTTAGGGTTAGGTTTCGGGGGGTTAGGTTTAGGGGTTAATTTTAGCTTTAGCGCTCACAGCGTGCTTTTTTCGTCGCGCTGTGATGACGTCAGGTACGCGGTTTCGTCGAGCGCGCTTTAGTCGAACGCGGTTTTGTGGTGGAACCCATTGACTCAGGAATGGCTTCCATATCCTTTTCTCTAAGGTTAACAACCAACTCACAAATAGAATAGAATAGGATAGGATAGGATAGAATAGGAATAAAGCAAAGGAATAGAACATAACAGAATAGAATTCTTTATTGGCCAAGTGTGATTGGACACACAAGGAATTTGTCCAGGAGAATACAATCTACACTTTGAAATACGTGTTGGTTTGTTTATTCCTAGTTTGCAAATCCAGAACCTGACATAAATAAGGAGAATAAAATACATTCATCAAGAATAAAAAGATGCAGCACTTAGTGCTAGTCATAGTACAAATAAGCAAGCAGGAAATAATCAATATCCATATAAATCGTAAGGATGCAAGCAACAGAGTTATAATCCTGCAATCATAAGTGGGAGGAGATGGGTGATAGGAAGGATGAGAAGACTAATTGTCAGGTCTGCAGCCATCTTTTCTTGTGGATGTTTGGCCTGCCACACTTTCTGTCATTCTACTCTGCATTTTCTATGGTGGGAAAATGGGAGGGGGGATTGTATGGAGTTAGATGATATGTAGCCATAACAACATTCTTCCTAGAAAGCCAAGGTCATCCTTTGTCTCTGCACCTCTGCACCTGACCAGAACTGGGTGGGTGGAAGCTGCCAGCATGGCAGTGGGAGATTGGACCATGGGATGGACTGGTGGGTGTGGGGGAAAGATCTTGAACTTTCAACTGGGTGGGGAAAACCGGGAAGCTTTCCGATTGGGGTTTTCCCAGATGTGCCAACATGGCTCTCTTCATCAATTGGAACTTTGAGGAATCCTTTGCCTCGGACTCTGATTTAATTTTGGATGCTATTTGGGACCCTGACACTAATAGTAATGATAATGCAGCCTTAGCAAGTGGTTTGACAGTGGGGAGGGAATTATTTGTTCAGCAAATCTGGGCCAGGAACAATTAAGAAAGTCAAATGAAAAACAGACCACCACACCTCAAGAGGAGTCACTTCAAGACGATGGCTGAAGAGAACTTTAGCTCAGGCTTGAACTGTGGGGGTCATTGATGCTCTCTGCGTTTGGTTGTTTTTTTGAGGTTTCACTACCACACTAGGTAACATCATCAGTGGAAAAGGGAGAGGGGTTTGCAGAGAGGCAGAGGAGGTGGAGGAAGGAGGAAGAGGAGAAGGACTGTGAGGTTCTTGGTGCTCTCTGAGCTTAATTTGTTTTCTCGCAGACATTTCATTACCGAATGAGGTAACATCATCAGTACTAGAAGAAAGAGTGGTCTGCAGAGAGGGGGGAGGGCTGTGGGGTCCTTGGTACACTCTTGCAGACGTTTTATTACCCAACTAGGCAACATCACCAATGCTGGAAGAGACTGGGATTTGCAGAGAAGGACTGTGGGCCTCTCTGAGGCTGGTTTATTTTCTAGCAGAAGTTCATTACTAAACTAGGTAACATTACCAGTCCTAATCCTGATGCTGTTACCTAGTTGGGTTATGGAACGTCTGCAAGAAAAGCACCAAAGCTCTAAGAGCACCAAGGACCCCACCGTGTTTGTCCTCCTCCTTCCCTTCCAGCACTGATGACGTTACCTACTTTGGTAATCAAACATCTGCAAGGAAGCCACCAAGCCTGGAGAGCAGCGAGGACCCCACATCTCAAGATACCTCTGTCCCAAAGGCTGTTCTGACTTAGGCTTTCCCATCGAGTCCTCGTCCCAATGAACCCCTTTTATTTAATTGACAGTGAATTCCTCTCCAGCAAAGTCTTTCCTCTCCCACAGTCTTTCAAGTTAGTTCACAATTACCAACATTGATCAGGCTTGGAGAGAGGCCAGGCTGAGATCTTTCAGAGGCCGCAATGCTTGGCAAGGATGCAGGAATAGCAATAGTTGCAATAGTTAGACTTATATACCGCTTCATAGGGCTTTCAGCCCTCTCTAAGCGGTTTACAGAGTCAGCATATCGCCCCCAACAACAATCCGAGTCCTCATTTCACCCACCTCGGAAGGATGGAAGGCTGAGTCAACCTTGAGCCTGGTGAGATTTGAACAGCCGAACTGCTGAACTGCAGTCAGCTGAAGTATCCTGCAGTGCTGCATTTAACCACTGCGCCACCTCGGCTCATGGCCTCCTGCAAACTCCCCTCCCCTGTCGCTCCTCTTTTATTTCCTCTGGGAGGGGCCATCCACCGTCCACCTGTGGCTTTACTCCCAAGTTGACCTTTGTTCCTTAGCTGTTCCCTTCTTCTGACCACTCTGCGCATGCGCACACTGGGAACAGGCTCCAGCTGTTCTTCTGCCTCACTGATGTCTGACTCTGAAGGCAGCTGATAACTGTTGGACGGCCCTGGTCCCCTCTCTGCCTCCGACACAGAGGCCTCCTCAGAGCCTTCCGCAGACTCCAGGACTGGCCCATCTTCCTCCCCAACCTCCTCACTGTCCGAATCGGCTGCCAGCTCTGTTGGCCGCAGGCAGGGCCCAGCAGCTGTGTGGCATCAGAGAGAGGTATCCATCAAGGCAGGGAGGGAGTAGATTTCGGTTAGTGACACTTACCGTCTGAGCTGACTTCGCAGAAGCAACCGGGCTGCCTTTCTTCTCTTCGGTCTCCATCAACTCTCTGAAAAACAAAACAAAAAAATATTCTCATTTGCCCTGTGGCTGTTGTCCCAAATGTCCCAAAGAGACAATAAAATAATAGTAATAAGAGAGGTTTAAATCTTTTATGAGTCCCACCACTTGAAGGAACAAGCCATCCTGCTTTCCTACCTCTCGGCTTGAGCAGGGGGTTGGACTAGAAGACCTCCCAGGTCCCTTCCAACGGTTCCACCACAAAACCGCGTTCGACTAAAGGGCGCTCGATGAAACCGCGTAGCTGACGTCATCACAGCGCGACAACAGTGCGGAGAAAAAAGCACGCTGTAAACGCTAAACCTAAAATTAACCCCTAAATCTAAACCTAACCCCCCTAAACCTAATCCTAAACCTAACCCTAAACCTAATCCTAACCCTTAACCTAACCCTATCCCTAACCCTAACCCTTAACCTAACCCTTAACCTAACCCTAACCCTAATCCTAATCCTAACCCTTAACCTAACCCTAACCCTTAACCTAACCCTAACCCTTAACCTAACCCTAACCCTTAACCTAACCCTTAACCTAACCCTAACCCTTACCTTAACTTGAATCGGCTTGCTTTCAAAGCGCTATTTAAAGCGCCCTTCTTTCTCCGCTTGCTGTTGTCGCCCTGTTGATGATATCAGCGACGCGGTTTAATCGGGCGCGCTTTAGTCGAGCGCGGTTTTGTCATGCCACGCCTTCCAACTACGTTATTCTGTGGCTTCAGGCAATTCATATCAATGCTGTTGAGAATATCCCCACTCCCATGTGCTTCCCAATGGCATTTTGAAACATTAAACCAAGAGACTTTGCTGATTATAACTACCCCGGTCAGCAAAGTATCATATGGGGGGAAAAAATAGGCCTGGAAACAAGACCAATAAGTTGATTTAGAGACAATACAGGTAGTCCTCGACTAACAACAGTTCACATAGTGACCGTTCAAATTTACAACAGCACCGAAAAAGTGACTCGTAACAATTTTTCAGACTTGTGACCATCGCAGCATCCCCATGGTCACACGATTTAAAATTCAGGTGCTTGGCAACCGATTCACATTCATGATGGTCCCAGGGGAGGGGTGTCATCTGATCCCCCTTTTGCGACCTCCTGACAAGCCAAAACAATAAGGAAGCCGGATTCACTTAACGGCCCTGTTACTAACTTGACAACTGCAACGATTCACTTAACAAGAAGGGTCGTAAAATGGGGCAAAGCTCCTTTAACAAATGTCTCACTTAGCGACATCGATTTTGAACCACCCCTTAACGAGCCAGTTGGCATCTTCCACAGCTGCAATTAAATTGGTGACTCTGTACCTCTTTTTTCTGTCCTTTGAACAACATTGCTCACCCTGAAAGGTGTTATGGCCCACCAGCGGAGAGAGGAACTGGCAGCAGACTCGGACAGTGAGGAGGTTGGGGAGGAAGATGGGCCAGTCCTGGAGTCTGGGGAAGGCTCTGAGGAGGGCTCTGTGTCGGAGGCAGAGAGGGGGCCAGGGCCGTCTGACAGTTATCAGCTGCCTTCGGAGTCAGACATCAGAGGAGCAGAAGAACAGATGGAGCCTGTTCCCAATATGCACATACACAGAGCTGCCAGGAGAAGGGTTCAGCTAAGGAACAAGGGCCGATTCGGGAGTAAAGGCCACAGGTGGATGGTGAATGGCCCCTCCCATAGGGAATAAAAGAGGAGCGAAAGGGGAGTGGAGTTTGCAGGAGACAATTAGTCCAATTCATTAAGAGTGAAGATCTGCTCCTGACTTCTTTCATTTATTCATTTCATTTATTTAATTAAATTTATAGGCCACCCAATCCTGGAGGACTCCGGGCGGCTTACAATGAAAGAAGAAAGAAGAAAAAAGAAAAGCAAAATAAGTAAAAAATAGTTTAAAATACACAACACACATACGTTCTAATCGGGTCTGGACCTTAACACTAAGGTCAACAGCCCCAGGCCTGCCGGAACAGCCAGGTTTTAACGGCTTTCCTGAAGGCCATGAGAGTGGGCCTTCTTTCTTGCCAAGGAATTGCTGCTACAGCATGGCGTTTAGACGATATCGGCCTGGCAGCTCTCCAAGCCTGCTAAAGGCCTGTGGTTGTCAATTCACCCTTGAAAGACTGTCGGCCGGGACTTTGCTGGAGAGGAATTCCCTTTAAAAGGAAACAAAAGGGGTTTTATCGGGACGAGGAGTCGGCTTCGTGATCTTGGGAGGCCTCGGTCAGAAGAATAGCAATAGCAATAGCAGTTAGACTTATATACCGCTTCATAGGGCTTTCAGCCCTCTCTAAGCGGTTTACAGAGTCAGCATATTGCCCCCAACAATCCGGCTCCTCATTTTACCCACCTCGGAAGGATGGAAGGCTGAGTCAACCTTGAGCCGGTGAGATTTGAACCGCTGAACTGCAGAACAGCAGTCAGCTGAAGTAGCCTGCAG
The DNA here is from genome assembly GCF_009769535.1 of Thamnophis elegans. Lineage (NCBI taxonomy): Eukaryota > Metazoa > Chordata > Lepidosauria > Squamata > Natricidae > Thamnophis > Thamnophis elegans. The sequence goes on from NC_045550.1 coordinate 68,582,549, forward strand.
TGCTGCATTTAACCACTGCGCCACCTCGGGAACGGCACAACAGGTATGTAAGGATGCATGTCTCACCCTTCTTTTTCGGGCACGGGCACCGTCCCCGTGTTGGTAGATCCTGGCACAGAAGCAATTGGGGTGCCAACGCTGCGGAGGTTCTGGATCACCGAGGAGAGGAACTGCTGGCTGGCGCTCTCGTACAGGTCGAAGCAGATCTGGTACGCCATGAGGAGGTTGTCCTCCTTCACTAGCTTCTCTAGGATGTCGCTCACGGCTTGAGGGTCATCCAAGAAAATGAGACACTGCAGGAGGGAGGCCAAAGACCCAAGTTTCAGAAGATGGCAGCAGTGACGTCTTCCCCCCTCAGAGATAGTCTTCGAATTACAACAGACCACCTGCTGCAAATTACCTCCAATAGACCGATTAGATCCCACAGATTAGTCCTCCTCCGAATTCCATCCGCCGGCCAATGCCGACTGGCGACCACCCGGAGGAGGGCCTTCTCTGCGGCTGCTCCGACCCTCTGGAACGAGCTCCCCGTGGAGATTCGAACCCTCACCACCCTCCAGGCCTTCCGCAAAGCCCTTAAAACCTGGCTGTTCTGACAGGCCTGGGGCTAAAGAGCTGTTGCCCCCCGTCTCGAATGGTATGACTACTGTGTGTTTTTAAATTATGTATTGTTATGTTCCGTCTTTTATTTTTTGTCTGTACCCCCCTCCCCTGATTTGAATTGTGAGCCGCCCTGAGTCCCCTTGGGGAAAAGGGCGGCATATAAATGTAATAAAATCAAAATCAAATCAATCAATCAAATCAGTTCATTTAGTGACCATCAACCCTGAAGCTGTCTTGACCGAAGCCATTGTCAGATTCGGGTTAATGTCAGGGTTCCAAATAGCATCCTCAAAGCAATAACACTCCAAGGCTAGAAGTTCCTCAAAGTGGCAATTTATTAAAAGAGCCATGTTGGCACATCTGGAAAAACCCGAATCTGAAAGCTTCCCAGTTTTCCCCACTGAGTTGAAAACTCAAGATCTTGCCCCCACACCCACACACCAGTGGTAGGTTTCAAAAAATTTTGGAGCCTCTTCTGTAGGTGTGGCCTGCTTTCCGGGTCCACTGGTGGAACCTCTTCTAACCGGTTCGGTAGATTTGATGAACCGGTTCTATCGAACCAGGGCGAACCGGTAGGAACCCACCTCTGCCACACACCCACAAGTCCATAGTCCAATCTTCCACTGCCATGAAGACAGATTCCTCCCATTCACATCCGGCCAGGTGCCGAGACAAAAGTGACCTTGACTTTCCAAGAAGAATGTTATTATGGCTACACCTCACCCAACTCAGTATAATCCCCCCTCCCATTTTTCCCACAGTAGAAAGGGTGGCAGGCCTGAATCAAAAAAGCAAAAAATAACTTCCAGGCCTGACAGCCATTTTTATCCACTTCAGTGTTGCCACACTGGAGCTGAGGGTCGGGGCGTGGGGGGGATTTGAGGTAGAGGGATTTTCGTAGCCAAAACAAAATACTTTCTCCTGGGAACCAAGGACATTCTCACACCTGGTGGGAAGAATGCGGAGTGATGTCACCCGGTTGTCGCAATACACGATGATTGGACCACGTGACTGGTTTGTTTTGAGAAAGTAGGAAAACTTCTACTTTTAATGAGGTGAAAACCACGGGAGTTTCAGAGTCGGTTTTCACCATATATGTGCCAATATATTTGCAATAAAAACACCGTATTTTTCGGAGTATAAGGCGCACCTTTCCCTCCCCCTAAAAATAGGTGAAAATCAGGTGGCATGCAGAGCCATATCTGCCGGCACACAAGCTGTCAGCTCCGGCACACTTGGGCGTGCTGGCCAGTTAATTTTCGGCCTTCCAGAGGGCTAGGCTTCACTTAAGCCTCCGGAGCCTGGGGAGGGCGAAAAACGGGTACAATGGGCCAACCGGAGGGCCTCTGGGGGGGCCAGGAGAGGCCATTTTCACACTCCCCAGGCTTTAGGAAAGCATCCCAAAGGGCTTACCAGAGGTTTGTTTCCAGTTGTGCATCGCATTTTTGGCACCTAACAACAAAAAGGTTAGCCGTCCATGTTATAGACCAAATACGGGCGTTTTTTTGGCCTCCCGAACCTCCGTGCATTGCATTTTCGCCCTCCCCCGGCCCCCAGAAGAACTCTGCAGTGCTCCGCACAGCCCATTTTAGCCAACAAACAGGCCTATTTTGGGGCTCCCAAGTCCTCCGTGTTTTTGCCCTCCCAGGATCCCAGAAGCAGGCCAAAAAGCAGAGTGTTTTTTTGGGAAAACGGGCTGTGTGGCTCAGGGCTGGGTTCTGGCAAGCAGTACTGCCGGTTCACTCATATGCGTGCATGAGTAGTGTAATAAAAATGATTCTGCACATGCGCAGAAGCGATAAACAAGATTGCGGCGCCTATGGTGGTGCCCAGAACTAGTTCAGGGGCATGGCAGGCCTGGAACCAGCAGCGACCCAGGCTGCCAAACCACTACTGGTTCGGACAAATCGATCCGAACCGGTAGGAACCCACCACTGGTGTGGATCACTGCTGCTTCTGGGGACCTGGAAGGGCAAAAACACGACGCACAGAGGCCAAAAACACGACGCACAGAGGCCAAAAACGATATATTTCTCGTTTTGGCCTCCCGAAACCCCGCCCCTTCACCAAAATGGCCGTGCATAGCCTTTAGGAGGCTTATAGAGTGCTCCTGGGGGCTGGGGAGGGCAAAAATGAGCAAAAGAAATGCTGATTTTTGTGCCCCCCCCAGCCCCCAGGAGCACTCTACAAGCCTCCTAAAGGGTTTGCATGCCCTTTTTGACAAATCGAGCCCATTTTCGCAAAAAAACAGGCCGTTTTTGGGAGGCCTGCAGAGTGCAAAAACTTTTCTTTTAATTTGCCTCTTCAAAATCTTTGTGCGTCTTATACTCCGAAAAATAGGGTATGCGCTAAGCTGTCAAAATGTGAATTCCACAAGTCGAGTCGGGACTACATGGCCCAGTCAATAACTACTGATTGTACTGTTATAGAGACTAATTTGATTCTGAACCTAACAACGGCAGCAAGACTGTTGGTGGCGCAATACTGGAAGAAGGAAGATTTGCCTACTATTCAAGAATGGACATTAAAAGTAACAAACTTAGCAGAGATGGCTAAAATATCAGCACATCTTAAGGATCACTCAGACGAGAAATATAAGCTGGAGTGGAGAAGATGGATTGATTATATTCAAAATAAATATGGGACTAAGAAACTCCAGATAGCTTATGATTGAAGAAGCAAGGAATGATATAATTTGTTTAGAGTTAATTCAACAAAAGGGGAGTTCAAAGTAAAAGTGAAGAATGATGCTAAAGTCTGTTAGTTTACTTTAGGATATGATTGTTATTTGCTCTGGGAGGTTGGGGGGGGGAGATGGGTTCGGATGGGGGAGGGCAGGGGAGGGAAGGTAAATATTTGTAAAAGCTTTTTTAAATTTTTAATTAAAAAAAAAAAGAATTTTTGGGCTCAGTGGCGGACGTAAGTCGAGCTCTACCTGTACACCCAATGGTGTCATCTGAGTACTCTCTAGCTCACCCACCCCTCTCCCACCTTTGCACAAGCATCTGCGTCACGCACCTGGCACACGTTGATGAAATCGGGCTTCTCCAGGTTCATGTAGATTTTCACCAAAACTCTCAAAACCTGATTGCGGAACTGTTTGTTTTGCATCAGAGACATGCAAAGTTTCAAGCTGTAGGCCAGCATTCCTGGAACATCGTTCTGTCAAAACAAAACAAACAAAAGTCACATTATTTTTCTCCCGTGATTAATGGGGTTTAAAGCAACGTTCTGCCACTCCCTTTTCTTAGAACCTTCATCCTGGAGAAACAGGAGGAAAAGGGAAGTGAGCCAAGACCAAAAGTCTTCAAACTTGGCAACTTTTAAGACTTGTGGATTTCAACTCCAGGGATTCTGGGAGTTGAAGTCCACAGTTCTTAAAAGTTGTTACATTTGGGGGACCCCTGGTCAAGACCAATCAAGAAAGTCACTCCAACATGGCTTCAAGGAATAAGTCCTGTAGCAAAATTACCAAATCGGATCAACGCTGGCAACTTTTGAGACCTGTGAATTCCAACTCCTAGAATTCCCCAGCCAGAATTCTGGGAGTTGAAGTTCACAAGTCTTAAAAGATGCCACAGTTGGATACCCCTGACGTAACAGTCTACATGGAAGATGGAGAATATTTTGAGGTATGGAGAAATGAAACTTACCAAAGTGAATTCCTGAAATCCATTTGTCTAACGTTGAAAAACACTGGTCTGCACTGTCCGAAGGTGCTTCTTCAAGAGGCACCTGGACTTGTTGTTTTTTTGAAGATGTTTCACTTCTCACCCAAGAAGCTTCTTTGGCTCTGAGCGGATGGTGGGGAATGGAAGGATTGATCCTCCTTGCAGACAGCTGGTCATTTGCCTCTTTAGAGTGTCATTGAGGCCACTTGGAGGTTTGAAAAAGGGATCAAAGAGGCCATCGATGTCCAAATTGAACAGCTCTCTCTCTCTCGATAGAGGGGGGGCAGATACAGCATCATCTATCTCCTGTCCACAACATGGTCCTTTCAGCAGTTCCCAGAAGGCTCCACACTCATTTGCACCACTCAGGTGACCCTGAGGATAAAGACCAGCCTCCAAGTGGCCTCAACGTCTCTCTAAAAGGATGCAAATGACCAGCTGTCTGCAAGGAATATAAATCCTTCCCTTCCCCACCATCCAGTCAGAGCAGAAGAAGCTTCTTGGAGGAGAAGCGAAACATCTTCAAAAGATAGAGAAAGTCCAGTTGCCTCTTGCAAAAAAAAGGAATCTTTGGCACAACCACGACCTGGATGATGGAGAATCTCTCTAGACTAATTTGGAATATTTATGTGGTTCATTTTTTCTTCTGCCTGCTGGGACGACGGACCGCCATATAATTTGCGTACACAAGCACAGCACGCAATGCGCTCTGAGTGAGGCACATGTTCCTACCCGGCCCCTCTTCCCAACATCCCGCCTTCACCTACCGATTCCAAAATGGTTTTCTCAAAGATGTCCAGCCTGCGGGTCTCCAAGGCGATGCCGATGGCCTGCTTGTACTTGTGATCGTCTAAGCAGCGCTGAAACATCTTGTTCACGATCCCTTCCAAGCGGGGGTCGACGGCCTTCTGGGCCCCTTCCGCCGAGTCCGCATTTTCCACACACTGCTTGGTGTAGTGGTCAATGCATTTCGCTGAGGAAAGCAATAGATCCCGTAAGTTTTTCTACTGTATTTTTAGAACTATTAAGACGCACCGGAGTATAAAACGCACCATGATTTTGAAGAAGTAAATTTAATTTTAAAAAAGTTTCCGCACTCTGCAGGCGGCCCAAACCCTCTGAACGCCTCGTTTTTTTGCACATGCAGAGCTTTGGGAGGACTTGTAGAGTGCTCCTGGGGGCTGGGGGCAAAAGCGATTTTGCTGTTTTTCGCAAAAACGGGCTTAATTTTGCAAAAAACAACAACAGCCATGCAGAGTGTTTGGGAGACTTGTAGAGTGCTCCTGGGAGCTGGGGAAAGAGCAAAAATGAGCAAATCTGGCCCATTTCTTGTTCATCTTTGCCCTTCCCAGCCCCCAGGAGCATTCTACAAGTCTCCCAAACACTCTGCATGTCTATTTTTGCAAAGGGGGCAGGGTTTCAGTAGGCCAAAAATGCTGTATTCAGTGTATAAGACGCACCCAGATTTTCACCCTCTTTTTTGAGGGAAAAAGATGCCTCTTATAGTCTGAAAAATACAGTAACTATTGATAGATGCCATTGTAAATTACAAACACGGCTGTTAATCTAGAGCAGGGGGGGGTCAAACTCAAGGCCCGTGGGCCGGATTTGGCCCGTGGGGGCTGGCCTGGAAACAGGAGTGTCCTGGGGTGCCTCTACCAAAAATGGGGTGTGGAGCTGCAAAAGGGTCCCCCATGCCCCGTTCTGGGCCTGGATGGCCTCCTACAGCACTCTGGCAGCCAAAGCAGGGCCCATTTTGAGTGGACTACTGCAACGTGCTCTACATGGGGCAGCCCTTGAAGAGCATTCGGAGACTTCAGCTTGTCCAGAATGCAGCCGCGCGAGCGATCGTGGGTGCACCTCGGTTCACCCACGTAACACCTATCCTCCGCGAGCTTCACTGGCTGCCTATTGGTCTCTGGATACGCTTCAATGTGCTAGTCGTCACTTATAAAGCCCTTCATGGTATTGACCTGGGTACTTGAGAGACCGCCTGCTGCCAATTACCTCCAACAGACCGATTAGATCCCACAGACTAGGCCTCCTCCGAATTCCATCCACTGGCCAATGCCGATTGGCGACCACCCGGAGGAGGGCCCTCTGGAACGAGCTCCCCGTGGAGATTCAGACCCTCACCACCCTCCAGGCTTTCCGCAAAGCCCTTAAAACCTGGCTGTTCCGACAGGCCTGTGGCTGATGAGTTCCCGTCCCCGCTCGAATTGTGTGGCTGTTGATTGTTTTTTAAATTGTTGTGTTGTTTGTCCGTTGTCTCTTTTTTTTCCTGTTTGTATCCCCCCACCCCTTACTTGGTTTGTGAGCCGCCCTGAGTCCCTCTGGGAATAGGGCGGCATAGAAATACAATAAAATCTCAAATTTTGGCTGCTAGACTGGTGCAGGCGGCCATCCTTGATTCAGAAGGTTGCAAAAGGCTTGCAGGAGTCTGCCTATGTCCGTGAGGGTGAACCTATGGTACGGATGCCACAGGGGGCAGGCAGAACCATTTCTTAGGGCATGCGAGGCATTGCCCTATCAGTTCCAGCGCACACACACGCACTGGCCAGCTGCTTTCGGCCTTCACTTTTGCACATTTTTCGCCCTTCCCTAAAGCCTCCAGGAGAGCGAAAAACAACCCAACGCGCCAACCGGAAGTTCGCGAACCGGACTTCCGGTTTGCGCATTCAGCTGTTTATCTCCCTCCGGAGGCTTCAGGAGGCTTTCTTGAAGCCTCCGGAGGAAAAAAAATGGCCCTATGGGCAACCTGGAAGTCCGTTTCTCGAACTTCCGGTTTGCGCATGGGGCCATTTTTCTCCTCCGGAGGGCGAAATACAGCCCAACATGCAAACTGGAAGTCAGAAAACAGGCCATTTCCAGCCTCCAGAAGGCCTGTGGTGGGGTAGGCGGTTTTCGCTCTCCACAGGCTCCTAGAAAGCTTCCGGATCCTGGGGAGGGCAAAAAACAGGTCTACTGTTCCATCGTGCGCCAAAAGCAAGGGGGTGGGGGGGAGATGCCATGCGATGGCAAAAAGTTTAGCCGTCACTGGCCTATGTCAATCATTTATAATTCTAGTCTCCCTCTGGAGTCAGTTTCTTGATCTGATCTCTCTCTCTCTCTCTCTCTCATAGGTTGTGAAATTTTTGCAAAGACCGTTGAATTTGGATAAAGCCGGACAAAGCGTTCCCAAGTGCACAAAACTTACCAATGATGGTTTCGACATATTCGGAATTGTCATTGACGTTGAAAAGATTGCCAGCTCCCAGGGCATAATTGAGGGATTCTTCGAAAGCCCCCAAGTGATAGAAGACTTTAGAAGCCACCAAAGCAGCAAATTCCCGACTACGAAACCCAACATCTTCATACAGAATTTCACTGCCGGGGGGGTGGGGGGGAAAGGAAGGAAGAAAAGGTTGGTTTGTTACCTGCGGTGAACGTAAGCATTCTGTCAGAGCGTTTGCAACGTGACTATGTAGGAAATTAGCACCCACCCCTCTCCTAGAGAAATGAAATATCCTGGGAAATATTGAAAAAAGACAGATTATATTATATTTCCCTGGATGAGAAATGGAGAAACGTGTTTTTAGGTAGGAAGCAGATTCACTCTTAATAGCCCCCACCTTTGTCAATGAGCCATTAAAATGAGCAGTCTATTCTACATAACAAAGATCTCCCTCCCCTTCAGCTCCAGGGTGATGGGATTAAGGCATGATAGTATTAGCCTTTACCCATCTCACCATAGGGCACCTGGGAAGAAGCAATCCTCAACCAAACTTGGACTCAAAACACAGCCTGCATCGTCCCATGGGAATCTGACAACCAATCAGAATGCAAGATCAAGGTCAAAGGCCAGAGAGGGCATAAAACCAGGGACTTTCAACATCCCTGCCCTTTTTTCTTCTTCACCCAACATCTGGAAGGATGTGATCCCCTTTTCTGTTCAGGAGCTCAAGCTATGTGATCCTGTCCACCATTAAACCATCTTTACAAGCAGCCTCCGTGTTTCCAGGGTCTTTTTCCCCACTGGGAACTGGACCCAGAAGGACGTTTCTCCCAACTACTATTAGGAAACAACTCAGGAACAAAACAGCGCACAGAGACAAGACATTTAACAGTGGTTTATATACAAGGTATACAGAAATACGTATGGTAGCAAATGCCTGACAAGTGATCAATCTTCTTCTGAATTCTACACTCAGCAATGGATATGGGACACAAGGAGAGATACACCCTCTCATGGCCTCCTTTACATAAACAGCTTCTTAAAGTGGCAATACCCCGGCTTCTTAAAGCAGCAATACCTCTGCTGACTCATCCTCATTTCATCCTCTTAATTTACAGCCTTACATTGGCTGGTCAGCTTTAAATCATCATTCCCCAGACACATTTCCTTTAGCATTGAAATCAGCAGCTCAGAAAAGTAACAAGATATAGTTTAGCACATGCTTTTAAGTGAATTTGAGGTCTTTCCTCTTACATTTTATCCACCGATTCAGAGATCTCGGCCCAGAAGTCGTTGACAACTGCGTTCAGTTTGTGGAGAGCAAATTCCTGTGAAAGAACGAAAACCACTGCATTTTAGACTTTTAATTTAGGCTTTAACCAACACAGATGTCCAACAAGTAGCTGGAAGAACAAAAGAGAACAAGACCAACTCTGGCATTTCATTACAGGTAGCCTTGTGCTTGCCAAAGAGGATGAACAAAATAATCAAATTTCTTAGTAATACAGGTAATTCTCAGCTTACAACAGTTCGCTCTTAGTGAAATGTTCAAAGTTGCCAACGGGATTGAAAAAAATGGCTTATGACCGTTTTCCACACTTGCAGGATTCCCATCGTCACGTGATCAAAATTCAGTCGCTTGGCAACTGGCTCGTACTTATGACGGTTGCAGTGTCCCGGGTTGCGTGATCCCTTCTGGGACCTTCTGACAAAGCCAAATCAAGGAGGAAGCCAGATTTATTTAGCGACCGGGTTACTAGTTTAACAACTGCAGTAATTCACTTAACAACCGTGGGAAGAAAAGTCATAAAATGGGGCAAAAGTCCCTTCACAAACGTCTCACTTAGCAACAAAAATTTTGGGCTCCGTTGCGGTCATAAGTTGAGGACTACCTGTGCACAGTCTGGAAGTTAGCAATTTCAAGTTCTTGAGCGAGTAAAAATGTAACACCCCCCCAAAATATTAAGTTTTTAAAATATTGTATGTCAGCATTCAGATCCTGTTGTACTTTTATTCTGAAGTCAGACAGAAAGACTATAAAGCTCACCTTAAGTTCTGGCTCTTCCTCATCCAGAAGGGAAATTATTCCAGCTGCCAAAAAATAAAAAAAAAATAAAGTTATATTAAACATCACATAGAATTTACACTTTAAAACGAACAGGGTTATTTTCAGAATTGCTACAGTTAAGGGGAATGAATGTGATTTGCAAATGCATTTACAACCTGAGATAGTAGAACTTTGCTTTGGTATTTACAATTAGTACAACTTTTTAATAGCATTGGGAGATCGTGAGTTATAATCCTATCCTAGGGTGAGTGGTTTTGAGCGGTTCCACCACAAAACCGCGGTAGACTAAAGCGCGCTCGACGAAACCGTGTACCTGACGTCATCACAGCACGACGAAAAAAGCACGCTTTGAGCTGTAAAGCTAAAATTAACGCGTAAACCTAAACCTAACCCCCGAAACCTAACCCGAAACCTAACCCTAAACCTAACCCTAAACCTAACCCTAAACCTAACGCTAAACCTAACCCTAAACCTAACCCTAAACCTAACGCTAAAACCTAACCCTAAACCTAACCCTAACCCTAAACCTAACCCTAAACCTAACCCTAAACCTAACCCTAAACGTAACCCTAAACCTAACGCTAACCCTTAACCTAACCCTAACGCTTAACCTAACCCTAACCCTAAACCTAACCCTAACCCTAACCCTTACCTTAACGTGAATCGGCTTGCTTTAAAAGCGCTTTTTAAAGCGCCCTTTTTTCTCCGCGGTCGTATTTGTTGCGCTGCTGATGACGTCAGGTACGCGCTTTAATCGGGCACGCTTTAGTGGACCGCGGTTTTGTCGTGCCACGGTTTTGAGCCACTCTGTCCCTCTCAGCCCAAGGAAGAATGCAATGGGAATCTATTTCTAAAAAAAAATTCACCACGGGGAGGGGGGGGGAATCAAGGTTGACTCAGAACATAACAACATTCTAACCCAAGCCAAGCTAAAATGAACAAGACTTAGAGAACCAAAAAAAAAAAAAAGCATTCTTACTTGAAAGCAAATTCTAGCAAGTTGTCGAATCTCAAATAACAGGTAAATCAAGGGCTCCAAAACAGAAAATGATATCAGGAGAGAGAGCAATTTCAAGTCCTATTAATTCTGATCCACGCATTGTGTGCCCTGTTTTCATGCACAGTATTTGTGATGAACTTCACTTTCTTAAGGGTTGCATAAGCTGCTTCTCCTTGTGGAAAGTAATGCTATGAAGCACAGCAGTAAAAGCACCGTTTGTAAACTAAAAAACACACCCACCTTACACTTGTAATGGCAGTGATCTAAAATCTAGACCGGAAAACAATTTCTGGGGTTTCTTTGAAAATATGGCAGATTTGAGAATATATTGATATGACAGTAGCAGTTTGCTCCCTCCCATATTTGCTTTGACAGAAGGAGGAAAAAAACACTATATACATACATATAAATAAAAGAAGAAACAGACATTGCAATCTCCGGAACCTTAAAATATATTGCTCACTTAGCTTTTTTAGGCCTCTGCTAACATCGTCAAGGGTATAAAAACCATTGAAGAGATATTTGCCTTTATACACTATTAATCCATTTGGCCATTGTGTGCATGATAGGCCCATCCACCTACCTCCCACCTTTAATGGGCTTTGTTGTTTTTACATCAAATCAATGGAGGTTTAGCTCCTATTCCTTCCTCCCCTATCATACACAGCTTGGACTGCTCATTCCCAGGGAATACACCTGGAACTCGTATTTTTAGGATAATTCACAACACACACACATACACACAAATACAACCTATCCAAAAAGTAAGCCTTAGATTCCTCTTGTTTACACGTGTGCCCAATATAAGCCCTGCCCCTCCCAAAATAAGCCCTAATTAAGATCCCGCCCACTCCAGGGTGCCCAGGTAAAAATGAAGCTAGGGTGGGAATTGGGTGGTGGTGGTGCAGAGCTGCCCTACTCCTTATTTTCAGACAGTTGCAGCCAGGCCACACACACACACACACACACACACTTTGCCAGCCCATTTCTTCTGCAGCCGGCAACCCTTTCCTGAAGGCCTCTGCAGCCGATAACAGAGCTCTGGATCGATCCAGATGGCGGCAGAAGCTGCTGAAGGCCTCTGATAGCAAAAAGGAGGCAGGGGGCGACACGCAGAGGCAAGATGAGTCAGTGTAACAACATTCCCCCCACCCGAAAATAAGACCCGGTACCCTTTTTTGGTGGCAAAAAAAGTATAAGACAGGGTCTTATTTTCGGGGAAAGGCAGTATGTATTTGAAGAGTTGTGAGGCTGTGCAAGGTTTCACTCTGGACCTTTCTAGAGCTCTTAAAGGCTTTGGTTTTCATCTTATGCAAACTAAAGATTGCAGAAATTGAATCCGATATATCCGAATGGCGCAAGAAAGGCTGGTCTGGATATTCTAGACGCCAAAGCTCTGAAAACAAGAAAAGAGACCAGGCTGGGTAAACAGAGGAAACAATATATCCTAGCCATACCTGCTATAATTAATATTCTACCAGGTCAAGAGGTGCATTCACATAATATGGTTTGCTATGGCTCAATTTACTACATTAACCGCAGCAGCAGCAAAGACACAATGAAAACTCCTTAATACATGGACGGACTTAGCCATAGTTTCAACTGGGAAACTGAGCATCCAGTTTTGGTCGCCACGATGTAGAAAAGATGTGGAGACTCTAGAAAGAGTGCAGAGAAGAGCAACAAAGATGATTAGGGGACTGGAGGCTAAAAGATACGAAGAACGGTTGCAGGAACTGGGTATGTCTAGTTGAATGAAAAGAAGGACCAGGGGAGACATGATAGCAGTCTTCCAATATCTCAGGGGTTGCCACAAAGAAGAGGGAGTCAAGCTATTCTCCAAGGCACCTGAGGGCAGAACAAGAAGCAATGGGTGGAAACTAACCAAAGGGAGAAGCAATTTAGAACTGAGGAGGAATTTCCTGACAGTGAGGACAATTAACCAGTGGAACAGCTTGCCTCCAGAAGTTGTAAATGCTCCATCACTGGAGGTTTTTAAGAAGATATTAGATAGTCATTTGTCTGAAGTGGTGAAGGGTTTCCTGCCTAGGCAGGCTGTTGGACTAGAAGACCTCCAAGGTCCCTTCCAACTCTGCTATTCTATTCTATTCTTATTAGACCAAGTTAAATAAAAAAATGCTAGGGAATTCCTTGAAGTCTGGCATTCAAACAAATCAGCCATTAACAGGCATCTAGAGATAAGCAACATCTACACACTATTCAACACAGATGATTGCAAGCTAAAAAGGAAATAATCCAACATGCCTCCTCACCAGCCATCAACACCCAGATAAGCAGGGATTAATGCCAGAATATCAGAACAACAATCAAGCAGTAAACAATACTCCAATCCAGAAATGCCCAACTCATACAACTAATCCATTAACCCAAACAAGGAACTACCAAGGAGACTCCCATCAAAGGGTAAGCCACGTCTATATAAACAGCTCAAACCCCACTCCCTTCTAGAACTGATGATGTTACCTAGCTGGGACATGAAATGTCTGCAAGAAAACAACCAAGCTCAGAGAGCACCGAAGATCCCATATTCCTCCTCCTGCTTCTCCATTCCACAAACCCCATTCCCTTCTGGCACTGATGATGGTACCTAGTTGGGTAATGAAACGTCTGTAACAAAACCTTCAACCTCAGAGAACACCAAGGACCTCCCGGTCTTGTCTTCCTCCTCTCCACCTCACTCCCTGCTAGTGGTGATATTATTTAGTTGTGTAATGAAACATCTGCATGAAAAGCAAAACTCAGAGAGTACCACAGCCATGCTCCTCCTCCTCCAACTCCTCCTTTCTCTCATTCTATTGTCTTTTCTCCTTCTCCCCTTCCTCCTCCTCCTCTCCGCAAACCCATCTCCCTTCTAGCACTGATGATGTTACCTAGTTGGGTAATGAAATGTCTGCAAGCAAACCACTAATCTCAAACAGCACCCAGGATCCCAAAGTTATCCCCATCTCCAGCACTGGGACAACTCCCCAAACTTGATGAAGTATTCAGCCCACCACGTAACCAGGTCAAGGAAAGGCTACCACCTGGATTGGCGTGTCACGCACATCGTGTGAAACCAGGCTCCCTCTCTACTCTCTTGAGTCTTGCATGATTTCAAAGCGTGGACTCAACCAAGAGAAATTATAGGAAAGCCCCCGCTCCCCCCCCTTGTGTTCATGCTGGTCTCTAAAGTCCCCAAACCCAAAACCAGCCAGGTCATCTAAAGGTGCTTTCTCAAGAGGCAACTGGACTTTGATATTCTTTGAAGATGTTTCGCTTCTCATCCAAGAAGCTTCTTCAGCTCTGACTAGATGGCGGGGAGTGGAAGGATTAATACTCCTTGCAGACAAAGCTGATCATTTGCATCCTTTTAGAGGGCTGTTGAGGTCACTTGGAGATTGATCTATGTCCTGGGGGTCACCTGAGTGGTGCAAATGGGTGGAGAGCCTCCTTGGACAACACAGGCCCATCCCCACAGCATGCCCCCGTGTTCAAGAGGGAAGGGTCACAGGGTGGAAACATCCTTCAGAAAGCACAGCTCCACATCACGGTCCTTTCAACGGTTCCAAGGAGGCTCCCCACCCATTTGCACCACTCAGGTGACCCTGGGGACACAGACAAACCTCCAAGTGGCCTCAATGACCCTCTAAAAAGGATGCAAATGACCAGCTGCCTGCAAGGAGCATCAATCCTTCCCTTCCCCACCATCCGATCAGACCTGAAGAAGTGCTTGGCCACGTGTTCATACTTATGACGGCCGCCGTGTCCCCAGGGTCAAGCAGTCTCCTTTGGCAACCTTCCGACAAGCAAGGTCAACAGGGAAGCCAGATTCACTGAACGACCATGTGACTAAATTTTAACAGTGATTCCCTTAACAACTGGGGCAAGAAAAGTCATAAAACAGGGGCAAAATGTGGCTTTTTAAATATTCTGCAAGCCGCCTTGAGTCACCATAGGCAAAGAAGCGGCAAGATAAATTCCATAAATAAATAAATAAATAAGACTCACTTATCAACTGTCCCGCTTAGCAACGAAAATTGTGGGCTCACTTGTGGTTATAAAACAATTATGGCCAACCTGCCTTCCATTGAGGACCTGTATACTGCATGAGTTGAAAAGAGGGTCGAAAAAATACTTACTGACCCCTCACATCCTGGACATAAATTGTTTCAACTCTTGCCCTCAAAATGATGCTGTAGAGCATTGCACACCAAGACGACTAGACACAATAAGAGTTTTTTTCCCTGAACGCCATTCACTCTGCTAAACAACTAATTCCCTCACCACTGTCAAACTATTCACTAAGGCTGCATTGCTATTCCTATCAGTCTTCTCATTGTTCCTATCCCCCATCTCCTCCCACTTATGACTGCAAGACTGTCACTTTGTGGCTTGTATCCTTACGATTATATGTTTCCTGATTGCTTATTTGTACCCTATGACTATCATTAAGTACTGTACCTTATGATTCTTGGCGAATGTATCTTGTCTTTTTATGTCCACTGAGAGCATCTGCACCAAAGTCAAATTCCTTGTGTCTCCAATCAGACTTGGCCAATAAAGAATTCTATTCCTATTCCTATTCTATTCTATCCTATCTATATTTGTACCCTGTGACTATCATTAAGTGCTGTACCTTATGATTCTTGACAAATGTATCTTTTATTTTATGTACACTGAGAGCATCTGCAACCGAAGACAAATTCCTTGTGTGTTCAATCACACTTGGGCAATAAAGAATTCAATTCAATTCAATTCACTCTATTCTATTCTATATACCTACTCTATTCCTACTTTATTCTATTCCTACTCTACTCTATTCTTTTCATATTTACTCTATTCTATTCCTACTCTATTCTTTCCTACTCTATTTTTTTCATACTTCTCTATTCTATTCCTACTTACTCTATTCTATTCCTATTTCTCTATTCTATTCTATTCCTACTTACTCTATTCTATTCTTGAGCTGTGATACTTTTTAAATACAACCACAATCACTCCATGCACACGCTAGTTATTTTTCTTCCTTTCTTGTTTTCGTTTGTTATAATTTTGCACCAGTGAGGTTAAAACCAATTTCGTTGTATTTAAGTACAATGACAATAAAGATTATACTTATACTTATTCCTACTCTATTCTATTCCTACTTACTCTATTCTACTTACTCTACTCTATTCTATTCCTACTCTACTCCTACTTACTCTACTCTACTGTATTCCTACTTACTCTATTCTATTCCTACTCTACTCCTACTTACTCTACTGTATTCCTACTCTACTCTTACTTACTCTACTCTATTCCTACTTACTCTATTCTATTCCTACTCTACTCCTACTTACTCTACTGTATTCCTACTCTACTCTTACTTACTCTATTCTACTTTATTCCTACTTACTCTATTCTATTCCTACTCTTATCACATATCCATGGCGAGAGAAAAAAACCGAAATCCTGAGAGTTTACGAAGTCCAGCTGCCTCTCAGATGGGCTTTTCCTCTGGTCCAGAGGTGTCCAACCTGGCTGAGGAATTCTGGGAGTGGAAGCCCACAAGCCTTAAAGAAGCCAAGGTTGGGCGCCCCGCTAAATCCTCCCTTCGGGGCCCTGCCTGACTCAGCGGAAACCATCCCGACCTTCCCTCCGGCCTGCCCAGGCCTCGCTTACCGGCTGAGGTGATCATGGCGCCGTCGCGTGGAGGTCCGGGCCGGCTCGGCGCTCCCGGAGCGGAGAAAAGAGCGAAACGAGCACGGAGCTTCTCTCAATGAGCGCCGCTTCCAAGTCCGTGACCAAGCGCATTCGCCGCTTCCGGAGCCACCGCCGGAAGTTACGCTTTGGCAGCCCGCGACGGCGACGGGGCTCCTTCTGTCAGGCCGCAGGTTTCTTAGCAACCGGCGGGGCGAAAAAAGATTGCGGGGTGGCCTTGGCAAACGCCTGCTTGGAAAACTCGCTGAAAACTCGTTTGAAGGCTGGAGAGGAGGGAAAAGATGGGAAGGAAGCGAAGGAGGCCGAAGAAGAGGAGGCGAAGGGGTGGTTCACGAGACGGCGGCAAAAATAGTCGGTCGAGCTATACCTGGTGGATGTCTGCCTGCATCGAGGTTGATAATCGCACAGGAGGCGCTCCCAAAATGGCTGACTTGCCCTTAGGAGGCGGATTTCTGCTTTGTTAACAGGGGCAACTGACGTCACCCATAGCACATTTCCAGTGTTTTGCAAAGTGAACTTTAACCTGGTTGACCTGGGCCTGAATTCATTTGCTCTGGGAGTTCAGAGAAGACTTTAAGACTTGTGGACTTCAACTCCCAGAATTCCCCAGCCAGCATGGCTGGCTGGGGAATTCTGGGAGTTGAAGGTCCACAAGTCTTAAAAGTCCACAAGTGTAGGGTTCCCTGCCTAAGCAGGGGGTTGGACTAGAAGATCTTCAAGGTCCTTTCCAACTCTGTTATTCTAAGCGGAACCTTGGATATATATATATATTTTTAAAGGCCCTATCTACTCCAGATCCCAGAATTCCCCAGCCAGCATGGGTGGATTTGAACTCCCAGCATTCCCTTTGTGGAGCTGAAGTCAAAGTTGTTCCCCATAGTAACAAAGTCTTCATGAGGCTGCAAGAAATGTAAAGCAGCCATTGTGATGGCTGACGTGTGCAGACGGTTGGAGGTTCGGGGTAGAGAAAAAAGGACCAGGGTGACATTATAGCAATATTGCAGTATTTGGGGGGGCTGCCACAAAGAAGAGGGATCCACCTATCCTCCAAAGCACCTGAAAACAGGAGAAGAGGCAAAAGATGGAAACTAATCAAGGAGAGCAGCAGCCTGGAATTGAGGAGAAACTTTCTAACAGGGAGGACAGTTAACCAGTGGAACTACTTGCCTCTAGAAATTGTGGATAAATTGAAATTGAAATTTAATAGATTTGCATGCCGCCCAATCCCGTGGGACTCTGGGCGGCTTACAGAGATAAAAATAAAAAGTTAAAAATTAAGAATAAAAATACAGTTACGTTCATCACTGGAGGTTTTTAAGAAAAGATTGGGCAGCCATTTGCCCGAAATTATAGAGGGTCTCCTGCTCGAGCATGGGGTTCGACTAGAAGGCCTCCAAGGTCCCTTCCAACTCTGTTATTGTGTTAACAGTTGCAGGAACAGAGCATTGTCTAGTCCAGTGAAAAGAAGGACTAGGGGTGACATAATAGCAGTCTTCCAATATTTGAAGGGTTGGCCCAAAGAAGTGGGGGTGTGTGAACCTATTCTCCAAAGCACCTGAAGGCAGGACAAGAAGCAAATGATGGAAATTAATCAAGGAGAGAAGCAACCTGGGGTTAAGGAGAAACTTCCTAACAGTGAGGACAATTAACCAGTGGAACTGCTTGCCACCAGAAGTCATGAGTGCTCACTGGAGGTTTTTAACAGATTGGACAGCCACTTGTTTCAATTTTTTTTTTTTGAAAATTTTATTAATTTCATATATACATTCACAATTATGTGATCTCATAACTGTTATTAATAATGTGTATTTATAACAATATTTCCCCTACAGTTGACAATATACTTGAAATTGCTTTCTTACTGTCCCATAACTCCATCTTATTTTACAACATTCCTACTTCTTCCTTCCTTCCCTCCTTCCTTCCTTCCCTCCTTTCTTCTCTCCTACTCTCCTTCCTTCCCTCCTTCCCCCTTCCCTCCCCCCCTTTCTTCTCTCTGTAACCCACCCGAATGGTATGAATGTTGTGCTTTTAATTATGTATTGTTTTACGTGTTAAATGTTTGTTTCCCCCCCCCCCCCCTTTGAGTTGTAAGCCCGCCCTGAGTCCTTCCAGGGAAAAGGGCGGCATATAAATAAACTCTCAATCTCTCAATCTCTCTCTCCTTCTCTCCTTCCCTCCTCCTTCCCTGCTTCCTTCCCTCCTTCCTTCCCTCCTTTCTTCTCACCTCCTCTCCTTCCTTTCAAATATTGAAAATATTTCAAATATTATAGGGTCTCCTGCTTGAGTAAGGGGATGGATTGGAAAACCTCCCAAGGTCCTTTCCCAGTTCTATTCTGAATTCGAATCTCCATGGCACACAGCCCGTTTCTCCAACTGGTGAAAAGGTCCAGTTTTGCAATCTGTTTTCCAAGCTTTGTTTTCCTTTAGGACAAAAAAAAAATCACCGGAGGCCGATTAATATTTCGCAACGTCTTTATGTTGTAATCTGTTTATTTACAAAGATACAGGTTTATTCACCATTATCTGTACAGCGCGTCGTCAAATTAGGCAACCTGGTGAAAGTTTGCAAGCGAGTCAAATACCGCAGAGAGAAATCGGTCCCTTAAAATTCTCCGTTGCTCCCTTGGAAACTCAGGAGGTCAGGAAAATCCCTTTAGTTTACAGTTGTCATTTAACACAGAATCCATTTCCTGTGCCGTAAGGGAGCTTGCCAACAAAATCCCAGAAGCCTGCCTAACTCTGTCTCCAGGGTACAAAAGTTTCTCAAGTCACAATTGGCAGCAATTCAGAATAAGCAGTCAGCTGGCCCTTGACTTACCACCAGAATTGAGCCCAAAATTTCCATCCCTAAACGAGAAATGAATTCCCCCCCCCCTTTTCGTGACATTTCTTGCCACAGTTAAGTGAATCACTGCCGTTATTCGGTTAGTAACAGGATTGTTAAGTGACTCCACCTTCCCCGTTGACTTTGGTTGTCAGAAGTTCACAAAACGAATCCAGGACGTTGCAACCGTCGTAAATGCAAACGAGTTGCCGAACGTCCAAATTTGGACCACCTGATCACGGGGACCTTGCAACAGTTATAAGTGTGAAAACGGATCGTAAGTCACTTTTTACAATGCCGTTGTAACTTCGAATGTCGCTAAATGAGTGGTTGTAAGTCGAGGACTACCTGTATTTTGCCTCGTCAGAAACAGATCTTGTTCCTAGATAGGAATGACATGTGGAAGGCAAAATGGCTGCAAACCCAGTCAAAGGCCTTGCAACCATTTTTAATGGCCAGATGAAAAATGGCTTGTCGGATAACTGAGTCATTGCCATGCAGTTAGAAGCCAGGACAAATTGCTTAACTGAAAACCGACAACAGCTATAACATTCAGAATTTACCTCTCTCCTTATCTTCTTGTGACTATAACTTTGTTGCTGATCACTATTGCTGTGTTAAAATTAATACAACAATATACAACAATTTATACAATAAATCAGTGTTTCGCTGGCTAGGGAATTCTGGGAGTTGAAGTCCGGACATCTTCAAGTTGCCAAGGTTGAGAAACACTGCAATAAATTAATTTGAGAGCTTAGGCACAGGAAAAGAATTCCCTGTCTATCTAATCACACTTGGCCAATAAAAAAACTCTACATTTCTATATATAATTCGCATCTGTTCTTTAGGTTTTATTTGAAAGAGGATTAGCTCTAAACAGTCATTGCACAGGCAAATCACCTATAGCACGAATGGCAGCTTACTCCACGGATATTCAAAAGGCACAGCATCAAAAGGCATTTAAAAAAAGTCCCAGCCAAAGGAACAAAATCCTCTTAAGAGAAAGGGGGAAAGTGGATATTCTGCTTACGAATCATGACAAGCCAAATTCAAACACTCCACCTTACGCCTGGCAACGAAATATAAAGCCTTTGATTTGTAAATTTCAAAGGCTTGTGGTTTGCGCAAATGCAATCCCCCCCCACAGTTTATTTATAAACTAATTGAAGCTTGGTAGGTGAATCTAGTCAAACATTTGCAAAACGTATTGGGAACCTGCTTCAGTTAAAAGGAACCGCCTTGCCAAAGGATATATCCGCTATCATCTGTCCTGAAGACGGATTTAAATTGGTAAAAGAATTATGGGGTCACTTCTGTTTGTCCTTATCTTCCTGCAATTCCTGTAGCTGGATTTTGCACAACCTCAAAAATCGAAGCCACCTTTTTGGCTTGCTTCTTAAGCAAGCCTGTCTGTGCAGACTGGGTTGAGTAAACAATGGTTAACTTCATCGTTAGTAAAAAAAGTTATAAGCATTTTAAGACTTTGCCCTCGTATCTTCGAGAACGTGGGATACTCGAAACCATTAAAATTATAAAATGAACTAAATTCTCAATTGTTTTCCCAGTTGTTGGGTATGTGACTATTCTTATAAACATTTTCCCCCAAACTGGGGTCTCTCAAATAAACTAGGTTACAATCTTACTATCCTGAGTCAGGCTAAGTATATGACAAGTTAGGGATATACATTTTCTTTCTTTCTTTCTTTCTTTCTTTCTTTCTTTCTTCCTTCCTTCCTTCCTTCCTTCCCTTCCTTCCTTCCTTCATTTTCTTTCCCTGCCTCCTTTCTTTCTTTCTTCTTTTCCTTCCTTCCTCTTTTTCTTTCTTTTTCTCTCTTCCTTCCTTCCTTTCCTCTTTTCCTCCATGCCTTTCTTTTTCTTTCTTTCCCCCATCCCTTTCTTTTTCTTCCTTCCTTCCTTTCACTTTTTCGTCCTCTTCTTTCTTTTTTCTTTCTTTTTTCTTTCCTTCCTCCCCCCTTCTCTTCTTTTTTTTTCTTTTTCTGTCTTTGTGTGTGTGTCCATCTCCCTCAATAGCATCTGCTTTCTGCCACAGGCTATACAATAAGATATGAGAGGTTAGGACCTTACAATCTCACCAAGATTTTTTTAAAAAATTAAATTAAATAATGATTCAGGCTATAAATGCAGCATTTGAGAAATCTTTCTGTAGAAGAGTAACAAATGAATAAACATTTATTTTGTTGAAAAAAATATGTTTATAAAAAAATGCGTAACCGTAACATTTGCCTTCATTCGCGAAATGAATAACCGTTTATTTTGATGGGGAAAAATATATATATTGCAAGTTTTAACCATGGCTATAATTCAGTGTCGCTCAACCCCAACCTAACCCTGGCTACTTTCAAATGTGTGGACTTCAATTCCCAGAATTCCCCAGCCAGCAAGAATTCTAGGACTTGAAGTCCACACATTTGAAAGTGCCCAAGGTTGAAAAACATTGCTATAGTAAGTTTCCAAAACAGCAAGGGACAGAGTAGCCACAAGACCAAGTAAATTCACGTGTGTATTTCCAATAACAAGGTAGTAGAATGTCTTTGCCACCAAAAACCATATTCAGAAACAGAATAAAGTGGGAGGGGGGTTTCCTCAAAACACCAGCAATTGTTTCTCTTCGCCTTCCGAGCATCAAGATTCTACCCCTGCAGACAAGGATGCCAGAATGAAGGAGACACTTTAAATAAGAATGAGACGACTCGGAAGTGGCAAGGAGGAGGATTGCGTTGCCATTTCTGTTGCACAATCTCCATCGCAACTTTTGGAAACCAACGATGCTTCTCTAAATTATGAGCCTCAAGAGATCCAATGGCTTTTTTCTGTGATGACAAGACGCATCTTGATGTGCTTAAGAATAGAATGAAGGCTGCCCGTGGAACAAGGATGCTGAAATGAGACAAGCCAGCATTTTTCTGCACCGGTGGGTCTGGAACAAACTATCATTTTTTTAAAAAAACAGACCAGCTTCTAGCTGCTTCCTTCACGGAGCTCGTAAGGCTGTCCCGGGTTTGCAATATTTTTTTTTTAACTCCCGGATGAGAAGGATGTGGAATCCATCAGAGAGACCAACAAACCGCATTCTGTTAGGTGTCCAACGCCTCTGAGGCTTCTTCACACTTCCCGTTGGGTGCAATGTTGGTCAAAGCCATGGCTCCTTCTAAGTCTTGTATAGCATCTAGGTTGGAAAAAAGAGGGTAGGATGAGGCATTAAAAAGGGATGCTCAGTTTTGCATACATTCATTATCTAGAACAGTGTTTCTCCATCTCGGCCATTTTAAGATGGGTGGACTACAACTCCCAGAATTCCCCAGCCAGCTATGCCAGTTATGCCAGTTATGCCAGTTATGCCAGCTAAAGCCAGTTGAAGTCCGCCCATCTTAAAATTCCCAGCTATGCTGGCTGGGGAATTCTGGGAGTTGAAGTCCGCCCATCTTAAAATGGCTAAGGTTGAGAAATATTGACACAAAAGGCCTCTGGAATTCTTTGATAAGATGGGCAGCCATACAAATTTGATTCATAAATAAAAATAAAAGAACACGAGATTTCTGCTGACCAAGTAGCCTTTTAATTAAACTTCAAAACATCTGGGTCTATTTTTCCAGTTAGCAGCGCATTACAATACAACAGCAGATATGGAAGGGACCTTGGAGGTCTTCTAGTCCAACCCCCTGCCTAGGCAGGAAACCTTATACCGTTTCAGACAAATGGCTATCCAACATCTTCTTAAAGACTTGCAGTGTTGGGGCATTCACAACTTCTGGAGGCAACTTCTATTCCACTGATTAATTGTTCCTAATTGTCAGGAAATTCCTCCTCAGTTCTAAGTTGCTTCTCTCCCTGATTAGTTTCCACCCATTGCTTCTTGTTCTGCCCTCAGGTGCCTTGGAGAATAGCTTGACTCCCTCGTCTTTGTGGCAACCCCTGAGATATTGGAAGACTGCTATCATGTCTCCCCTAGTCCTCCTTTTCATTAAACTAGACATACCCAGTTCCTGCAACCGTTGTTCATATGTTTTAGTTAGTCTCCAGTCCCCTAATCCTCTTTGTTGCTCTTCTCTTCACTCTTTCCAGAGTCTCCACATCTTTTCTACATCGTGGCGACCAAAACTGGATGCCGTATTCCAAGTGTGGCCTTGCCAAGGCCTTATAAAGTGGTATCAACCCTTCACGGGATCTTGATTCTCTCCCTCTGTTGATGCAGCCTAGAACTGTGTTGGCTTTTTTGGCAGCTGCTGCACACGGCTGGCTCCTATTTAAATGGTTCTCCACTAGGACTCCAAGATCCCTTTCACGGTTACTCCTATTGAGCAAGGTGCCACCTATACTGTCCCTGTGCATTTCGTTTTCCTTGCCTAAATGTAGAACCTGACTCTTTTCACCCTTGAATTTCATTTTGTTAGATAGTGTCCAATGTTCAAGTCTGTCAAGATCCTTCTGTATCTTAAGCTTGTCTTCTGGAGTGTTGGCTATTCCTGCCAGCTTGGTGTCATCTGCAAATCTGATGAGTTCCCCATTTATCCCCTCATCCAGATCATTGATGAAGATGTTGAAGAGTCCTGGGCCTAAAACAGAGCCTTGGGGTCCCCCACTGCACACTTCCCTCCATGAAGATGCAGTTCCATTGAGGACGACACGTTGAGTGCGATTGGTCAGCCAGTTACCATTAAACCATGGCTTAACCCTAGTTTAAACAAACCCCAGTGGCCCGTAGTTTATTTTTGTAGGTTTATTATTCTATTTTTATTGATTTATTCCTATAAGTATGATAATCTAATAAATGTATAACATAAAAATATAATATGATATAAAATATATTAATACAATATAATATAATATCATACCATACAATACAATACAATTAATATAATATAATATAATATAATATAATATAATATAATACAATACAATATAATACCCCGGCGACAGCAGATCACACATGTGACAAGAAAGGTCGTAAAACGGGGCGAAACTCACTTAACAAATGTCTCGCTTAACAACAGAAATGTTGGGCTCAATTGTGGTCGTAAGATGAGGTCTACCTATGCAGATTATCATACTTATATTATATTAATTGCATTGTATGGTATGGTATTACATTATTATATTGTATTATTATATTATTATATCATATTATTATGTTATTATATCATATTATTATATTATTATATCATACATTTCTTAGATTAGATTATCATACATATATTATATTAATTATATTATATTATATTAATTATATTATATTATATTGTATTATAATGTATTGTATTATATTATATTAATAATATTATATTAATTATATTATATTATATTATATTATATTATATTAATTATATTATATTATTAATTATATTATATTGTAATATAATATTATTATAATAGTTTATTTGATTCTTTTTATTAGTTATCTTGTTTTAAATGAGATTTTATATTCTGTAAACCACCTTGAATTCCCATGGGCGAATAGCCGGCCATATATATTCAACAAACAAACAAACAAACAAACAAAGTGAATCATTGCAATTAAGTTAGTAAGACGGTTGTTAAGTGAATCTGCCTTCCCTTGACTTGTCAGAAGCTTGCAAAAGGGGATCACGTGACCCCCCTCCCCTCCCCAGGATATTGCAACCGTCATAAATATGAGTCATTGGCCTAAGATTCTGAATGTTGATCACGGGACCATGGGGACACCGCAACAGTCGCTAAGTGTGAAAAACGATCATGAGTCACTCTTTTTAGTGCCGCTGTAACGTCAGGCAGTCACTCAACGAACTGTTGTAAGTCGAGGACTCTCTGTATTGTGAATCCAGGAAATGGGTTGATTCCGCATCCAGATTCAGCCCGTGGTGAGAACGCGAGTGAAACACGGGGGACACTTTTGCAGCGCCCACGAATTCGTAGGCCTCCTTGCCTTCATCCATGTGAAAATCCTCATTTCTTCTGCCCCACGGAATACACGACAGGAAGGCAGGCAGTTTCTGCCTTGGAGGGTCTCCTGCCCCATCTGTAAAAGGAAAAAAGGTCAAATTAGTCCCAATAAAGGGGAACATTTGTAGCTCAGGGTTGACAGGAGGGGTCCTTGGTGCTCCCTGAGCTTGGTGGTTTTCTTGAAGACGTTTCACGACCCAACTAGGTAACATCATCAGAAGGAGGAAAGGTTTGCACGGAGGAAGAGGAGGAGGAGGAGGAGGAGGAGGAGGAGGAGGAGGAGGAGGAGGAGGAGAAGAACTGTGGGGTCCTTGGTGCTCCCTGAGCTTGGTGGTTTTCTTGCAGACGTTTCACGACCCAACTAGGTAACATCATCAGAGCTAGAAGGAGGAAAGGTTTGCACGGAGGAAGAGGAGGAGGAGGAGGAGAACTGTGGGGTCCTTGGTGCTCCCTGAGCTTGGTGGTTTTCTTGCAGATGTTTCATGACCCAACTAGGTAACATCATCAGAGCTAGAAGGAGGAAAGATTTGCATGGAGGAGGGGGGGGAGGAGGAGGGGGAGGGGGAGAGGGAGGAGGAGGAGAAGAATTCTGGGGGCCTTGGTGCTCTCTGAGCTGGGTTGTTTTCTTGCAGACGTTTCACGACCCAACTAGGTAACATCATCAGCTAGAAGGAGGAAAGGTTTGCATGGAGGAGGAGGGAGAGGAGGGGGAGGGAGAGGAGGGGGAGGAGGAGGAGGAGGACTGTGGGGTCCTTGGTGCTCCCTGAACTGGGTGGTTTTCTTGCAGACGTTTCACGACCCAACTAGGTAACATCATCAGAGCTAGAAGGAGGAAAGGTTTTCACGGAGGAGGAGGAGGAGGAGGAGGAAGAGGAGGAGGGAGAGGAGGGGGAGGGAGAGGAGGGGGAGGAGGAGGACTGTGGGGTCCTTGGTGCTCTCTGAGCTTGGTGGTTTTCTTGCAGACGTTTCACGACCCAACTAGGTAACATCATCAGAGCTAGAAAGAAGTGGGGTTTGCATAAAGAAGGAAGAGGAGGGGGGAGAGGATGAGGGGGGGCTTGGATGCTCTCTGAGCTTGATGGTTTTTTGCAGTCGTTTCATTACCCAACTAGGTAACAACATCAGTGCTAGAAGGGAGAATGTTTGATGTCTACTAGCAATCTCCTTGCATATAAAGGGAAAACAAACCTCACACCCCTTCTCGTATTGATAATGTTACCTAGTTTGGGTAATGAAACGTCTGCAAGAAAACCAACACGCTCAGAAAGCACCAAGGATTCCTCATAAAATTAGATGCCTTCATGGTGCAAAATAGCTATACCGGTAGTCCTCGATTTATGACCAATCCAAGTTAATAGGATTATAACAAGCAGCCCCCTGACTCAAAATCCAGCACAGGGCAAAACAACAAAAACAAACAACAATAGCAATAGCAGTTAGACTTATATACCGCTTCATAGGGCTTCCAGCCCTCTCTAAGCGGTTTACAGAGTCAGCATATTGCCCCCAACAACAATCCGGGTCCTCATTTCACCCAACTCGGAAGGATGGAAGGCTGAGTCAACCCTGAGCCGGTGAGATTTGAACCGCCCAATTGCAGATAGCAGTCAGCTGAAGTGGCCTGCAGTACTGCACTCTAACCACTGTGCCACCTCGGCTCAATCCATCAGCCACAATGGGAATTGTTCAACACCCTCTTTAGAAACACAAAGCCCATAGTGCACACATCCCAAACTTCAAAAAAACGGAACCCTAGAAGGAAGGACCCTTTCCTCTCACTCAGCTAGTTGTTCAGCTGACACAGAACTGCAGGGTGTGTTTGTGTGTGCGGTTGTGTTCATCATTAAACCAGCTTTCCAATCAGCCTCCATGTTGTTTCCAGCGACTTCCTCCCACCTTGGAACTGAACTGGGTGGATTTTCCTTCTAACAAACCCCTAACGGAGACTCTCCCTTTCCTTCCTTGCAAGTAAAATTAAAAAGAGGGGGGGAAAAGTTTAAACCTGCATCTTGGATGCTAATCGGGCCACCTCCACAGTGCAGAGAGGAGCAACCAGGAGGAATTAGGGGACTAGAGGCTAAAACATATGAGGAACGGTTGCAGGAATTTTGGGTATGTTTTGGGTATGTCTATGAAAAGAAGGACCAGGGGAGACAGGATAGCAGTCTTCCAGTATCTCAGGGGTTGCCACAAAGAAGAGGGAGTCAAGCTATTCTCCAAGGCACCTGAGGGCAGAACAAGAAGCAATGGGTGGAAAAGAAATATACAGATAAACAGAGCAAGCCACTATATATAAACAGAGAAGAAATCCTACTCCCTTCTAGCACTGATGATATTACCTAGTTGAGTCGTGAAATGTTTGCAAGAAAACAACCAAGCTCAGATAGTACAGATTTGGGTATGTCCAGTTTAAAGAAAAGGATTAGGGGTGATATGATGGCAGTCTTCCAATATCTCAGGGGTTGCCCCAAAGAAGAGGGAGTCAAGCTATTCTCCAAGGCATCCGAAGGCCAGATAAGGAATAATGGATGAAAACTGACCAAGGAGAGATTCAACCTAGAAGTAAGGAGACATTTCCTGACAATGAGAACCATCAACCCATGGAAGAGAAGTTGCCTTCGGAAGTTGTGGGAGCTTCATCACTGGAGGCTTTCAAGAAGAAACTGGGTGGCCATCGGTCAGAAACAGTGTAGAATCTCCTGCTTGGGCAGGGGGTTGGACTAGATGCCCTCTAAGATCCCTTCCAACTCTGTTATTCTGTACCTCCATTCTCACGTACGAACGCACCTACCTTTCTGGGGCCAAGGCATTTCGCCCCCCCCCCAAACATAATCTTTATTAGCCCAGGCAGGGCTATCTTAATGCCTTGGCCTGATGGGCACATAGGTGCCCCATCCTAATCTCTGCACATTAACCCTTCAAGGCACCTTGTATCATACAAATGCAACAGCGTATTTATTACATGTTCCTGCGTTTTTTAAAAAAAAATTAATACTAACACGCATTAATAGAAATTAACACGATTTGGTTAATTTTACCAACCATTTGCATTTTTATTTCTGAGTCATTGTCCTAGGGGCCTCAGGACACTGCTTTGCTATGCTGCCTTCCGTCTTACCTGAGCATAGTACATAAAATTATCCGCTACACGTCCTGCCTGTCAATGACTCCTTTAGTTTCAACCGCAATAATACTCGGGCAAACAATAGATGCAAACTCAAGGGAAACCGCTCCAAATTCGATTGCAGAAAATACGACTTCAGCCACAGAGTGATCAACGCCTAGAATGCTCTACCTGATTCCGTTGTTAGTTCCTCAAATTCCCATATCTTCAATCTTGAGAGACCGCCTGCTGCCAATTACCTCCCAAAGACATTCGGTTGATGAGTTCCCCTCCCCTCTCGACTTGTGTGGTTGTGTGATTCTTGCTTATTTTAGTTATTTGTATTTTGTTCTATGTTCCCCTTTTCCCCTTTTGAGTTGTTCGCCGCCCTGAGTCCCTCCCAGAGAAGGGCGGCATACAAATAATAAAATTCAATTCAATTCAATTCAACTGTTCACCGTGGACCTCACATATTTCCTAAGAGGTCCCTAAGGGGGCATGCGTAAGCACACCAGCGTGCCTACCGGCCCCGAACTTAATATTCTTTTTTATTCGTATCCATTTCATGTATCCCAGATCATGTTTATACTTATGGATGTTATCCAATACACGTTTGACAGAACGAATAAAATAAGTGAATTGAAATAAATAAAATAAGTAAAATAAATGAAATAAATAAGTAAAATAAATGAATAACAATAAATGAAATGAAATAAATAAAATGAATAAATAGAATAAAGAAATAAAAAATAAATAAATACGTAAATAAAAGTGAATAAAATAAGTAAAATAAAAAATAAAGAAATGAAATAAATAAAATGAATAAAACAAATAGAATAAAGAAGTAAAAAATGAATAATAAATGAATGAATGAAATAAATAAAATAGAATAAAATAAATGAAATAATAATAAATAAAACAAATAAAAATAAACACGTAAATAAAAATGAATAAAATAAATAAAATAAATAAATAAATATAAATAAGTGAAATAATAATAAAATAATAATAAAATAAAGTAATAAAGTAAAGTAATAAAGTAATAAAATAATAAAATAAAATAAAATAATAAAATAACCAAATAAAGTAATAAAATAAAAAATAAAACGATAAAATAAAAATAAAAAATAAAATAAAATAATAAAATAATAAATAAAATAAAATAATAAAATAAATAAAATAAATAAAATAATAAAATAAATAAAATAATAAAATAAATAAAATAAAATAAAATAAAATAAAATAAAATAAAATAAAATAAATAAAATAAAATAAAATAAATAAAATAAATAAAATAAATAAAATAAATAAAATAAATAAAATAAAATAAATAAAATAAATAAAATAAATAAAATAAATAAAATAAAATAAAATAAATAAAATAAAATAAAATAAATAAAATAAATAAAATAAATAAAATAAATAAAATAATAATAAAATAAAATAAATAAAATAATAATAAAATAAAATCATGCTCTGAAGGCTCTGCTCCCGGGGCTACGGCGACCTTGGCGGAGGTCATTTGCAAGAGGGCGCCCGCGGGCGCCACCGCCGTTCCCCCCCCCAGCCCCGCTCTCACCTGCCCGCAGCTTCAGGGCGGCTCGCAGCGCTCGGCACGCGGCTTCTCGCGCTGCCCCGCCGTCCCCGGGCCGGTAAGCCACCGCCTGCACCGTGTCCGGCAGCCCGGGCTCCTTGCGGCGCCGCTGGCGGAAGACCCCGCGGAGCAGCCCCTCCAGCTGCAGCCGTGCCGCCTCCGCCGCCGCCGCCGCCTCCTCGGGCTCGGGCTCGGCCCGCAGCAGCACCACCCCGACCACGGCGGGCGTCGGAGCGTCGGGCAGCTGGGCGCGCAGGTCGCGGAGGATCTCGCGCAGGCGGCGCTTCTCCCGCGGCTGCTCCAGCGAGGCGGCCCGCAGGAGCGCGAAGAGCAGCGCGCAGCCCCGCCACGGAGCCCGCCCGGCCCCGCTCCGCACCCGCGCCCGCCTCGTCCCCCGACGCCCCGCCGCCGCCGCTTCCTGGCTCTGGTCCTCCGGCGGAGGCGGCTCGGCGAAGAGGTCCCGGGCGAAGGTCTCCAGCTCGGCCGGACGCGCCTCGCCCGCCAGCCGCAGCGGCTGCCGCCCTCCCGCCCACGCCAGCAGCGCCCGCAGGTCCCGCAGCGGCTCCGGCTCCATCGGTGGCCCTTCGCCCGGCCTGCCTCCTCCTTCCCTCCGCCGCCTCGGCGCTTTTCTACCCCCAGCGCCAGGCGCCGCCTCCCCGGAGGGGGGAAAGGAGACGGCCCGGCCCCAGGCAGAGCAGCAGAATGACAGAGGGACCTTGGAGGTCATCTAGTCCAACCCCCTGACTAAGCAGGAGACCCTAACACCGTTTGTGACAGATGGCAGTCCGGTCTCTTGTTGAAAGCTTCCAGGGATGAAGCTCCCACGACTTCCGAAGGCAACTTCTCTTCCATTGAATATAGAATAACACAGTTGGAAGGGACCTTGGAGGTCATCTAGTCCAACCCCCCCACCCACCCAAGCAGGAGACCCTAACACCGTTTGTGACAGATGACAGTCCAATCTCTTCTTGAAAGCTTCCAGGGATGAAGCTCCCACGACTTCCGAAGGCAACTTCTCTTCCATTGAATATAGAATAACACAGTTGGAAGGGACCTTGGAGGTCATCTAGTCCAACCCCCCCACCCACCCAAGCAGGAGACCCTAACACCGTTTGTGACAGATGACAGTCCAGTCTCTTCTTGGAAGCTTCCAGGGATGAAGCTCCCACGACTTCCGAAGGCAACTTCTCTTCCATTGAATATAGAATAACACAGTTGGAAGGGACCTTGGAGGTCATCTAGTCCAACCCCCCCACCCACCCATGCAGGAGACCCTAACACCGTTTGTGACAGATGACAGTCCAGTCTCTTCTTGGAAGCGTCCAGGGATGAAGCTCCCACGACTTCCGAAGGCAACTTCTCTTCCATTGAATATAGAATAACACAGTTGGAAGGGACCTTGGAGGTCATCTAGTCCAACCCCCCCACCCACCCAAGCAGGAGACCCTAACACCGTTTGTGACAGATGACAGTCCAGTCTCTTCTTGGAAGCTTCCAGGGATGAAGCTCCCACGACTTCCGAAGGCAACTTCTCTTCCATTGAATATAGAATAACACAGTTGGAAGGGACCTTGGAGGTCATCTAGTCCAACCCCCCCACCCACCCAAGCAGGAGACCCTAACACCGTTTGTGACAGATGACAGTCCAGTCTCTTCTTGGAAGCGTCCAGGGATGAAGCTCCCACGACTTCCGAAGGCAACTTCTCTTCCATTGAATATAGAATAACACAGTTGGAAGGGACCTTGGAGGTCATCTAGTCCAACCCCCCTGACCAAGCAGGAGACCCTAACACCGTTCGAGACCGATGGCAGTCCAATCTCTTCTTGAAAGCTTCCAGGGATGAAGCTCCCACAACTTCCGAAGGCAACTTCTCTTCCATTGAATATAGAATAACACAGTTGGAAGGGACCTTGGAGGTCATCTAGTCCAACCCCCCTCCACCCACCCAAGCAGGAGACCCTAACACCGTTTCTGACCCATGGCAGTCCAGTCTCTTCTTGGAAGCTTCCAGGGATGATTGCTTTTAGGAATGGTGATCAACAGAAGAGGAAGATGGAGGTCCCGTTTACTCTCGGGGGGGCTTCGCAAATGACCCCCAAAACAGCCTCTTTTTCCCCCCCCCTCTTCCAACCCTGCCTGGAGTTCCCCGCAAAACCCTTTTGCGAAACAGGCCGTGGGTTGACGTGTTGCCTGAACAAATACGGCCTTTAGCACTTTCTTCTCCAATGTTCCGGCTTCTAAAGTTTTCCTTCCTTATTCGGAAAAAAAGCTAAGCTGCCTGTCTTTCTCCTTTCTGCCCAACGGGGAGGGTTAAAACTGGAGCCTGAGACCCCCCCCCCCCATATCCCCCTTACAGTAAAACCTAGTGAAAGGAAGAGGCATCTTGGAATCCTGGCCAAAATGACCTGCTTTCTTCAACCAAATTTTGTACCTGGCCAGGCAAGCCTTGCAATTGTGGGATGGCTTCTCTGATCTACCCAATCGGCTTCCTTAGGATCTGAACAAGATCCCCGGAGGTGGTGGTGGTGGTGGAGGAACTTTGGCTGAGAAATGATCTTTTCCTGCCTGGCTTATTTTCGGTTGTGACCCAAAGCGTCAAAAAGGCAAGACGCAAGCCAGATCAACTTTGCAAAGGAATGCCTTCTGCAAATCCGCAGATTTTTATTTTTCTTCTTTTTTAATATAAATTTTTATTTTTATTACATAGACAACACATATGCACAACAATAAATAAAAAACAGAACAAAAAAAAAACATCATCACATACAGCATGTCGTTTGGTTACAGGTGTTTTAACATCCATATTCTCTATATTAATAGATAGTAGAAATACACGGAAGGGAGGAGTAGAGGGAAAGAAGAAAGAGGGGTAGAGAGGGTGGGAGAGAGGATGGGAGGGAGGGTGAGAAGGAAGGGAGGGAGTGTATTGGGAGAGAGGAGTGGTAGAGGGGGAGGGGAAGTAGGGTAGAGGGGAAGGATGGAGGGAAGATGGAAAGTTGGAGGGGAGCGAAAGAAAGGGTGTATGGAGGGTTGAAGAGGTACATTGGGTTTCTATTTTGGGGGGTATTGTCGACAAGAGGAATGGCTGTGTTTAATGTTATATGGCCCCGGTTATGCACAGTATATATGTGACTGTACAAAAATGAAAATTGAAAAATAAAAACACATTTACAGACAAAACATCCATATTCTCGAATAACATTTACCATCACATTTTTCATCTAGTATTACTAAATACCTCATTTTCATTGTACAGTATATGTTCAATTACAATTAGTATTATTTTTTTCCCAATAAATCATAATTCCCTTACATTCTTGATTGTCTATCTGATAACAGCATACCTTTATATAATCCCCATGTGATAGATTTTTTTTTTTACCAACCATTTATATTTATATATCACTATTTTCAACTATGCATAATCCCACCAATCATCTATCAAGTATGCTTATGTTCATTATTATCCTTGTACATCATACATTCAAACAAAGATGTTATTCCATCATTTTTCAACAAAATATTCTAAATAGTCGCTACATATATATATACCAATTTTCAATTATTCCCTAATTAAAATTATTTATCAACAACAAGATATCATTGTAATATGTTCTTAACGTTACACATTATATCGCCAATCCTCTATCAAGTAAACAGATTTTATTTTTCAAAGGTTGCGTGTGAACATTGCGTGTGTCGTGGCTTAACGCAAAGCGGGGTGTGTGTGTGCCCAACCTTACCCACTTTTAAGACCGACGAACTTCAACTCCCAGAATTCCCCAGCCATCCAGCCGTGTCCGTTTCTTCTTCTTCTCCTCTTAACCTCCTAAAGTGGAGAGAGATCGCAGAGGAAGGGATGAGAAGAAGAGAGTAGGTTATGCGGACCGGGGAATCGTGGGTGTTGAAGTCCAAAAGTCTTTAAAAGTTGCCCAGGTTGAATATCCTGACTGAAAAGTATTCCCAAGCGTTACTTCCTCGGGAACCTCGTAGCTACGTCTTCCTCTCTTGTAGAAAATGATCGCGGAAGAAGGGACGTCCGCAGGGATGGGCAACAAATTCAAAACGGCTCAGTGGTGAAATGTCATTTTTTGCCCACTATTTCTGTGGGCATGGCTTGAGGAGAGCGGGGTCATGTGAGTGGGTGGCGTGGCCAACTTTTTTTCACTTTTTAAAGCAATTTCCCCCCCCCCTGCCTATTCGCCGGAACCGGCAGGAGGAAAAAATGCTTCAAAAAGTGAAATAAAAGCTTCCAACGATTGCTCGGACTCAGCTGATCTTTGGAAGCAATTTTTTTTAATTACCGGTTCAGCCGAACCAGGAGGATTTCACCCTGAAATAATGGCTGCGCAGTGGTTTGAGTTGGCCTGTCTTCACACTGCAGTTGAGACCCTTAAGTATTTATTTATTTGTTTGTTTGTTTGTTTATTTATTTAGTAAATTTATAGGCTGCCCAATCCCGAAGGACTCCGGGCGGCTTACAAAGTGAAAAGAAGAGAAATTAATAAAAAATTGTGGGAAGTTATCATCCAGCCCTCTCCCAGAAAAATGAAATATCCTAGGAAATATTGAAAAGGCAGAATATTTCTCTGGATGTGAAAAGAAACATGTTTCAAAAGACAGAATAGTTGCCTGTAGCTTTCTGCCCATCCCCAGCTAATGGGCCATTAAGATGGCCAGGCTAGCCCACTTTACATAATAAAGACTTCTCCTCACTGCAGCTGTAGGGGGAAGGGATATTACTCAACTGACCACAAGGCAACTGAGAACTCATCACAGCCTAGAGAGTAGCCCCCTGCATGGCCCCATGGGAGTCTGACAACCAATCAGAATACATTTCTTACACAGGAACAGGAAACAGAGAGGTGGGACTGAACAGGGTATCAAAAGCCTAGCAAGCCCCTCCCTCAGCCCTTCTCTTCTTCTCCACCAACGTTGAAGCATGTGATCCCCTTTTCTGTTCAGGGCTCAAGCCATGTGGTCCTGTCCACCATTAAAACCATCTTTCCAAGCAGCCTCCATGTCTCCAGGGTCTTCTTCCCCACTTGGAGCTGAACCCAGAAGGACATTTCTTTCAACAAAATAAAGGAAAACAATTTAAAAACATCACACATGCACCCAATCTGATTGGGGCTGGACCCCAGCAATGAGCTCAACAGCCCCAGGCCTGCCAGAATAGCCAGGTTTTAACAGCTTTTTCGGAAGGCCATGAGAGTGTGTAAGGCCCGGATCTCTGGGGGTAGCTCCTTCCAAAGGGTCGGAGCAACCACAGAGAAGGCCCTCCTCCGGGGAGCCGCCAGCCGACATTGTCATAAAAAAGGGGTACAACTAGGGGTACAACTAGGGACCCCAAAGGAGTACAACTAGGGAGCATAACAGAGGTTGCTCTCCTGTGGTGGGGGGCAACCCACCTTCACACAGTACTGAGTAGGGGGGGCTGCTGTTAAAAAAACTCCCATTTTTTAAATCTTTAACACCAACCTTGACACCAGTCACGCTTCTTTCCAACCAGCTGATAACCGAATGACCCAGGTGAACGTTAACTGCCAAGGTCCACCCTAAATCTATTTATCTTTCTTTATTGATTAACTGCCCAGAGCTCAGCTACTTGATTCCTTTTCCAAACACCCATGAGTGACAGTATTTTGGGGGGGGGGGTGCAACAGGTACCTGGGTGAGCAGGTGATGGGCTTCGGATTGGCTTGGCCTTCTCTGTGTTCCTGACTAACTGTAACTTCTTCAGTGCAGCACGATAAGGAAAACTGCGGCTTAATGGGGGCCAGAGCGAGAATTGCATATTTCCTGGCCAATATCTGAATAACCCCAGGTGTTACAAGGAGACTAAGACAGAAATCACAAGGTAGTTAGTTGATCTCCTGGCTAATAAGCATGTTGTGGCTTGCCAGCGGCCAATGGAGCTGGCGGCAGATTCGAACAGCGAGGAGATTGGGGAGGAAGATGGGCCAGTCCTGGAGTCTGGGGAAGGCTCGGATGAGGGCTCTGTGTCAGAGGCAGAGTGGGGGCCAGGGCCGTCCGACAGTTATCAGCTGCCTTTGGAGTCGGACATCAGTGAGGCAGAAGAACAGCTGGAGCCTGTTCCCAGTGTGTGCATGTGCAGAGTGGCCAGACGAAGGGAAGAGCTAAAGAACAGGGGTCGACCTGGGAGTAAGGCCACAGGTGGACGGTGAATGGCCCCTCCCAGATGAAATAAAAGAGGAACGACAGGGGAGTGGAGTTTGCAGGAGACCATGAGTCCATTTCTGCATCCTTGCCAAATATTGCTGCATCTCAAAGATCTCATCCTGGCCGCTCTCCAAGCCTGATAAGGTCGGGAATTGTGAACTCTCTGGAAAGACGGTAGGAGAGGAAAGACTTTGCTGGAGAGGAACTCACTGTCAATTAAATAAAAGGGGTTTATCGGGACGAGGGCTCAGCTTCGTGCTGCTGGGGAAGCCTAGTTATCAGAACAAAGCAGAACAATGCTCTTACCTCCTTCTACTTCCCCCTAACACCAACCTTGTGCATCAGGCTGAGAAAGAATGGCTGGCTAAAGTCACCCAGCTGGCTTTCATGCCTAAGGCAGGACTGGAACTCGCCATCCCCTGGTAATTGGCTCATCCAAGCCAGTTTTTGTGCCCAACAGAAGAGTGGAACATACCATCCCCTGATTTTCTAGCCTGCTGCCTTAACCACTAGGCCTCCTCACCATTTTTCCTGGCCAGGGGACACATGCCGAAGTTCTGGGCTGCAACCTTCCATCACATTTTAGTATACAACTAGCGTCAAACTTTACGACGGCATCCATGGGGAAAAAAATAAGAGTCTAGTGTAATACAGACAATCCGTAATATGAAATAAGTACTACCTGCAAATTATCCATATTAATATGAATAGGGTAAAATAATTCAGACTGAGAAAATGAAAAGACTAGAAAAGTCTTTAGCAATAGCAATAGCAATAGCAGTTAGACTTATATACCGCTTCATAGGGCTTTCAGCCCTCTCTAAGCGCTTTACAGAGTCGGCACATCGCCCCCAACAACAATCCGGGTCCTCATTTCACCCACCTCGGAAGGATGGAAGGCTGAGTCAACCCTGAGCCGGTGAGATTTGAACAGCTGAAGTAGCCTGCAGTGCTGCACTCTAACCATTGCGCCACCTCGGCTTTAGTGTGTTGTGGGAAAACTCTTCAGGATTTATTAAACAAATTCCCCTGAATTTCTCTCTTTCTCTCATCATCTCTCATCGCTCTCATTTGCCTTCCTGCCAATCATTTCTCTCATATCTATCTGTCTTATATCTATTTATCTATCCATCCATCCATTAATCCATCTATCTATCTATCTATCTATCTATCTATCTATCTATCTATCTATCTATCTATCTATCTATCTATCTATCTATCTATCTATCATCTATCTATCTCTATCTATCTATCTATCTATCTATCTATCTATCTATCTATCATCTATCTATCTATCTATCTATCTATCTATCTATCTATCTATCTATCTATCTATCTATCTATCTGCTACTTACCTATCATCTATCTAAATATCTACCTATCATCTGTCTTTATCTATCATCTAACTACCTACCTACCATTTATCTAAATATCTATCTAAATATCTGTTATCTACCTACTCTCATTTGTATCTCTTATATCTACCTACCGGCCTACCTGAGAATTTCTGGTTGAAATAGCTAACTGAAGCTGATTTCACACAACGGGAACACAAATGCCATCCAGGCATCAATAATGCAAAGGTTAGAAGAGGATTGCAACACGCAGGATGTGTTTGGAAATTGCAACTGCCTTGTTGGGCGAAAAGGATCAGGATTAGACATTAAGTTAGAAGTAGAAATACATACAGTATTTTGCAAGCGTCTAGACGACTAATGGCTAACTTGGTGCTAGATAAGGCTCAACAGAATGCAAGCGATTGTTTGTAGCAACCTGAGGATTCTAAGCTGATGACATATTTAACTCTGCCCTCTGCTGTTTTCTCCTACATACCTTCAGCAAAAGGGACACAACATGCGGCCCATTTAAGCTACTAAGCGTAGGAAATGGGGATTAGTAGATGGTCTTACTAATAGCTTTCGTTTAAAAATTGCCTGATTCACCAAACAACTGCAGTGGTTGGTTTGAACAACTAAGGCAGGAAGGTTGCGAAACGGGGCAAAACTCACTTTTAACAACTGCCTTGCTTAGCGATATGAATGTTGGGCTTAACTATGGCTAGAAGTCAAGGATTACCCATACAGCAAAGGGCAGGTTAATGTTTGATGTCTTTGAAATATACACCTCCTGCAGCAGCCGCAGAAATTGGCTGCAAAACTAAAATCCCCTTCTTCTTTTTTGATTATAAAGTTTATTTTTCCATTTTCATAACATATAATCACATGTATACTATTACAAAACCAGCATCTTATTGTATTATTAAATGTTTACATCAATTCATCTTACCAACAATTCCCCAAAACCAATTATTGGCTCTTCTGCTCTCCATACACCATATTTGTACCTTATCCATCACTTTCTTCTCCCTTTCTCCTCTCCCTCCCTCCTTTCTTCCCTCTGTCATCCTTCTCTTCTCTACTTCCCCTTCCTCTCTCCTTCTCCTCCCTCCCCTTACCACTCCTCATTTCTCTCCTCCTCTTCCCCCCCTCCTTGCCTTCTCTCCTATCCCTCTCTTCTTCCCTTCCCTCTCTCCTCTTACTTCCCACTCTTCATCTCATTTACTTGGTGTATTTCAGTCTCTGAGCGAGCTCCCTTTTATGCTGATGGTATTTATAGTTCCTTTTCAATATACATATTTAATTTTTCTCCTTTTTAGTAGAAAAAAAAAGTGGTATAACGGATAATGGAACGATAACTAAATAAAAGTTAAAATATATGGAATATGGATAAATATGAAACTGATATGGGGAGCTGGTAAAGCAGAGGTTTGTGATTTACCTATTTGACATGATAATTAAACTGAGTGAATATGACAATAGAGGATACCCAAGCATGGGTCAAAATCTATGAAACATGGACATATATAGAACCTTTAAGATAATGAACAAGGTGAGATGTTTACCGCCTGTTACTTTATATAATAATATATAATATAATGTTCAGTGTAATGAACACTGAACAGCGAAGATTATCCTCTAGAGATAATTAAGGATAATGTAATCCAAGGTATAGAAAAATGGAGAAGGAACATGAAAGAGCTGAGGTGGCGCAGTGGTTAGAGTGCTGTACTGCAGCCACTTCAGCTGACTGTTATCTGCAGTTCAGCTGTTCAAATCTCACCAGCTCAAGGTTGACTCAGCCTTCCATCCTTCCGAGGTGGGTAAAATGAGGACCCGGATTGTTGTTGGGGGCGATATGCTGATTCTGTAAACCGCTTAGAGAGGGCTGAAAGTCCTATGAAGCGGTAGATAAGTCTAACTGCTATTGCTAATATACCTACAATGGGAAACTATTGGGATAAAAAGACAGAATCACAAATTGGGGGCCTGAAAGGATGCACAACTATATAAAGGTAATTATGAGAATAGCTGGGAATTGTAACCAGGTCTACAGCTCGACCAAAATTAGGTTGGGGGTGGGATTAAAAGCATAATGACTATAAAAGCCCCTTCTTTGAGGGGGCTGGATGGCTCGGAATTGTGCAACATAAATAAAATATAGAGGCTTCCCCCCCTCCCTCGTTTATTCAGCTCGGAAAGCGCTTTGCAAAGCGTGGAATATTTTTGCTAACAGCAAGAGTGAAAGGATGACCATTTCCTGTGGCTGTTTTCCCTTTGAGGTTTTTTCCCCCTCAATGGACGTGCAAAGAAGCAGGATCTGCTCTCCAGGGGGGTGGGAGGGAGGGACGGGGAGTATTTTGAAGTTCTCGAAATAGCACAGTCCAAATAGGGGGTCAGGAAGCAGAAGAGTGCAGCTTTATTTCAACGTGTTCGTTTAATGAAGGCTGTAGTATTGGAAGCCTGGTCTATTAAGACATGGCAGAAAGTGAGGAGGAACGAAAGAGCCTCTTGATGCGGGCGAAGGAGGAGAGTGCAAAAGTTGGCTTGAAAGTCAACATTAAGAAAACTAAGATCGTGGCATCCAGCTCTCTCAATTCCTGGCAAATAGATGGGGAAGAAATGGAGGGAGTGACCGATTTTATTTCCCTGGGCTGCAAGATCACCACAGATGGGGACATGTAGCCAAGAAATTAAGAGACGCTTGCTCCTGGGGGGGAAAGCGATGGCAAATCTAGAGAGCCGACTAAAAAGCAGAGACATCACTGTGCCAACAAAATTGTGTATAGTCAAGGGTACGGTTTTCCCAATTGTAATGGATGGCTGTGAAGGTTGGACCGTAAGGAAGGTGCAGCGCCAAAGAATGGAGGCCTTTGAACTCTGGTGCTGGAGAAGAAGACTCCTGCATTGAGTCCCTTGGACTGCAAGGCCATCCAACCGGTCAGTCCTGGAGGAGATCAGCCCTGGCTGCTCTTTAGAAGGCCGGATCCTGAAGAGG
This sequence comes from Thamnophis elegans, assembly GCF_009769535.1. Taxonomy (NCBI): domain Eukaryota; kingdom Metazoa; phylum Chordata; class Lepidosauria; order Squamata; family Natricidae; genus Thamnophis; species Thamnophis elegans. Next base: position 68,622,785 of record NC_045550.1, read on the forward strand.
AAACTCAGAGATTTTGGCCACCTAAGGAGAAGGAAGAAGGACTCCCTGGAGAAGAGCCTCATGCTGGGAATGATAGAGGGCAAAAGAAGAAGGGGACGGCAGAGAAGGAGGGGGCTGGATGGAGTCACCGAAGCAGTTGGTGTGAGCTTCAATGGACTCCAGAGGATGGGAGAGGACAGGAAGGCCTGGAGGAACGTTGTCCATGGGGGTTGTGATGGGTCGGACACGACTTCGCAACTCGCATCTATCTATCTATCTATCTATCTATCTATCTATCTATCTATCTATCTATCTATCTATCTATCTATCTATCTATCTATCTATCTATCTAGCTAGCTAGCTAGCTAGCTATCTTTCTATCTTATCTTTCTATCTATCATCTATCTATGTATCTATCATGTATGTTCTATCTATCTATCTATATCTATCTATCATCTATCTTCTATATCTATCTATCTTATCTTTCTATCTATCATCTATGTATCTATCATGTATGTTCTATCTATCTATATCTATCTATCTATCTATCTATCTATCTATCTATCATCTATCTATCTATCTATCTATCTATCTATCTATCTATCTATCTATCTATCTATCTATCATCTATCTATCATCTACCTACCTACCTACCTACCTACCTACCTACCTATCATCTATATCTATCTATCTATCTATCTATCTATCTATCTATCTATCTATCTATCTATCTATCTATCTATCTATCTATCTATCTCAAGTACTTTGGCCACCTGATGAGAAGGAAGGACTCCCTGGAGAAGATCCTCATGCTGGGAACGATGGAGGGCAAAAGAAGAAGAAGGGGACGGCAGAGAAGGAGGTGGCTGGATGGAGTCCCTGAAGCAGTCGGCGTGAGCTTCAATGGACTCCAGAGGATGGGGGAGGACAGGAAGGCCTGGAGGAACGTTGTCCATGGGGGTTGTGATGGGTCGGACACGACTTCGCAACTCGCATCTATCTATCTATCTATCTATCTATCTATCTATCTATCTATCTATCTATCTATCTATCTATCTATCTATCTATCTATCTATCTATCTACCTATCTACCTAGCTATCTATCTTTCTATCTTATCTTTCTATCTATCATCTATCTATGTATCTATCATGTATGTTCTATCTATCTATCTATATCTATCTATCTATCTATCTATCATCTATCTTCTATATCTATCTATCTTATCTTTCTATCTATCATCTATGTATCTATCATGTATGTTCTATCTATCTCTATCTATCTATCTATCTATCTATCTATCTATCTATCTATCTATCTATCTATCTATCTATCTATCTATCTTCTATCATCTACCTACCTACCTACCTACCTACCTACCTACCTACCTATCATCTATATCTATCTATCTATCTATCTCAAGTACTTTGGCCACCTAAGGAGAAGGAAGAAGGACTCCCTGGAGAAGAGCCTCATGCTGGGAACGATGGAGGGCAAAAGAAGAAGGGGACGGCAGAGAAGGAGGTGGCTGGATGGAGTCACCGAAGCAGTAGGCATGAGCTTGAATGGACTCCAGAGGACGGGAGAGGACAGGAAGGCCTGGAGGAACGCTGTCCATGGGGTCGCGATGGGTCAGACATGACTTTGCAACTCACAACATCTATCTATCTATCTATCTATCTATCTATCTATCTATCTATCTATCTATCTATCTATCTATCTATCTATCTATCTACCTACCTACCTACCTACCTACCTACCTACCTACCTACCTACCTACCTACCTACCTACCTACCTACCTACCTATCTATCTATCATCTCAAGTACTTTGGCCACCTAAGGAGAAGGAAGAAGGACTCCGTGGAGAAGAGCCTCATGCTGGGAACGATGGAGGACAAAAGAAGAAGAAGGGGACGATAGAGAAGGAGGGGGCTGGATGGAGTCACCGAAGCAGTCGGTGTGAGCTTCAATGGTCTCCAGAGGATGGGAGAGGACAGGAAGGCCTGGAGGAACGTTGTCCATGGGGGTCACAATGGGTCGGACACGACTTTGCGACTAACAATGCCCAAGCCCTGTTCCGTGTGTTGGCAACGGTCCATGGCATGTCAGAAACTGAGCAATGCAAACAAGCCCCCCCCCCCCCCCCCGTGGGACCCAGACAGCAAACAAAGCCACCCGCCACCCCCTCCAGTCCGTAGAAAAACTCCACAGAAGTGGCCTCTGGGTGCCCCAAAGTTCGGAGGCTGCTGTATTAAGAGGCCAAAAAGGAAAGGAACGGTTTGGAACGGTTCTACAGGACCACGAAGCCCCCTTTGCAAGTGGGGAACTGGGCTGCCTTGATGGGCTTTTTGCCCTGAAACCCTCTGCTGCCAAATGCAGAATTAGCAAAGCCCCTTTCGTGACTGCGCCCGTTCCTTCTTCCGGGCGTTAAAAAGAATTCTCTCAGATCTGCATGAAGAGCTGGTCCCCCCCCCCCGCCAGCTTTTGCAGCTGAACATATTGCTGTTCCAGAGCGAATTGGCCGCTACGTGTGAAAGCCGCTGCGGGGCCGACAGAAGAAATAAACCGCTTTACAGATGCAAGCATAAAACTTTTTAATTTATGCCACATCATGGAAAGATTTGGTGTTGGGGTAAAGGTGCCAGGCTTAAAAGCTGGAGACTGTGAGTTCTAGTCCCTGCCTCAGGGACGAAAGCTGGCTGAGGGATTTTGGGCCAACCACCAGGAGGCGGCGAGTTCTAGTCCCACTTTAGAATTGAAAATGAGCTGGGCCAGAGGTCAGCCACCTGCGGCTCTGAAGCCGCATGTGGCTCTTTCGTCCCTCTGCTGCGGCTCCGTTGCTCAAAATACTGTATGCATCGCAACCACCAATGGGCGACACCCGCCGGCACGCAATTTATAGAGCTTCTTGACCCCCGATGGATAAATCCAAGAAAGGAGAACGTTTAATTCAGTGTTTCTCAACCTTGGTAACTTGAAGATGTCCGGATTTCAACTCCCAGAATTCCCCAGCCAGCATTCGCTGGCTGGGGAATTCTGGGAGTTGAAGTCCGGACATCTTCAAGTTGCCAAGGTTGAGAAACACTGGTTTAATTCAACCACCTATGCTAGCTCTGTGGCCGCTCAGGAAATAGTCAGGCACAGGAAAGGTTTTGTGGCTCCCGGTGTTTTATTTTCCGTGGGAAACGGGTCCAAATGGCTCTTTGAGGGTTTAAGGTTGCCGACCCCTGTGCTAGGTGATTTTGGACCAACCACCAGGAGACGGTGAGTTCTAGCCCCACCTTAGGAATGAAAGCCGCCTAGGTGAGTTTGGGCCAGTCCCTCTCTCATCCCAACCCACCTCACACTATTGTGGGGAAAATAGGAAGAGGAAACAGTGTGTAGGAACGTTCACTGCCTTCAGTTATTTGTAAACAAAATAAAGGCAAGATATAAATAAGTAAATATCTCTAATCCACGCAGCTAAATGGGGTTTTTCTTTTCTGCGTGGGGTGCTAAGAAAGCACTTGGGGTCCTTCTCAATCTTACAGCTCTATCGCTTTACCTAAACAGAGAGCAGTTTGTAAGGTAAGTTAAACTGAAGAAGTCATTACATCTACTTACAGGTAACTCCCGACTTACAACCGGTTGCTTAATGAATGTTAGCAGTTACGACGGACACCCAAAAATATACCTACCACCCAGGTTCAAAGTTCTGACACCTGATCCTGCCAAAGGTAGGGAATTTGGGGCCTTGGCCACCAGCCCACATTCATGGTGGTTTGCAGCATCCCAGAGTCAAACCATGTGACTACAGTTCTTCAAATTTTTATTTACATGAGCTTGTTTAGCAACTACTACAATTTTTTCTAAACCAGGTTGGCCACAATTAATGACCAGCACGACTTATGGCCATAATTCTGGACTCAGTCAGTCATAAGCTGAGGACTATCTTATCATGGAAAACTGTAGCCACTGTCTGGGTACATGCAAAACTCTAGCAGACACACCATTAATGGTGAACACGGCTTTATTTTACCGTATTTTTCGTAGTATAAGACGCACCTTCCCCCCCTCAAAAAAGGGTGAAAAACTGGGTGCGTCTTATACATTGAATACAGCATTTTTTGCCTCCTGAAACCCTGCCCCCCCTTTGCAAAAATGGCCCTGCAGAGCCTTTAGGAGGCTTCCAGAGTGCTCCTGGGGGGCTGGGGAGGGCAGAACCCCTCCCCGTAGCACTCTACAAAACCTCCTAAAGGCTACGCATGTCCTTTTTTCACAAAAAACAGGCCTGTTTTTGCAAAAAACAAGCCGTTTTTGGGAGGTCTGTAGAATGCAAAAACTGTTTTTTTTTTTAATTTGCCTCTTGAAAATCTTGGTGCGTCTTATACTCCGAAAAATACGTTAATTGTTTCGGGTTAGCAATAAAGTGACGTCTTCGAAAGTAAAAGGCAAGACAAGACGAAGTCTACAAAAGTGAAATATACTTTCAATTTTATTTGCAGCGTACATTTAGACCCTGGATGGATACAGCATCTGTGAAAAGAAAAGGAAACTGCTTACAAAGAGGGGACGGAAGCAGAAGCTGCCTGTAACCATTTTCCTGCCTTTCCTATGAACTCCACCGCACCTCACCACCCTCCAATTTCACCCAACCCAACTGTGACTCTCTGCAGCCCCAGGAAAGGTGTTTTAGTCAAACAGGGGAGGTGGAAAAGCTAACTCGCTGCTCCCTTGCACCGAATTTAGAAAAATAAAAAACATCCACAATCTTTGCAGCGATTTTTAAGAATCCCCTGAAGAGATTTCAAAGCCCCCTCCCCACCTGAAGGCACTCTCTTTTCTTTTCTGCGTGGGGTGCTAAGAAAGCACTAAGAAAGCACTCCTCACCACTCTGATCCGGTGTCCAATGGCTTTGGCGGGCAAGTTGGAGCGGAATTTGGCTCGCACCATGCCGCTGTTCCCGTGGGCACGGGTCACCTTCCCCCAGATGACTCTGGTCCGATTGGGCTTCCCCCCGGGAGTCACCGTATTGCTGGCAAAACGAGAGAAACATTGCGTTAAAACCCTGGCGGTTCCTGGCTCGTCAAAGAGATTGGTGCTCTGAAAATGTACACGGGGTGTCCTTGATTTACAACCATAATGGAACCTGTCCATCATCATCATCATATCCACTGCAGGATGAAGGCCTCTTCTGCAGGTTTCCAACCAATAAGGTCCCAAGTTTCCTTTTGCCAAATGGGCCTACATTACTTGCTGATGTCATCACCTTTTTTAGGGCTCAGAATGCAGAAATTCACCCTCTGCCTTGCACCAAGAACTGCATCAATAGAAGACCCAAAGGTGCTTTTTCAAGAGAATCAGAGTCAGAGTAGAGCTGGAAGGGACCCGGGAGGTCTTCTAGTCCAACCCTCTGCTTAGGAAGGAAACTATGCCATTTCGGAATCAGAATAGAGCTGGAAGGGACCTTGGAGGTCTTCTAGTCCGGCCCTTTGCTCAAGCAGGAGATCCTATACCATTCCAGACAAGTGACTGCCCAGTCTCTTTTTAAAACCCTCCAACGATGGAGCACCACAACCTCTGGTGGCAAGCAGTTCCACTGGTTAACTGTCCTCACTGTTACGAAGTTTCTCCTTAATTCCAAGTTGCTTCTCTCCTTGATTAGTTTCCATCAGTTGTTTCTTGTCTTCCCCCTCCAATGCTTTGGAGAATAATTTGACCCTTCTTCTTTGGGGCAGCCTCTCAAATACCACAATACTGCTATCATGTGTCGTCGTCCCCACCCTGTCCTCCCTTCTCTCTAGATTAGCCAAACCCAAATCCTCCAACTGAGCTGAAGAAGCTTCTTGGATGAGAAGCAAAATGTCTTCAAAAGAAAGAAAAAAAACCCCAGAAAGTCCAGTTGCCTCTTGAAAAAAGCACCTTTGGATGACTGACAATCTCCAGAGAGATCAAGACAGTGTTTCTCAACCTTGTCAACTTGAAGATGTCTGGACTTTAACTCCCAGAATTCCCCAGCCAGCATTCGCTGGCTGGGGAATTCTGGGAGTTGAAGTCCAGACATCTTCAAGTTGACAAGGTTGAGAAACACTGGATCAAGAGGAGAAAAGACAAGAGACCCCCTGAGGATCAAAGCCCTCACTTCAGACCAGGAATTTCCTACTCGATTGCGGCAGGCTTATTCCCACCATCGCTAAAGCCTAGCATGGACTCCTGGGAACATCACCCTGGCCTTTCCCCAAAAGTCTCCACACAGGAGGCCCTCAACATAGGACCACGAATGAACCCAACATGTACGTTGCTAAGCAAGACAATGAAATGAGCTGTGCCCCATTTTTTATGACCTTTTTTGCCAGTCGTTACGACGGGAAACACCGCCGCTGTGCGGTCAGTAAGTGACTCTGGCTTCCCCATTGACAGGACCCAAAAGGGGGGTGATCACATGATCCCAAGACACTTGTATCAGCTGCCCATTTTCCAGTGCCGTTGTAACTTTGGTCGCTAAACGAACTGTTGTCAATCAGGAACTACCTGTAGTTGAAAATGTGTGTTAGATGCAGGGTGCCCGAAATTTGGTCATGTGATTAAGGAGGGGGGAGGCCTGGGGCTGTTGATTAATGTCCAGCCCCACATATATAGTATGTGTTAGATTTTAAAGTAACGTGATTGCACTTGTATACTGTTGCTCTTCAATTCGTGTTAAAATAGGACAAGCTGAATATATTAATAGATAGTAGAAATACACCGAAGGGAGGAGTAGAGGGATAGAAGAAAGAGGGGTAGAGAGGGTGGAAGAGAGGATTGGAGGGAGGGGGAGAAGGAAGGGAGGGAGTGTATTGGGAGAGGGGAGTTGTAGAGGGGGAGGGGAAGTAGGGTAGAGGGGAAGGATGGAGGGAAGAGGGAAAGTTGGAGGGGGGCGAAAGAAAGGGTGTATGGAGGGTCGAAGAGGTACATTGGGTTTCTATTTTGGGGGGTTTTGTTGACAAGAGGAATGGCTGTGTTTAATGTTATATGGCCCCGGTTATGCACAGTATATATGTGACTGTACAAAAATGAAAATGGAAAATAAAAAACACATTTACACGATTAATGTCCAGCCCCACCTAGACAGAATGGATGGTGTGTAATTTTAATAACTATATTTTTATTCTTAAATTTTTAAATGTTTTTTATCTTGTTTCTGTAAGCCGCCCAGAGTCCTACGGGATTCGGCGGCATACAAATTTTTATTAAATTTCAAATTTCAGTCATCCGACGCAGGTTTTAAATACCCCTGGGGAAATCCATTGTAACTTGGAACGTTTGCTAAACGGAGGATTACTACTACAGCCAGCTCTTCTGTTTTGTGACACCCCGCAACACAAAAATGTTATCAAGTCGACCCACAAGACCTGGCTGCTGCTTTTAACCCCACATCTACCACCCCTGTGCGTAATGACAACAGAACCACCCGCTGATTAGCTGAAGCCTCTTTAAAGCAGGGGGGGGGTCTCCAACCATGGCAACTTTAAGACTTGTGGATTTCAACTCCCAGAATTCCCCAGCCAGCCGTGTCTGTTTCTTCTTCTCTTAACCTCCTAAAGTGGAGAGAGATCGCAGAGGAAGGGATGACAAGAGAATAAGCTATGCTGACTGGGGAATTGTGGGAGTTGAAGTCCACAAGTCTTAAAAAGTTGCCCAGGTTGGATGTCCTGACTTAAAAGTACTCTCAAGTGTTACTTCCTCAGGACCTCGTAGCTACGTCTTCCTTTCTTGTAGAAAATGATCGTGGAAGAAGGGACTCTCTTGTCATCCCTTCTCCTGCGATCTCTCCGCTTTAGGAGGTTAAGAGAAGAAGAAACGCACACGGCTGGCTGGGGAATTCTGGGAGTTGAAGTCCACCAGGCTCAAAGTTGCCAAGATTGGAGACCTCTGCTTCCGAGCACCAAATCCACACTTTTCAGCAGACGACGGCACTTCAGCGATATTGTGAAGGTTGCGCGCGCACACAGACCCACAAGAGGGGAGCATGAAACCAGCCAGCCCTGCGGTCAGCAACTCACTTTTTGGCTTTGTAGACGTAGGCGCATTTTTTGCCCAAGTAGAATTCGGTCTCGTTGCGGGAGTAGACGCCTTCCACTTTCAGCAGGGCAGTGTGCTCCCTCTGGTTCCGGAGGCCTCGCTTGTAGCCAGCAAAAGTGGCCTTGCACCACAACCTAGGGAACCAAAGACACTCTGGGTACGACTGGGCCCAGCCTAACAAGGCGATGACGAGCAGTCGGATCTCCACAAGGGCTGCTGGGTTCACATTCCACACCAAGCAGTAGCAGGGCCCCAATTTTGCCTTGATTCGGAACGCAGCTCGTTCAGCATCCACACTTTTGAGGTGGAGCTGAGGTGGCGCAGTGGTTAGGGTGCAGTACTGCAGGCCACTTCAGCTGACTATTATCTGCAGTTCAATGGTTCAAATCTCACCGGCTCAAGGTTGACTCAGCCTTCCATCCTTCCGAGATGGGTAAAATGAGGACCCGGATTGTTGTTGGGGGCGATATGCTGACTCTGTAAACCGCTTAGAGTGGGCTGAAAGCCCTATGAAGCGGTATGTAAGTCTAACTGCTATTGCTATTGCTATTTTGAAGGGTCCTGGGGGCTCTCTGAGCTGGGTGGGTTTCTTGGGAGACGTTTCATGACCCAACTAGGTAACCTCATCAGAGCTACCAATATCTAACAAGGTCAGTGCAGCTCTGATGAAGTTACCTAGTTTGGGTAGGGAAACGTCTTCAAGAAAAACAAGGAAGCTCAGAGAGGCCCCTTCATTTCAACCCTGAACTACAAACATTCTCCTTTACGTACGTACGTACGTGTGTGTGTGTGTGTGTGTGTGTATGTATGTATGTATATATATATATATATATATATGTATGTATATATGTATGTATGTATGTATGTATGTATGTATATATATATATATATATATATATATATATATATATATATATATATATATATATATATATATATATTTGCATTTGTGCTGATAAATAAATAAATAAAGGGAGACTAGTATAGATCTATTTCAAGCTATTTAACTCTCATCAGCTAGCCATACCCTTACTGGGATTCGAACCTGGGCTGTATTACATATTAAGCAGTTGTGTTAACCACTAAGCCACAAGGTTCTCCTCCTTATCAGCTGAGCCAGGGAAGTAGGTATATATTTACTGTCACAACCCCTGGTATGCCCAAATATAAATATAAGTCTGCTTCCTCCCATATTTGGGCATATATTTATTTATATTTAATGGCTTAACACTGTGTGTGAACCCCATTCCATATGATACACAGAGGTTGTGTTTTAAATAAAGAAAAAGAGCAGTTAAGAGTCTAGTGTAGTGTTTCTCAACCGTGGCGATTTTAAGTCCTGTGGACCTCAACTCCCAGAATCCCCCAGCCAGCTGTGCTGGCTGGGGGATTCTGGGAGTTGAGGTCCACAGGACTTAAAAGTCACCAAGGTTGAGAAACACTGCTCTAGTGGATGTGGAAAAGCTAAATTCCTGTTATGAGCATATTAATTTCCTGGTGTGTTGTTCCACCATCACCACAACCTACAGCTGATTTCATTCCAGGGTTTTCAGGGGAAGGAAGTTAAAAACAGAACCCAAGACCGTGTTTATAACGATCTCAACTGTCACTAAGCAAACCTCCTCTCCTGATACACCGCATTGTAGGGAACAAGTGGGGTAGATTAACACAACTTGTCCTCTGGGATTGGACGGCCTATAAATCTAATAAATAAATAAACTACTAATTGAGATTTAATATTGTACTGATATAGCCACTAGGTCATTGGTTGTCATGGTTAAAGAGTCTGCGAAAGCTTATTTAATTAAATGTAAAGGTCATTACCTCATTAGAGCAACTGACTGGTTTGCAAAATGATAAAAACATGATTGAAATTATGAAAGATTAAATAGATTAAAAACCGCAGATGATGTGAGGGGAGGATGTCTCTCTACTTTCAGCCACCCCTAGCAAAAAGCACAGTGGAACCCCAGGCCAGCTAGATTTTAAGGCTCTTCTGGAAGGTCAGGAAGGTAGGGGGGCTAACCTCACCTCTGGTGGGAGAATATGCCAAAGGCCAGGGGCCACAGCAGAAAAGGCTCTTCTTCTGGACTCCACCAGCCAGAGTTTTTTGGCAAATGGGATCCGAAGTAGGCCTCTTCCTCGGGAGCGATGGGGGAGGCTAGTCCCTTTGGGGTTAGAGGGCTCCGCAAATAATCCGGACCCAGGCCATAAAGGTGATAAGAATTGGACCCAGAAGCAAATTAGCAACCTTTTTGCAGGTCGCACAACTGTGTGTATGGGTTTCTGTGTGTTACATGCCTGCAGAAATGTCCATGAAATATTGACAAAAACACACACATGGTTAGAAGATATGTTAACGCTGCATACAGATTATAAGACAGAAATATTTTTGTTAGGTAGAAGACCAGAAAAATATGAAAAGGGGAATTTGTATTTAATTCTGCATGTTTTGACAGCAGCAAAGGTTGTATCTGTAGTGTTGGAAAAAAGAGAGAAGATGTACTGTATTTTTTGGAGTATAAAACGCATCAAGATTTGGAAGAGGTAAATTAAAAAAAAAGTTTTGCATTCTGCAGGCTTCCCAAACCCTCTGCACGCCTTGTTTTTTGTGAAAAGGGCGGGTATGCAGAGAGTTAGAGAGGCTGGCAAAGTGCTCCTGAGGGCTACGGGGGAAAAAACGAGCTTTTGTGAAGGGGGTGGTGTTTCGGGAGGCCAAAAATGCTGCATTCAGTGTATAAAATACACCCAGATTTTCGCCCTCTTTTTGGGGGGGAGGGGGAGGTGCATCTTATACTCCAAAAATACGGTAATAAAAAAAAATTAGACTGTGCAGAAATGAATAAACTGACATCAAAGATAAAAGAAAAAGGAGACACAGTATTTTTGAACATGGGACTTATTTTACAAATGGTTGGATAATAGGGGTAGACATTAGGAAAGTATTGTGTAAGCAAATTGAGCCAGACAATACACAAAGCACTTATGTATATTAAATGAAAATGTATAAATAAACTTTAAAAAAACGTCCTTGCTATGGCTTCCTGTACCAGTCACAGCTTCCGAATACTCTTCCAGGGCAGCCCCATATAGAGTGCATTTTGCAGCAATCCAACCAAGGGATGATCAGGGCATGAGTGACTGTGCACATGACCTCATGCTCCAGCAAAGGCCCAGCATCAAGTTGCACAAAGTGTCTAGTTGTCTCCTAGCCACAACTGCCGGATTTAACCAGCGATTTTGTTTTTAAGCTTCTGATGAATCCAGTGAGGGGCCTCAATGAAGTAACCTCACTATAACTAGGATGGAGGTGTGTGTAATAAAGCAAGATGCAGTAGACTGAGCTATAGTGGAGGAAGGTGCACGCTTTTGGAGGAAATGTCCTACCTGCCCGTCATTGTGTGGCCTTAGAAGTCCCGTTTCCAGCAGGCCTGCAGAAAAGGAAAACAGGAAGCTATTAGGATGCTACACGTCAAACACAGCTTAATAAACCTGGTTTGGCCACAAGCGATATTACAATCCATGTGCAGCCTGTGCCTAGTTCTCAAGATCTCCATCTGTCCAACTGCACCGGCAGCTGGTTTTTTAAGAAAAGGTCTCATTCATGGTTTGAAATAGCATTTCTCAACTTTGGTGGCTTGGAGACGGGTGTGGACTTCAACTCCCAGAATTCCCCAGCCAGAATTCTGGGTGCTGAAGTCCATCAGTCTTCAAGCTGGCAAAACTGAAACACATGCTGAATCACTGAGTTCACACACACACACACACACACAGACCATCATCAATACGTGCACCACTCTCTCCAGAAATGCAAGTAGGAGAACCCCTAACTCAAGCATGCACTCCTTGCACACTCAAGGGCTGAATCCGAACCCATGACAAAGACTCCCTTTCCATGGCCTTCTATCAGCTTTCCCCCAAACCAGCCAACTGCTCAATATCCCCCCTCCTCCAGTTGTCCATTCCATTTCTCTACTACAGAAATTAATTTGCAGGAAGACACCCTACTATAGACATGACTTCCATGTCCTACAAAATTCTACGTTGCACACTTTTAAATACTTTAAAAAAAAAGCCAACAAGGTAGATCCTTAAGAGGTGGAATTGTCTTGTGTGGGTCAGAAACTGATGCGTAGATGGGATACAATTCACAATTCCTAGCCAAGTCTTGGTTCATAACATCTATTCTTTTATTTATCCCATTTATCTGCTGCCCATTTCACTGTTAAATGTTAATTAGCAACAGCTTTCCGGTGTTTCAAGCAGAGGTCTTATTTTATTTACTAATTTGTTTGACGCCCATCTCACCCCCAAGTGACATTGAGTGGCTTGCAACGTTAAAAAAAGAATAAAACATGTGTATTGTGTGTGATCAATGTGTGAAATCAGGCACTTTGTAGAATCGTCTAGGAAATTCTATAGAATGCCAAAAACGGCATGTCAAAGTCAGAAAGGTTTAATATTTCACACCAGGCATTCTATGCAATACCAAAAGGCAAACGAGGGGAAAAAATTAAAATACTCCCACTAAAATACCACTCTAAAGTTCCCTGTTGCAACAAGTATACTGGTCAATGCTGGTCTTTTTTCTCTTGTTTATTTTCAGAAAGAAAGTCCTGTACTTTTGTTTTTCATTACTTTTTTCGTTTTTCATATCCAGCACTTTTTCAATAAAGCCCAACACTAAACCTTTCCAGGAGTCTTTTCATACTGTGCCTAAATAGCTGTTGTCATTCTGCATAAAGCCTTGGTATGATTATACAGATAGTCCTCAACTTACAAAAGTTTGCTTAGCGACCGCTCAAAGTTACAACGGCATTGAAAAAAGTGACTTATGACCATTTTTCAGTCTTGTGGCCGTTCCAGCATCCCCAGGGTCCTGTGGTCAAAATTCTGACACTTGTCAACTGACTCATATTTATGACGGTTGCATTTATGGACTCCTTTTGCGACCTTCTGACAAGCAAGGTCAATGGGGAAGCCGGATTCACTTAATGACTGTTTTACTAATATCTGCAGTGATTCACTTAACTGTGGCAAGAAAAGTTGTAAAATGGGACAAAACTCACTTAACAAATTTCTCACTTAGCAACATGAATTTGGGGCTCAATTGTGGTCATAACTTGAGGACTAGCTGTATATAATGCCTAGGGAAAGCACATAGCATATTAAAATAATACAGATATTTCAATACTTTGCCTGCAAACGTCACCCATCCTATAGATTTCCTAGGCATTCTAAAACAATGCCAGGAACATACACACTAAGAGTAAAATACAAATTATCTACTATACAGTAGTGGCGAAAACTGTGGAAACCTTTTGGGAAAAGTGTATTTTCTAAAACTAGCTAATAGCATCACTTTTTTTGGAGCAGTAACGCAAGATTATATATCAATGAAAAGATAATTTAATCAAGAATGTAATGCAACAACTTTTATGAAGGATTTTCTATTAGAATAGCAGCCATAAAGAAAAGTGAAACGAGATATACAAAAATTATCACCCTGGAAAAAATGAGATGTACAAAAATTATCACCATGTCAGTTAATACTTAGTTGGGTAACCTTTAGGGTGAATTATGGCCTTACACCGTCTTCCCATGGAGTGAACCAAATCTTTTAGATCTGCAGCTGTTATAATGTGAAAAAAAATCAAGATTGAATGATTGCTTCTATTAACTGTGTTTTATTGCTGGTTCGCTTTTGACTAACAAGTTTCTTTAGTTGGCTCCATAGTTTTTCAATTGGATTAAGATCTGGACTATTCCCAGGCCATTCCAGCAGTGGATTATGATTATCTCGAAATTCCACACACAAAAAAAATGGCATTATTAGCCATTAAACCTCAAAAACAACTTTCCCCAAACGTTTTCCACAATTTTGGCCACTACTGCAGCACATTAAAATAATACAGATGTTTCAATACTTTGCCTGAAAAATCTCACACGTCCTATTGATTTCCTAGGCATTCTAATACAATGCCAGGAACATACACAGTAAGAGTAAACATACTATTAAAATACTGATTATCTGTATCTTGTGTCTCCTGCTGTGCCAGGTTAAGAGACCAAGCAAAACACTCATGGCCCCAGATTACTAACCCCAGATTACTAACTGCCATAACTAGTAGCCATCTGTAGTGTTTTCTGGAAACGAACACATAGTTATAGCTAGTAATTACAATATTGCCATTGATAGCAATAAGGGCAGGATAGTCAAATGGAGCCTCCCAGTCCAGAGGCAGTCTATCTTTTGAGGGTAGGAGATCAGCAGAGCGGGGGGGGGGGGTCTCGTCTGATCGAAGGGAGGGGAGGGACACACACACACACACACAAACGACCCCCCCCCCCATTTAACTAGGCCCGAGCAGAGCCCCGCATCCCGTCCTCCCTTCCCAGACTCCCAGAGCAACGAGAGTCCCCGTCCACACTCCTAGAGCGGATCTCGCGGCTCCAGACCAGGCCCCGGGTGAAGCCGGCATCCAGCCCGCATCCCAGCCATCCTGCCCGCGTCCGCCGCCAGACCCGCCCGGTCCCACCGGCCGGCTTTTCCGCCCGCTCCCGCCGCCCTCCTTCCGCGCCCTTTCTCACGCCAATCACGCCGAACGGCCGCCGGAGCAGCGCTCACCTCCGCAAGCAGCGGCCCAAAATGGCGGCGGCGAGAAAGAAAAGGAGGGCTAGCCGCGCGAGGCACGCTGGGATAGGGACCCGAGAAAGCCCCCCCTCCTCCTTGCCGGTCCTTAATGGGAGGCGGCTATCGCGTTTGCCTGACAGGAGTCGCTCAGCGTCGTTTTGTTTTTCGGGCGTTTGTTTTTTAAGCCATTCCCCCCCCTGCTCTCTCACAGTCAGGGATGTCTTTTTAAGACCTCGGAGGTTTTAAAAAGTCCGTCGTAAAAAATTACAGGAATTTGTTTAGACGCCCTAATCTCGGTGAAGGCCCCTTCGGACGCTTTCTGGTAACCATGGCGACCCATTCTTTCATGCGGAAGGAGTCTGGGTGAGCTCCCCCAAATTACGCGCCGTTTCGGGGTTCCCCCCCAGTGGTTCTCGCTAGGTCCGGAAAGGTCTTTGGCCCAGGCTGTACGTGCCAGCCGCTCGCTGGCCTCCTCTAGGCGGGAAAGGGTCCCATTGGGTTGGTGGTGGGATGGGAGGCCACCAGGCGATCCCAGGCTAGCCAGGAAAAAAAAACACCCATTATTTTTGTGATTTATCAGCCCCTTCAGTCAGGGCTAATCCTAAGCATCATGCAGAAATAAAGGCTGGTGCAACACATACCTTTTGAACCAAGGATCAGCATTTGGGCTGGTCTGAAAAAGCTAGCCCAGCTTGTTTTTGGATGCAAGACCACCAGGAGATCCTAGGGCTGCAGGAGACCCTGGGAACTTTTAACAAAAAACAGGCTTTCCTGCTTGGCCTTGGAAAAGACGGCATTTGGTGCCGCAAGAAGCCAGCATTTGCTGTAGGACTCCCCGCTCCCCGTGGCACGCCCTCTTTCATTGCAAATTTTTTGTTATGATTTTGATGTATTCTTATTGTTGTCTTTTTCATTGTTTATTCTGTGTTTCTATTCTTTTACATCTCTTTTGTTTACCCTATTTTCATTTCTTCCTTTTCGTCGTGGTAAGCCATCTGGAGTAAACCCCGCGGCAAGATAGGTGGCAAATACATTAAATTTAAAAAATTCAATTATAAAATAAATATTGGTAAAATAAAATAAATATTCCAGGAACTTTTAAAGCCATAGAAAATAGAATAGAATAGGAATAAAGCAAAGGAATTGAAAAGAAATAAGAACAGAAACGAATAGAATAGAATTAAGAATAGAAATAAGAATAGAATAGAATAGGAATAAAGCAAAGGAATTGAATAGAAGAGAAATAAGAAGAATAGAATTAAGAATAAGAATAGAAGAATAGAGTAGAATAGAATAGGAATAAAGCAAAAGAATTGGATAGAAAAGAAATAAGAATAGAAACGAACAGAATAGAATTAAGAATAGAAATAAGAATAGAATAGGAATAAAGCAAAGGAATTGAATAGAAAAGAAATAAGAAGAATAGAATTAAGAATAAGAATAGAAAAATAGAGTAGAATAGAATAGGAATAAAGCAAAGGAATTGAATAGAAAAGAAATAATAGAAATGAATAGAATAGAATTAAGAATAGAAATAATAAAAGAATAGAATAGGAATAAAGCAAAGGAACTGAATAGAAAAGAAATAAGAATAGAAACAAACAGAATAGAATTAAGAATAGAAATAAGAATAGAATAGAAGAAAGAGTAGAATAGGAATAAAGCAAAGGAATTGAATAGAAAAGAAATAAGAAGAATAGAATTAAGAATAAGAATAGAAGAATAGAGTAGAATAGGAATAAAGCAAAGGAATTGAATAGAAAAGAAATAAGAAGAATAGAATTAAGAATAAGAATAGAAGAATAGAGTAGAATAGGAATAAAGCAAAGGAATTGAATAGAAAAGAAATAATAGAAATGAATAGAATAGAATTAAGAATCGAAATAATAGAAGAATAGAATAGAATAAGAATAAAGCAAAGGAATTGAAGAGAAAAGAAATAATAGAAACAAATAGAATAGAATTAAGAATAGAAATAAGAATAGAATAGAAGAATAGAGTAGAATAGAATAGGAATAAAGCAAAGGAATTGAATAGAAAAGAAATAAGAATAGAAATGAATAGAATAGAATTACGAATAGAAAGAAGGAATAGAATGGAATGGAATAGAATAGAATAGAGAATAAAGAAGGAATAGAATAGAATAGAAGGAATGGAATGGAATACAATACAATACAATACGACGAAACATTCATAATTTCTGATGGTTGGTCTGATCATTTCCTATATGGCCACGAGACAGCTGAGCCTAGAATATCAGGCCCTCCCTAGCAATTCAGGTTCCACCACAAAACCGTGTTCGACTAAAGGGCGCTCGACGAAACCGCATAGCTGATGTCATCACAGCGCGACAACAGTGCGGAGAAAAAAGCACGCTGTAAACGCTAAACCTAAAATTAACCCCTAAACCTAAACCTAACCCCCCTAAACCTAACCCTTAACCTAACCCTAAACCTAACCCTAACCCTTAACCTAACCCTAACCCTAACCCTAAACCTAACCCTAAACCTAACCCTAACCCTAAACCTAATTCTAACCCTAACCCTTAATCTAACCCTAAACCTAACCCTTAACCTAATCCTAACCCTAACCCTAATCCTAAACCTAACCCTTAACCTAACCCTTAACCTAACCCTTAACCTAACCCTTAACCTAACCCTAAACCTAACCCTAACCCTTAACCTAACCCTTAACCTAACCCTAAACCTAACCCTAACCCTTAACCTAACCCTTAACCTAACCCTAAACCTAACCCTAACCCTAAAGCTAACCCTAAACCTAACCCTTACCTTAAGTTGAATCGGCTTGCTTTCAAAGCGCTATTTAAAGTGCCCTTCTTTCTCCGCGCTCGCTGTTGTCACCCTGTTGATGACATCAGCGACGCGGTTTCGTCGAGCGCGCTTTAGTCGAGCGCGGTTTTGTCGTGCCATGAGCAATTCACAGAGTACATCTAACAGTTAGGAAGAAACTTTCTTCAGTCTGGCAAGGTTCTCTCTATAGGCAGAACGACATTAAAGAACAACTCGGAAGCAACTCCACAGGACACTCCTGGTTCTGTGGGCCAGTCAGCTCTCTTAAGCTGGGTCTGTTCTTTCTTTGGGCCAGGGATTCATGGAGCTGGATCAAACACACGACCCCCAAGCTCCCCCCTCTGGATGCCATTCGGCTTTCCGCTGTCCTGGAAGACTGCACTGACCAGCTGACCATCCTGGGCTGCATCATGCCTGTCTCCTACGAGGGAAGGAAAGACGTGGAGAATGTAAGTGCATTGCCAGGTTGCGAACGTGCGACTGATGGATGTTTGCAAGAAAGCAGGAAATCATCCTGGATGAAGGAATTGATCTGGAAGGCCTAATTCAGGGCTCTGGAGCCGCATGTGGCTCTTTCATCCCTCTGCTGTGCTGCGGCTCCCTGCTGCTCAAAATACGTGTCACAACCGCCAATGCGTGACACCCGCCGGCACGTGATTTATGGAGTTTCTCGACCCATTTCTTTTTCAGGGTTCAAAAGGTTTTTGTTGCATGCAGAAAGAAAAATGTGTTTTCTCTGTAGCAGTTCATTGATTTCATCAATGCAACACAGTAGAGTCGTGATGATGAATTTGTGGCATGCGTGCCACAGGTGGCATGTGGAGCCATATTTGCTGGCACGCGAGCCGTCAGATCTGGGGCGCATGCGTGTGCCAGCCAGCTGTTGCTCAGCCCTCCAGAGGGCTGGGGGAGGCCATTTTCACCCTCCCCAGGCTTCAGGAAAACCCCGGAAGCTGGGGAGGGCGGAAAACAGGTCCAACAGACCAACTGGAAGTTCGTAAATGATCCGCTTCCGGAGGGCATCCAGGGGACCGGGGGGGGGGCTGTTTTCACCCTCCCCACCCTTCAGGAAAGCCTCTGGAGCATGGGGAGGGCAAAAACTCCCCCCCCGGGGGTGGGTGATGCGCGCATGCGCAGGTGGGCAGGGTGCATTCCATTGTGGGTGTGGGCACACGTGGGTGCAATATTGGCACGTCTTTACAAAAAAACACGCCATCACTGCACTATAATTTTTTTTATAGCAATAGCAATAGCAGTTAGACTTATATACCGCTTCCTAGGGCTTCCAGCCCTCTCTAAGCGGTTTACAGAGTCAGCATATCGCCCCCAACAGCAATCCGGGTCCTCATTTCACCCACCTCGGAAGGATGGAAGGCTGAGTCAACCCTGAGCCGGTGAGATTTGAACAGCCGAACTGCAGAACTGCAGTCAGCTGAAGTAGCCTGCAGTGCTGCATTTAACCACTGCGCCACCTCTGCTCTTTTATATGTAGCATAAAGGTAAAAACCGATTATCTGCAGTGTTATCTTCATTTTCAATGTCTGAAGGATTTTGTGGCTCCCGGCGTTTTCTTTTCTGTGGGAAACGGATCCAAATGGCTCTTTGGGTGTTCAAGGTTGCCGAATCTAGTTAGCAGTAGGCACCTGTTTTGGGGAAAGAGACACCATTATTTATATCCACCTTGTGGGCCAGGGGTTGTGGGCCAGCAGGCCAGGGAAGGAGGGCTGGGGAGGTGGATCAGAAGACCCTGTGATCAACAGGATTTCCTTCTCACCGATCTATCCAACCATCTGCCCCGTTTCACTTTTGGCTCCTGTGGTTAGAACCGCAGGACCAATTCTAATTGTCCCCCTGGTTGAAAATAAAGCTAATTCTCCACTTCCAGCCATTTATTTAGTGATTTATTTAGTAACTAACTTTTTTTTCCAGGATTCTGGTCTTTCCTATCAGGTCAAGTCCAGAAGGTGGAGCTGGAGGACAATTTTTCAACATCTGGAGTTTCTTTTTTCTTCCTTTTGTTTTATTTATTTCCTCAAGCATGAATTACTTAACGTGATTACGAATATATGAAATGAATATGAATACAAGGGAATATTAGGCACGCTGGTGCACTTATACACGCCCCTTAGGGACCCCTTAGGAATGGGGGTGTTTTTTCCAGTGTTTCTATCCAATGCCGATATTTCTCAGCTTTGGCAATTTTTTAAAAAAGGGTTTATTTATACATTTTCTCTTTGCATACATAAGTGCTTTGTGAACAGCGTATTATTGTCTGGATCATTTTGCGTACATAATAGTACTTTTACAGCTCCTAATTTCCTGACAGTGAGAACAATGAATCAGTGGAACAGAAGTTGCCTCCAGAAGTTGTGAATGCCCCAACACTGGAAGTCTTTAAGAAGATGTTGGAGAGCCATTTGTCTGAAACGGTATAGGGTTTCCTGCCTAGGCAGGGGGTTGGACTAGAAGACCTCCAAGGTCCCTTCCAACTCTGCTATTGTATTGCATTGTATTGAATATTATAGTTTGGAATAGATTGTATTATTGGTCTAAGACAAGGCGACAAGAGCAGAACACACTGTAAATAATGTGATAGAAGGATAGATAATTGTTCTGACCCCCCTCCTCCGTCCAGGAATGAAAGCCGAAACCAACGTAAATGAGAATGTTTCTTTTAATCAGTCCAGACTCTCGTTGGCTGCAAGCCACATAATCAAGGAGATAAGCACTCTGGCAGCAAGTCCACAACACTTGGCAGCAATGCAAACAAACTCTGGCAGCAATCCAGCCTGCCAAGTTTGTTTCTCGTTAGTCCTTAACGTTGACTTCTGCAGAAGGGCGTGGCACAAGCAGTCTCTTTTATAATCAGGAGAGGATTTTAATGAGCATCAGCTGAGCGTAATCACCTCTTGCAATTACGCCGTTGTTCTTGACGCCGAGTAGCCCTTCGACGGCGTGCATCCCGGAACAACTCACAGGTGTTTTCTGGATCACTCACTCTTGTCTCTTCCCCACTGATCCAAGGCTCAGACGCCACCTGGGTGGCCAACCAGTCGCTCCTCGCCCTGCTCGGAGTCGGAACCCTGTCCAGGGTCCTCCACCTCCTCCAGGGCCGACTCATAAGACCCCTCGCTGTTGGAGTCTGGCGGCAGCTCCAACGTCTCCTGCCGGGCCACAACAGATAATATACTAAGCAGACTGACAGTTAACCGATGGTATTATGTGTGTTAGATGGGTTAAAGGAAGGCACATAAAGGATCCAGTAACAACAGCTCTTTATTGCAAGTCAGGTAAACATCTGGCTGAAGAAGGGTTGGGCAGCATCCCCTTTTAAAGGCATCTGTCAGGCCTCTTGACCAATGGGGTTAAACCTCTGTTACCGCCGGAACAGAGGACCTTGGTGGAAACCTCTGTTGGGGGAGAGGGGGGGAATATCTAACAATGTGTATATACTGTGAATGTATCAGTGGTGGGTTTCAAAAAAATTTGGAACCTACTCTGTGGGTGTGGCCTCCTTTGTGGGAGTGGCTTGCCGGCCATGTGTTTTCTTTCTTTCTTTCTTTCTTTCTTTCTTTCTTTCTTTCTTTCTTTCTTTCTTTCTTTCTTTCTTTCTTTCTCTCTCTCTTTCCTTCCTTTCGTCTCTGTCCCTTTTTTCTTTTTTTCTTTCATCTCTCACTCTTTTTCTTTCTTTTTTCTTTCTTTCTTTCTTTCTTTCTTCCTTTTTTTCTTTTTCTCTCTCTCTCTGTGTCAGTCTGTGTGTGTGGGGTGTGTGTGTGTGTGTGTGAGAGTGGTGGGTTTCAAAACCTCTTCTGTAGGTATGGCCTGCTTTCCGGTTCCACTGGTGGAACCTCTTCTAACCAGTTCTGTAGATTTGATGAACCGGTTCTACCGAATAGGTGCGAACTGGTAGGAACCCACCTCTGGAATGTATGTACGCTGCACTATTTTAAATGCAAAAACAATAAATATATATAGATTAAAAGCTGTCAAGGATGAGCAGCCCTGCTCTGATCTCTTCCTTTGCCTCCTCCTTCAGCTTGACGAACAAGGAATGCAGGAGATCCTCTCCAGCCAGCAGGAGCTGAGTTCCAAATACAGGAACCTGATGGACAAGAGAGCCGAGAGCCTAGCCAAAGTCCCGGCCGAGTTCGGCAAAGCGGCAGAGATTCGGTGGCAGTTGCTGGACACCAGCTCCGACCTCAAGCGCTCCAACCACCTCTTCACCATGGCTACCAAGCAAAGCGCCTTGTCCATGGACGTCCTCAAGAAGGTCCAGGCGAACAGGTGGGATTCAGGGGGCCTTGGAGGTCTTCTAGTCCAGCCCCCACCAGCTCAAGCAGGGGCCCCTATACCAGGGGTGTCAAAACTCGATTTCAACGAGGGGCGCATGGGGGTTGTGTTTGAGCTCGAGGGTGAGGAGGGTTATCCTTGAATTTTCCCAGAGCCGCTTGTCCGGAATGAAATGGGAATCATTGGGTCTCCTGCTTGAGCAGGGAGTTGGACTAGAAGACCTCCAAGGTCCCTTTCCGACTGTTACTTTCATGCTGGATGATGGTTCTGGGAGATTCCCAAATGGAACAGCTGGCTTGGACAGAAGAGCGTCTCTACTGGATCAGGCCAGCGGCCCATATTCCTGTTTCCTCCTCTGGCCAGATGTTCCCAAGAAAGCTTGGCCATTTGATGCTGGTTTGTCTGCATCCTAGAAACCTCGGGATATTTAATTGTGGGTTCATAGGTCTCCCTCATGAATGTTACCTAGGTGGGCCATGAAATGTCTGCGAGAGACCCCCTCATCTCAAAGAGCACCAAGGACCCATATTCCTGAGCCCCCCTTTTTCCTCTTGGCCTCTGAGCTGACCCCCCGTTTCCCGTCTCCCCATGGCAGGCAATACTCCAACGATGTGCTCGAAAGCACCATGGATGAGATGCTGATGCTGAGGACCTTCCGGACCCTACAGTTGGCCGTGACTCTGGAGAAGGACAAGAAGACCAACCTCCAGAACCTGGTCATCAGGTCCTTCCTTCCCTCCTGCTGGGCTCCCGTGGCTTTTCCCCCAGGGGTCTCGCCCGGAGACGTGGCCTGCCACTTGTTCGAGTTGGGGAGGGCAGATCAAAACAGGGAGGGGTGTTTGTGTGTGTGTGTGTGAGTGAGAGAGAGAGAGAGAGAGAGAGAAGGAAAGAAGGAAGGAAAGAAACAGAAAGAGAAAAAAGGAGAGCGAGAAAGAGAAAGGGGGAGTGAGGAGAGGGAGGGAGAGAGAAAGAGGGAGAGGGGGCAAGAGAGAGAGGGAGGGAGAAAGAGAGAAGGATAGAAAGAAAGGAAAGGGAGGGAGAAGGAAAGAAAGATAAAGATAAGAGAGAAAAAGAGAAAGAGAAAGGAAGAAGGGTCGAGAGAGGGAGGGAGAAAGCAAAGGAAAGAAAGACAAGGGAAGAGGGAAAAGAGAGAAAGGGAGAGGGACAGAGAAGAGAGGGAGAGGGGGCAAGAGAGAGAGGGAGAGGGAGGGAGGGAGAGAAAGAGAAGGAAAGAAAGCGGGAGAGGGAGAGAGAGAGAAGGAAACAAAGAGAGAAAGAAATAAGGGAAGAGGGCAAAAAAGAGAGAAAGAGAAAGAGAGAGGAGGTGAGAGGGAAGGAGAGAGCGAAAGAGAGAGAAGGAAAGAAAGGAAGGAAAGTCAAGGGAAGAGGGAGAAAGAGAGAAAGGGGGAGAGGGTGGGCAAGAGAGAGAGAGGGAGAAAAAGAGAGAAGGAAAGAGAGAAAGAGACAAGGGAAGAGGGAAAAAGAAAGAAAGAGAAAGGAAGGGCGAGGGAGGGCAGCAGAGAGAGAGATGCCTTGCAAAAACAACCAGTTGTTTCTCCCACATTCTGTGTTCTTGGGAAAGTTGTACATCAGGGCTGTCCAATCCTGACAACTTTTAAACGCTTATGGACGTCAACTCCCAGAATTCCCTGGCCGGTTATTATTATTATTATTTCCCCCCCAATGCTATCAGTCCCTTCGATCACTTGGTCATACGTCGAGGACTACCTGCCCCTTGCTAGCCAAAAGGTTTCGTAAACGACCTTTGTTCTCAACCCTGCCCCCTCCTTCTCTCTCCCCCCCCCCCCACACAATTTACAGGGAAGAGATGGGAAGGAAGAAGATCAAGAGCCTCCAGAAACAGCTGGGCGAAATCAAGAAGGAAAAGGATTACGAGCTGCAGGTCAGCCTGAAAAAAAACGGGATCATCTCCCAGGCCCCGAACGAGGTCCCCGTTCGATGACGTCAAAGGGCTCGGCCTGTGTGTGGGGGGGTATCGGAATGGTCTAATCCAGGGGTCTCCAACCTTGGCCCCTTTACGACTGGCGGACTTCAACTCCCAGAATTCCCCAGCCAGCGGCATCTATTTTTTCTTCTCTTAACCTCCTAAAGTGGAGGGAACGCAGAGGAAGGGATGACAAGAGAGTAAGCTATGCTGGCTGGGGGAATTCTGAGAGTTGAAGTCCACCAGTGGTAAAGGGGCCAAGGTTGGAGACCCCCTGCTCTAAATCGCCTGGGTGGGAAGTAAGGACATAAGCTGGATAGGACCCTGGCCCATCCCTTCCACCGGTGCCCAGCTCACCAAGGTGGGCCGCTGGTTCTGACCCACCTCCCCAAACACCAAAAACCCTCTGAAGTTAATGATTCCTTTATTAAGAGCACCGGCAGCCCATTCCTGGTTCAGGTTGTCTTCCACATTTAATAAGACCAAAGAGGGAAGACCAAGAGGGACGCCCACCATTTCTCTTCCAACAAGAGAGAATCTTTGTAGCTGTGGGGTCCTTGTAGATTACGGGGCATGGTAGATTTTCTCGCAGACGTTTCCTGATCCATGTGAGCAACAGCATCAGTGCTAGAAGGGGAGTGGGGATGGCAGAATGGAGAAAGGGAAGAGGAGGAGGAGGAGGACTGTGGGGTCCTGGGTGGTCTTGCAGACATTTCATTACCCAACTGGGTGACATCATCCATGCTAGAAGGGAGTGGGTTTTGCGACAGGAAAGGAGGAGGAGAAGAAAGAGGACTGTGGGGTCCTTGGTGCTCTCTTAGCTTGGGGTTTTTCTCACAGACATTTCATTACCCAGATGGGTAGCATCATCAGCACTAGAAGAGGGTGGGGTTGGCTCTCTATTTATATACAGTCTTTTCTAGAATAGAACAGAATAAATATTGGAATGAAGAATTGAAGAGGTATAGTATAGTATAGTATAGAATATAATAGAATAAATATTGGAATGAAGACTAGGGATAGGGATAGAATAGAATAAATATTGGAATGAAGAGTTGAATGGGAATAGTATAGTATAGAATGTAATAGAATAAATATTGGAATGAAGTCTAGGGATAGGGATAGAATAGAATAAATATTGGAATGAAGAGTTGAATGGGAATAGTATAGTATAGAATATAATAGAATAAATATTGGAATGAAGAATAGGGATAGAATAGAATAAATATTGGAATGGAGGATAGGGATAGAGATAGGGATAG
The DNA here is from genome assembly GCF_009769535.1 of Thamnophis elegans. Classification (NCBI taxonomy): domain Eukaryota; kingdom Metazoa; phylum Chordata; class Lepidosauria; order Squamata; family Natricidae; genus Thamnophis; species Thamnophis elegans. Next base: position 68,647,744 of record NC_045550.1, read on the forward strand.
AGATATAGATAGAGATAGAATAGAATAGAATAGATACTGGAATGAAGAATTGGGATAGGGATAGAATAGAATAAATATTGGAATGAAGAGTTGAATGGGAATAGTATAGTATAGAATATAATAGAATAAATATTGGAATGAAGAATAGGGATAGGGATAGAATAGAATAAATATTGGAATGGAGGATAGGGATAGAGATAGGGATAGAGATATAGATAGAGATAGAATAGAATAGAATAGATACTGGAATGAAGAATTGGGATAGGGATAGAATAGAATAAATATTGGAATGAAGAGTTGAATGGGAATAGTATAGTATAGAATATAATATAATAAATACTGGAATGAAGAATAGGGATAGGGATAGAATAGAATAAATATTGGAATGGAGGATAGGGATAGGGATAGAGATATAGATAGAATAGAATAGATACTGGAATGAAGAATAGGGATAGGGATAGAATATAATAGAATAAATATTGGAATGAAGAATTGAATAGGAATAGGATAGGACAGAATAGAATAAATATTGGAATGAACAATAGGGATAGGGATAGAATATAATATAATAGAATAAATATTGGAATGAAGGATAGGGATAGAGATATAGATAGAATAGAATAGATACTGGAATGAAGAATAGGGATAAAATAGAATATAATAAATATTGGAATGAAGAATTGAATAGGAATAGGATAGAATAGAATAGAATAAATATTGGAATGAAGAATTGGGATAGGAATAGAATAGATTTCTTTATTGGCCAAATGTGATTGGACACAGAAGGAATTTGTGGAGAAGGAATGAGGTGACCCAGTCTAGGAATGAAATCCCTGCAAGAAACCCACCAGGCTCACAGAGCGAAAAGGAGACAGTCCTTTCCCTCCTGCTCCTCCTCCCCTTCTTCCCCTTCCCCACCACGCAAACCCCACTCCCTTCTGGCTCTGATGATGTTACCTAGTCAGGTCGTGAAACGTCTGCAAGGCAACCATCAGGCACTGAGAGCATCAAAGATCCCATGGAACGGAGTCCAGTCTGGATGGCCACCTCCAGGGACTCCACCCATCGAGCAGGAGGCTCACCAACCTGCGGACCACTAATAGAACTTTAAAAAAAAAAGATAGAGAGCATTTAGTGCAATATAAAAATGCCCATAGTTTTTCAGCAGACCACCCACATTTTCTCGCAGACCACCGGTTGGTGACAGCTGGTCTCGCAGATCTAAACTTCCTTCCTTTTTATGCTTACCCCCCCCCTTCCAAATCACCCTGGTTCTTCCACAGAACCGGAACGAGATGATTGCCTACCTGAAAGACCAGCTTCAGGAGATGAAAGCCAAAACGGACATGGAGAACCGCTACGTCAAGAAGGACACGGATCTCCAGGTGGCCCAAGCCCAGAAGAAGTGCTTTGGCACCGAGAACGATCTGCAGAACGAAATCGAGGTAGGTTTCCCTTGTGGGGAGGGGGGGAGAGGGAGGCACCCAAGCGCCCAGATTTTGGTGATATTGAATATAAATTCACAAGATTTCTTGTGTACATGTATAAATCTGAACTGTGTTGTTCCTCCGTGTCATATACAGTATGTGGGTGGATGCATCATTTTGTATTTATTTGTTTATTTATTTTGTCAGGTTGATGTGTAGGGTATATTGGAGGTGGTAACCCTTTGAGAGCTGGATGCAATGGAATTTCATTTTAATGTATGCTGATTGGTGTACATTCGAAGTGACATGAGTCTGTTTATTTATCTATCATCTCTTTCTCTTTCTGTGTGTATGTATGTATCTATCTATATACTTCTATCATCTACATCATCTATCTACTTGTCTATCCATCCATCCATCTATCCGTTTGTCTATCTGTCTATCTATCCATCTGTCCATCCATCCATCATCTACCTCCCTATCATCTATCTACTTATCTATCTGTCTATCTGTCTGTCTGCCTGTCTATCTATCTATGTATCTATCTATCTATCTTTCATCTATCTATCTATCTTTCTTTCTTTTTCTTTCTTTCATCTATCTTTCTATCTATCTATCTATCTATCTATCTATCTATCTATCTATCTATCTATCTATCATCTATATCATCTATCTACTTATCTATCCATCCAACCATCCATCCATCATCTATCTATCCATCCATCTATCCATTTGTCTGTCTATTCATCTGTCTGTCTGTCCATCTATCTACCCATCTGTCCATCCATCCATCGTCTATCTACCTACCTATCATCTATCTACTTATCTATCATCTATCTACTTATCTATCTGTCAATCTATCATCTATATCATCTATCTACTTATCTATCATCTATCTACTTATCTATCATCTATCTACTTATCTATCATCTATCTACTTATCTATCTGTCAATCTATCATCTATATCATCTATCTACTTATCTATCATATCTACTTATCCATCCACCCATCCATCCATCATCTATCTATCCATCCATCTATATCTATTTGTCTATCTATCTATCTATCTGTCTGTCCATCTATCTACCCATCTGTCCATCCATCCATCGTCTACCTACCTACCTACCTACCTATCATCTATCTACTTACCTATCTATCCATTTGTCTGTCTATCCATCTGTCCATCCGTCCATCCACTTGTCCATCCCTCCCTTCAAGGGTAGCAGCCCCACGCAGAGCGGATTATAGTTTGATGCCCAGATTTCTCTTTTCCTCCCCGAGTTCAGAAGCTGCGGAATGAAATGGACCGAGAGATCCGGATCCACTTGGACATCGAGGCTTTCCTTAAACAGCAGCAAACGGTCGGTGGCCCCCTCCCCTCTCTCAAACCCTTTTTCTTTGGCACCTGCACCTTCTCCCTTTCCCCTGTACAGGTAGTCCTCATCTTACGACCACAACGGAGCCGCACATTTATGTCATTCAGTGAGAAATTCGTGAAGTGCGTTTTGCCCCATTTTACGGCTTTTCTTGCCTCGGTTGTTCAATGAATCACTGCGGTTGTTAAAATGACTAACCTGGTCGTTAAGTGAATCTGCTTTCCCCTGTTGACCGTGTCAGGTCGCAAAAGGGGATCGATCACGTGACCCTGTGACTCTGCAACCATCATAAATACGAGTTGGTTGCCGAGTATCCGAGTTTTAACTATGGGGGGAATGTTTGCTACCGTCGTAAGTGTGAAAAAGGATCACAAGTCGCTTTTTTTCACTGCTGCTGCTGTAACTTGGAACAGTCACTAAATGAACGGTTGTAAGTCGAGGACTACCTGCAGTGGAAAACGTGGTGTCGATAGGTTAGGAATTTGGAGCGTGGGAGGTGGGAAGACGTAAGATCTGCAGCCGTGATGGCTAACCTTTTTTGTCATTGTGAGCAAAAATGGGGTGTGGGGAGCACACTGCGCACACCCCTCCCCCTCGTGCCCTGTTTTGGGCCTACTAGCCCCCCCCCCCTCCCGCAGCCTGCTCGGAGCTCCCTCCCGCACATGCGCATCTCCCGCATGCATGGCCGAGACCCAGAAAACAGCGGGCTGGTGGGAGGCCCGCCTGCGTGCGCGGTACGTCTGAGCTGGGCGATGGCTCGCGTGCCTGCAGAGAGGCTCTGCATGCCAGCAGTGGCACGGAGGGGCATCGGTTTGCCATCATGGATTATGTGTGTGTGTGTGTCTGTGTGTGTGTGTGTCTGTGTGTGTGTAATTGAAAAAGCAGCTTTTGGGAAGGAAGTTGATAGGGACACTCAAGGGACGTACCCCATGGCCTTTCCAAAACAGGTGGGCTTTAATTCCCACAATCCCTTGGGACTACCACTCCCAGTCCCCTGGGACTACCACTCCCGATCCCCTGGGAGTACCACTCCCGATCCCCTGGGACTACCACTCCCGATCCCCTGGGACTACCACTCCCGATCCCCTGGGACTACCACTCCCGATCCCCTGGAACTACCACTCCCGATCCCCTGGGACTACCACTCCCGGTCCCCTGGGACTACCACTCCCGGTCCCCTGGGACTACCACTCCCGATCCCCTGGGACTACCACTCCCGATCCCCTGGAACTATCACTCCCGATCCCCTGGGACTACCACTCCCGGTCCCCTGGGACTACCACTCCCGGTCCCCTGGGACTACCACTCCCGGTCCCCTGGGACTACCACTCCCGATCCCCTGGGACTACCACTCCCGGTCCCCTGGGACTACCACTCCCGGTCCCCTGGGAGTACCACTCCCGGTCCCCTGGGACTACCACTCCCGGTCCCCTGGGACTACCACTCCCGATCCCCTGGGACTACCACTCCCGATCCCCTGGAACTACCACTCCCGGTCCCCTGGGACTACCACTCCCGGTCCCCTGGGACTACCACTCCCAGAATTCCACGTGCACGGCTGGCAGGGGAATTCTGGGAGTGGTAGTCCACCTGTCTTTAAAACGTGCTAAGCGCCCGCATGCCCTTCCCACACAGAGCATAGAAGAGAAGCTGGAATACTGGATGGAGAAGTACGAAAAGGAAACCGAGGCCAAGCAGCAGGCCCTCAACAACCTGAAGTCCTCGAGAGCGGCCGACCAGGCCGCCCTGCAGGAACTGGCAAAGCAGGTAGGTAGGGGCGCATCAGCCGTTCCCATCTGCAACCCCCCCCCCCCCCCCGTTTAAAGGCGGGCGACGAAGAACATCTGCTGGGGGGCAGAGTAGCTGGACTGGCACCTGCAAACGTCTTGGCAGAGGAGAAGGGCCAAATGGGCTCAGGAACATCTGCAGGGTGGAGAGATGGCCTGATCTGTTTCTTACGGGCGTGGCACATCCGTGATTGGTGCAGCGGTTGGCTTAGAAACCAAGAGGATGCGAGTTCTGATGCCACCTTAGACACCACCGCTGGTTGGGTGACTTGGGCTGATCATCAGGAGACAGAGAGTTCTAGTCCCGCCTTACGACATGAAAGCTGGCTGGGTGACTTTGGGGCAATCACCAGGAGACGGTGAGTTCTAGTTCTACCTTAGGGATTAAAGCCAGCTGGGTGACTTTGGACCAATCACCAGGAGACTGTGAGTTCTAGTTCTACCTTAGGGATTAAAGCCAGCTGGGTGACTTTGGACCAATCACCAGGAGACTGTGAGTTCTAGTTCTACCTTAGGGATTAAAGCCAGCTGGGTGACTTTGGACCAATCACCAGGAGACTGTGAGTTCTAGCTCTACCTTAGGGATTAAAGCCAGCTGGGTGACCTTGGAACAATCACCAGGAAACTGTGAGTTCTAGTTCTACCTTAGGGATTAAAGCCAGCTGGGTGACTTTGGACCAATCACCAGGAGACTGTGAGTTCTAGTTCTACCTTAGGGATTAAAGCCAGCTGGGTGACCTTGGACCAATCACCAGGAGACTGTGAGTTCTAGTTCTACTTTAGGGATTAAAGCCAGCTGGGTGACTTTGGACCAATCACCAGGAGACTGTGAGTTCTAGTTCTACTTTAGGGATTAAAGCCAGCTGGGTGACTTTGGACCAATCACCAGGAGACTGTGAGTTCTAGTTCTACCTTAGGGATTAAAGCCAGCTGGGTGACTTTGGACCAATCACCAGGAGACTGTGAGTTCTAGTTCTACTTTAGGGATTAAAGCCAGCTGGGTGACCTTGGACCAATCACCAGGAGACTGTGAGTTCTAGTTCCACCTTAGGCATGGAAGCTAGCTACTATAGGTATCTTTGAGAAACCGACAGTCCCCCCCCCTCCACGCTAGCCCCCCCCCTAGAGACATAGGAGCAAAGGACTATGAAGAGAAGACGAGTGAATTCAGATAAAGCAGCTCAAGATCCCGGAAGGGGAGAGACTCCAAAGCCCATCTCTCCACTTGCTTCCTACAGTGCCTGGCGTGCGAGCAAGCGATCATAGAGGACCGGAAGGAGAAAGAGAACGCGAGGAAGAAGGTCGAGCAAGACGCCCTGGAGATGAAGAGTATCTTGAAGGTAAGAGGCGGCTTCGGTCTTGAAGGGCTGCAACAAGGGTGGGGAACCATGGGCCTTTGAGGACTTGTGGACTTCCCTGGCCCACAACTACCAAACCGACCACTTAATGGGCTTCCTACCATCCTGGGGAGAGCCAGGTCTTTCAAAAGACTGTCAAAGCGAGGGCCAATTTATCTCAGCAAGGATGATGTTCCATAGGGTTGGAGCCGCCACCAAGAAGGCCCTTCTCCTAGGTCCCACCAAATGGACCTCCAGAAGAGAAGAGAACCCATAGCATCCCCTGCCTCCCTTCTCTGGTGGGTTGGGTAGATGAAAGTGGAAGAGATGGAGCTTCAAATAACCTGTCCTAACGTGGGCACCAAGCTTGGAGCTGAGGCCAGGGTGCTGCGGATACCAACCAGGCCGAGAGCTGGACTTTCGCCCCGGCGTTGGTTGAAGGAGCCCAGTGTGCCAGCAGGCTGGTTCTGGTGGCCGGGAGGGGATTTTTCCAACGCCCGCTTTATTCTTTCAGCTGCAGGCCTGGTGGAGAGGGATGATGGTGCGCCGATTCCTCGGCCCTTACAAAAACCTGAAGAAGATGCTGGAGGAAGAGCCCGTCGCCAAAGACAAAGGGAAGAAGGGAAAACTGGGGCCAAAGAAGAAGAAGTGACGGAAGAGCTTATACTGCCCTCCTCACTTCAAATCTGTGCCCCTCGGAAAAGGAAGCGGCTTTGTGTTTATTTCTTCAGCGGATTCAAAATAATTAGAAATGTTCGCTCTCTGAGCACTTGTGTCTCTCATTTGGGGAGGACCGATCCTCGGGTATCAAAAGCAGGGGTCTTTTTCATATATTTTTTTAAATGAGAGAGAAAAGGGAAGCAGCTGATGTCCAAGGGGAGTGCCCAGACTTTAAACTGGTGATTCTAAGGTGCAAATATTGGGGGGGGGGGGATTTGATGAATAATATTTATATTATTCATCAAAGAGTTTAATGAAATTGTTGTGGCCCACCAGCATATTCGTACAGTGAGGAGTTTGGGGAGGAAGATGGGCCAGTCCTGGAGTCTGGGGGAGGCTCTGATGAGGGCTCTGGGTCGGAGGTAGAGAGGGGGCCAGGGCCGTCTGACAGTTATCAGCTGCCTTCGGAGTCAGACATCAGTGGGGCAGAAGAACAGCTGGAGCCTGTTCCCAGTGTGCGCATGCGCAGAGCTGCCAGGAGAAGGGAAGAGCTAAAGGACAGGGGTCGACTTGGGAGGAAGGCCACAGGGGGACAGTGAATGGCCCCTCCCAGAGGACCTAAAAGAGGATCGAAAGGGGAGTGGAGTTTGCAGGAGACCATTAGTTCGCTTAATTGGTTCGTGACTCTCCGAGGCTCCTTGCCAAGTTCTGCAGATCTCGGCCTGGCAGCTCTCCAAGCCAGATAAGGTCTGTGACTGTAAATCCTCCCTTGAAAGACTTTGCTGGAGGTGAAGGAGGAGAATTCACAGTCAATTAATAAAAGGGTTTTTTATTGGGATCAGGAGTTTGCTTCATGCTCTCGGGGAGCCTCGGTGAGAACAGAAATTGCAATGAGAAACACATACATGTGAACCTTGATGCTCTCAGATTTTTCACAATTTTGGAAATGCCGATAGAAAAACATTACCAAACATTATGTGGTCCTCTACATATGATCAAATTAAGCCCAGAATTTCTGTTGCTAAGTGAGATAGTTGCATGAATTTCGTCCTGTTTTATGCTCTTTCTTGTCAGTTTTTAAGTGAATCACTGTAGCTGTCGAGTTAGAAACACAGTCGTTAAATGAATCTGGCTTCCCCACTAATTTTGCTCATCGGAAGGTTGAAAAAGTTGATCATGTGACCTTGGGACATGGCAACCGTCATCAATAGGAGTCGGGTGCCCAGAGACCAACTTTTGACCACGTGACCACAGAGATGCTGCAGCGATCATGTGAAAAATCATCATAAGTCACTTTTTTCAGTGTGCTGTAAGTTTGAACAGTCACTGTAAAGGAACTGTTATACGTCAGAAAACTACCTGTATTTAATGTCCATCAAAAGACTGTCTTCCATTAAAGAGCAGAAAGGGCAGTCCTAGTATTTATAAAATTGGAATTGGAAGGAATTTGGAAGCTTCTCCAGTATAGGAGCTGTACGACACCTCTAGCAAATAACCAGGGGCTCTCTTTGACCACCATAAAATGAAAAATTAACCCCCAGATCACTTGCCTTCATCCATAGTAGCGGTCACCAACTGGTGGTCCATGAGAAAATTTCAGTGGTCCGCAGAAAAATTATTTGCCTTTTTTACATTGCACTAAATCAGGGGTCCTCAAACTATGGCCCCTGGGATGGATATGTGCAATGAACGCTTGTGTTGCTGCAGAGAGTCTCCCCCCTTCGGGGTCTTTTTGGGTGGGTTGGAGGGGGGCAGAAATTCCCACTTGGGGTCTGCTTCAGCATCCTGCTAAGGGGCTTTGGGCGAAGGCTGGAGGGAAGAACCGCCGGTGGCGAAGAGCCGGAGGGCCTCGTTCTAGTGGGACGGCATCATGGCCTGGAACTGGCTGACCATCTCAGCCCGCTGAGCCTCCAGGCGCCGGCACCTGGCCTTGCACTCCCGCAGGTCTTCCCTCTGCTTGGGAAGCCCATGCTCCTAGTCCTCAGTGAGGTGCTTCCGCTGAGCCTCCTTCTCGGTCAGATCCAATTTGAACTGAGCTGTTTTGCCAACTCTTTCTCCCGGTGGCTGCTCCGTTCCAACAACTGCTTCCTGTTAGGGCCCTAAGGATCCCGGGCGGGAAGGCAAGGAGGGGCGAGTAGAGGCCGGTGAGGGTCCCCTTGACATGAGTGAGAGTTGGCCACGCCCACCCAGTCACATGACCACCTAGCCACGCCCACCCAGCTGGTTATTAGGCAGATCATATTAGTGGTCTGCAGGATTTAAAATGATGAATTTGGTGGTCCCTGAGGTCCGAAAGGTTGGAGACCCCCTGATCCATAGGATATTAACTCTGGATTCCCCAGGGCTTTTGGCAACCTGGATATTTGTGAAGACAGCCAGTGAAGTGACACAGCTGTCTTTCCTCTAAAGCCAAGGTTTACTGGAAAATCCCCTTGAAAAGATAAGCGTGGGATGAGAAGGATTTCAACTTTATTGTAAAATTATTGTGCAAGCCCTTTTAATGACAGCATAACTAATTTAAAGTCGTGATAGAAGCCGAAATATAAGAGGCCAGATAAACCTGCCTGGGAATAAACGCTTCTGTTTTCAGAGGCAGGTTTTAAAACTTTTTTTAAAAATTATTATTATTATTTCAAATCACCCAGGTTTGGAGTTTATTATATCAGGTGTGCTAGAAACGGTCTGGTAACATATACAGGCAATTGAAAATAAAACCCATGATATTATGACATTATATTTGATAGTCCTCCATGGAATGTATTTACAGACATAACAAATATAGGAAATATTTTTTTTAAAAAAAATTCTTTAGCTACACTACTACTTACACCGGCTTTCCCCAAGCGTGGTACCCTCCAGATGGGATGGATCACCAACTCCCTTAATTCTCAGCCAGCAACTGGCGGGGGATTAAAGTGTTTGTGGTCCAACTCATCTGTCACCGCACTAGCTGGGGAAAAGCCAAAAATTACACTTTTAGAGTTGGCAGAAACAAGGATAAAGGGAAGCCCTGGTCTTCTGGCCTAGAGAGATTGCGAATTGTAGGGCACTGAAAAAAACCCACAGCTTTTCAACCGTTCTACCGAGAACGTCAACGTTTTAACACAAAACCTTTCATTTCCCTCAAGATATAGCACCGGTTAGGACAGAAGGAAGGTGGAAACTTTCCACCTTCCTTCTCCCAACTTCCTTCTCTAACTTGGTTAGGAATCGAACTGCTGTGAACGTTCCTCGAGCAAATTCCTTTTGCAAAACACAAAACCTCCGTGCTGTTGTAAGGGAGTGCTCCATGCAAACATCCTACTCCTGGGAGACTGGGTTTGTTTGATTGATTAGCTGGGGATGGTAGTAGCAGTAACTTCCCTCCTACTCAATGAATAAAGCCATTTACTTTCTCTGCAACCCTTGCCCGCTTCTCGAGGGGAAGCAAGAGATGGCGAAGCAGGCATCCTTAGATCCGGATCCAGCAAAAAAATAAAAATAAAATAAAAAGTGTGGGTCTGCTTTCCACACAATGTCTTGATGTTTGACCCAGGATTTAGGGAATGAAGATGGCTTGGATGAGCAATGATTGATGCACATACAACAGACGTTCACGGGAAATGCCAGGCTGATTGACTGCTTTCTGGCCAATTCCATCCCTGGCCATGGGGGATAATGTGGCCAGGTAAATGTCAGGTGTGTTAAGAATGTGAGTTCATACCCAAAAGGAAAGGACATTAGCAGGGACGCTCTCAGCCAATGAAAAGACAGGCTCCTGATGTCAGTTGCAAAGATTCATAGTTCCTTGATTTAAAAAAAAAACCTAGCGTTGAACTAAGTAACAGCAAATACTGGGGGGGGGTGTGTGGGGGGGTGCAGGACCAGGAGGGACCCCCCCCATCCAACTGTTAATCTTCATAAGACCGCCATCCGTTGTTGCTTCTACCAACAATTTTAACACTTTTTTTTTTTGTTTCCATCAACTATTAAGAAAAAAAAAATTGCACATAAATAGAGCAAAACACAAATTCCTCAAAGCCGTTTCAAACCTGAATTTTTTTTTTTTTAAAAAACGATTGTTTGTTGCGTGTCTTTTTTTTTTCTTTTGGTGTTAACGACAACCAAATCATGTTGAATGAACTGATCCTGTTTTTTTCCCCCATGCCGCGGGCAGCTGAAGGCAAAAGCCAGCTTCAAACCGAGCCACAAAACCGATGCAGCAGGCGGTTATCACACCGATGCCGTTTCGGGCAGGGGGGTGGGAAGAGAGACGGACTGTGCCTTTTTTCTGCCTGTCAGAGCTGCTCCTGAAGAACATCTTCTGCGATTCTTGCACCCAAAGCCAGAAAAGCGTCCTATAAGGGTACCGGCCCATCGGTGGTTGGCATCTGTCTTCCCTTTTTTGGCCTTTGCGCACAGCTCCGATGGACAAGCGCCGGTGGGAGCATCTTTTGCGACGATGCAGGCAACACCCGTTGTGCATTTGTGTTTTCAGTCTCTTTGCTGACACCAAAGCCCGTCCACACAACTGAGCTGCGAGGAATAATTTCCAAGCCAAGACACGCAACTCCACTGCCTAGGCTAGTGTTATTCAACGGTGGCAACTTTTTAAGGCGGGTGGACTTCCAGCTCCCAGAATTCCCCAGCCAGCTGTGTCTGTTTTCTCCTCCTAAAGTGGAGAGATTTCAGAGGAAGGGATTACAAAAGAGTAAGTTCTGCTGGCTGGGGAATTCTGGGAGTTGAAGTCCACTCATCTTAAAAAGTTGCCAAGGTTGAACAACAGTGGCCTAGGCAAAAAACAACAACAACAGACCTCCCCCAAGAGGGACTAACCGCTTCAAAGCAAACCGTTTTCACTCCAAACTTGCCCCAAATGTCCATTTTAACCCTTTGGAAGGGCCTCAGGCTTGAAATCTCGAAAACAGGGTTCTCTTGAAGTCGAGACCCTGAACCAGCTCAGTTGACCCCTGAAACAAGCTGCTTCTAATTCAAAAGATGTCACTGGGCGCACCCCAAGGAAGAAAGTTTAGGATTTCCAAAGGCTGAAAAACTTATAACATTGCAGGAACGTGGGCATTAAAAAATGTGAACTTTCACAATGAGTGATGAGATTCCTCAGGCGAGCTGGGTGCGAGTCGCACAAGAACCACCGGTGGGTAAAACTAACGGGGGAGAACCAAATCCTAAAAAAAACAAAGACTTCGGAAAAAGTGGCCTGGTGTCCCTTCAAAAAAAGCTGCATTTCGCGAGGGTCTCTGAAGAGAAAGAACCACTGAGTTTTAAAGCAGAAGAATGAGACCTTCGGGACTCTGGCGCGTTTCGTGCATCTCTTTCCCTACAAAGCCATTTCTGCAAAAAAAAAACGCCAGCCACCTCAAGAGCTTTGCCAGCTAGAAGCAGCTGTAACGAAAACCACACAGGATTGCAATCGGATGCTCTTCTTTGGCCGTTGAAGGGGACACTTGGTGTGACCTTGGCAAGGGAGGCCAGTGTTTTTTTTTTTTTTAAAAAAAACAACTTAAAAATTGAAGCATATCACACGGATGCAGAAGCCGGCCGTGCTGAGAAAGAGACAGAAATAAAAAATGAAGAGCGATGGAGGTGGAGAAGAAAAAGGGCAAGGAGGGAGGAAATCAGAAAGCCCCGGAAGCCTAGCCTATTTGTAGCTTGGAGAAGCAAAACAGGAGCTTCAAAACAATCAGGGCTGATCGGAAATCAGGTGGGGGCCCTGCAGCTAAACAGAGGGGGGGGGAAAAATCACCGTGCTGTGGATCAATTCCCAAAGTCCTTCCAATCTACCATGCTTTTACCTCCTCCACACTGCACACCTGTCACGAGCCACCTTGACTAGCTTTGGCTTCACTTATGAGTCCGAGATACACATCTGAATCACATGCAAACCGTGTGTGTTTTTAAAAGTTCTCCGGTCCTGCAACAACTGAGAACGGGGACTTCATTCCCCGGCAGCTGAATCGGGCCAACCGAAATTTTGACTTCCCAGCCGATGCATTTCCTGCTACTTAATCAGGAATTTGATGGTTACAAACGCCTTCAATTGCGCACTCCTTCTTCCCAGGCGCCTTAAAACATCCAGCTTCCTTTAGGGATTATTACACAGGATTCCTTCTACAGTGGGGGGTGTCCAACCTGGCCCACTTTAAGACCAGTGAACTTCAACTCCCAGAATTCCCCAGCCATCTAGCCGTGTCCGTTTCTTCTTCTCTTAAACCTCCTGAAGTGGAGAGATTGCAGAGGAAGGGATGACAAGAGAGTTAGCTCTGCTGGCTGGGGGAATTCTGGGAATTGAAGTCCAACAAGTCGTAAAGGGGCCAAGGTTGGAGATAGTTCTGCCCCAATCCTATTCAAACCCCGGAGCGCATGCTTTCCCACTCACAATACAAGAAGTGTCTTTCACTGGGATTGTCTACAAGAGTGGAAACCGTACTTAAAAAAAAAGAAAAAGATGGAGGAGCTATTTCAGAGATGTTCAAACTTGGGAACTTTTAAGACTTTGGACTTCAACTCCCAGAATTCCCCAGCCAGCATGGCTGGCTGGGGAATTCAGGAAGTTTAAGTCCACAAGTCTTAAAAGTTCCCAAGTTTGGACACCCCTGATGAATTTGAACAGGGTCTCAGTTGGAAGAGATGCAGCCTGCAATTCTCGCCCACCGGCAGAGGCTCGGGGTTCGTTTCTTCTGCCCGCCGCACCATCTCCAGGATGAAAAAAACTTCCAATTTTTATTCAGCTTTCTCTTTTCCACGTGGGCAAAATTCTGCTCCGGGCAGATTGAAGGTGTTGCAGCTGCTTTTCCAACCGGATCCAAACCGTGCTTGGTTCACATCAAGAGTTCTTCCCAATTGCCCTCTCCAAGTAAGTGCTAAAGTGGTTTTCAATCTCACATTTTATAAAAGCTCATGAAGAAAACTAGGAAGATGAACAGAAGGAAGAGAGGAGAAAAGCTGGATTGGGTCAGTTGCTTGGGGGGGGGGAGGAAAAAGCTGCTCTTTCAAGCACCCAGAAGGGCATCTAGCTGTGCCCCATTCCTTCTTCATTTCACAGGCATCATGGATAACGTTTATCACTCGAGCTTCAGCTCCTTTGTGCTGCTAAATGGGACGGGGGGGAGTGAAACATTTGAGGGGTGATATTAATGTCGTACCAGATTCTCTCCAATTCAGGCCTCCGACTTGCTGATTTGGGATCGAATTGTGCTGAATGTCGCACAGGCCTTGCAAACCCATGGATGCATTTGTTTTTGTTTAATTCCTGTAAGAAACGTCTCCATGGGAAGCAACGAGGGAAAAGGACAACAGAAGCAGAAGGTATAAGAGGATTCAGGACTGGCTGAGGACCATGGTCGCTGGGGTCCTTCCAGAGCTGGTCTGATCTGCGGGATTGTCCGGAGCAGAAGTGCAAAACGAAACTAAACAAATATGGATTTTTTTCCCTCCATGTTAAACCTTACCAGGAACCTCACATTTCTATAGTCGTGGGGTTTAAAAAGTCCGCCTTCGTTTATCTCCCCTGCCCAGATTCCCCCAGGATGAGATTTCAATAGGAAGCCCAGGAGCTCCTGGAGTTTTCGCACCGTTCCCTCCGCTCCCCCCCCAAAAAAACAACCCCACTTTTACAAATCGCGAAGGTCTGGTGGAAACTCTCTCCCACCCCCCCACCCCCAAAAAAGTGGAGAAATGAAAAGGCAAAAGCCTCCCACGAGGAAATTTGGGGTCCTGGCGGTCGCTCTTCGAACACAAAAGACAGTCTGTGCTTGGAGAAGCGCCACCCGCACTCGCCTCCTTCCGTCAGCCCGGGGGAAGAAGTTCTCGGGGCTCCTCCTTAGGCAGCGGCCAGGTGGTGTTGCTTTGGGGGGGCCCATTCCAGGAGGGCCTGCACAGTCTCTGCCACCTGCGTCAACCCCTTCTCTTCTAAAATGTGGAGAGGCAAACACAGTCGCTCCTAGAAGGGGGTGAGGGGAGACACACACACACACACAACACACGGAGACACAAATGGGGGGAGGGAAAAAATAAAACAAAGGATGAGGATGAAAAATGGATAGGAGAACAGGGAGGCGAAATTAAAATTTGGACAGGGGGGGAGCGTGGGTGAAGGGTGGGATGCCGGGGGTTGAATGCACGGAGTCCCGAAGGTGCTTTTCCCAAAAAAAGGAACCGGGTTTTCTCCGTTTGTTGATGTATTCAGCCTACGGCTTATCAAGAGGCGGACTAGCAAGATATATTATTCACGTGTCATCTCGATGAAAGAAAAGCCCGAGATCTTTTAAACCAGAGGGGTTTTTCTCTGGCCTTCCTTGCACGTGGTGGGTGAGTGTGCAAGCAAGGTTGTTGTGTGCAAGCCAGCCTCCTGCAGAGTTCGCTTCATGACGTGAGATCCACCCCCCCCCCGCCCTCTTCGGACTCCAAGTGAACAAGGACCACCCAGCCGGATTTGGAGGTGACTTTTATTGAACCAACGAAGCCCAGCAAAGCAACAGAGCCCGCACCAGCCTGGCGACAAGAGAGAGAGAGGTGTACAAAGAGAATCGTGCAAAACAGGCGTGCGCAGCAAGCATCAAAGGGGAAAGAAAAGCCAAACTCTTATTAGCGGTGGGTTTTCTAGGGAGAATCAAGTACGGAGAAAACAAGACAGAGAGAAGCCTTCTCATTGGTGGAAATTCATTCACCAGGTGTGCAAAAGTGACATTTTATTTGATTTATTATTTTTGGCTTGGCGGATATACCGAGATGCCCCCTTAGCTCTGCCCGGTTGGAAGATTGGCACGTGGGCTCATTTCTTATCAACCGTCCGTCGAAACGGCCCCATCTAGAAATGTTTGGTGCGCCAAGACAGACAGTGCTTGGCCTAGCTCAGTGGGTCTCCACCTGTGGGGGCTTGTGACGTCATCACAGGAGGTCAGCGAAAGCTTCCCCCCACCAAAAAAGTTATGATTTAAATCTGGAGTTAAAGTCTCGGGGGTCCGTGGCCACAAAAGATATTTAAAGGAGAGGTCCCTGGTGAGGAGAAGACGGAGAACCACGGGTTTAGTAGCAATTCTGGAAAACTGAACGTGCGCGGGGCTCACTTCAGCCCCGTCTCGATTTTGAATCTTTGCTGATCAGTCCCATGGTCTCCTTCCAATCCTCCCCACCATCAGGCAGGCGAGAGACGGATTGACAGAGTTGGAAGGGACCTTGTAGGTCATCTAGCCCAACCCCCACCCCCCCATGCCCCAAGTGGACTCTACAGCAGTGATGGCAAACTTTTTCGGCACCGAGTGCCAAGAAGGTGGTGTGGAAATATTTGCACACGCTTGTCAAGGCTGCGCTCCAGAGAAGCAAAACATCTGGGTTCTAGCGCCAATGTACGCCCGACGATCAGCTGGCTGGCATCCATGCACAAGCCAGTTTTTGGCACTGCCACATGTGCGCAGGGATCACACTCCGGAAAAGCCGAAAGGTTGTGTGCAAACATTGTGCCTGCTTGTCGAGGCCACGCTCTGTAAAAGCCAAATTTCCAGGTCCTGGCGCTCATGCGCACACACCAGTTTTCGGTGTTTGTGCATACAAAGGAGAGTTAATCATTTTGCGCTTATGCGTGCCAGAAACCCGGAAGACATACAAAGCCGCGTGCTGAGCAACATGTCTTCATGGGCCAATTTGGGCCTGCGTGCCATAGATTTGCCATCACGGCCTGACACCATTTCTGAAAGGACCGTGTGGTGAAACGCAAGAGGCATTTGGTTCTTAGCTTAAGGCAGGGTGTGCAAGCTTAAACAAGACCTGTGGACTTCAACTCCCAGAATTCCTCAGCCAGCTCTGCTGGAGGGGACCCCTGGATGCCTTTGAGCCTTATATTTCATTTTTCCCAGGCAAAAGCTGGGAAGATTCCTGCATTATAGGCAGAGAAACAATGAAGTAGCTAGTTTGAACTCTACACAAGTCATTCGTGCTGGACGTTGTTTTTTTTTAATCTTGTTGTAAGATGCCTAGAGGTTGCCCGAGAGCCAGATGGGCAGCATTTTAACTAACTAACTAAGCGGGTAGTCCTCAATTTACGAACACAATTGGAACCCAAATGCTGTTGCTAAGCGGGACATTTCTTAAGCGAGTTTTGTCCCAACTCACAACTTGTTAAGTGAATCACGGCAGTTGTTAAGGTATGAACACGGTTGTTAAGTGAATCTGACTCCCCCATTGCCTTTGCTCGCCAGAAGGTCGTCCAAGGGGATCCTGTGACCTCAGGACACTGCAACTGTCATAAATGTGAAGCAGTTGCCAAACATGTGCCCGTGGGGATGCTGCAACCGTCTTAAGTGTGAAACACGGTCATAAGCCCCCCCTTTCCCCCCTGTGCTGTTGTAACTTTGAACAGTCACTAAACGAACTGTTGTAAGTGGAGGACTACCTACAACTAACTAACTATAGCTAGCTAGCTAGCTAACCAACCCATTGCCCTAATTCTTTTTTCTTGGCTGTCTGGGCAATGCAGAATGGTTCTTTCTAGACCAGCGTTTCTCAACCTGGCTGGGGAATTCTGGGAGTTGAAGTCCACAGGACTTAAAAGTCGCCAAGGTTGAGAAACACTGCTCTAAACCAGGGGCCTTCAACCTTGGCAACTTTATGACTCGTCTCTGTGGCAACTAGCCCTGGGCCAGTAGTGGGATGAGGCCCCCAGTTTGGCGTCTTCAACTTTGGCAACTTTAAGACTAGTGGACTTCAACTCCCAGGATTCCTCAGCCAGCAAAGCTGGCTGAGGAATCCTGGGAGTTGAAGTCCACAAGTCTTAAAGTTGCCATGTTTGCTGGCTGAGGAATCCTGGGAGTTGAAGTCCACAAGTCATAAAGTTGCCATGTTTGCTGGCTGAGGAATTCTGGGAGTTGAAGTCCACAAGTCATAAAGTTGCCATGTTTGCTGGCCGAGGAATTCTGGGAGTTGAAGTCCACAAGTCATAAAGTTGCCATGTTTGCTGGCTGAGGAATTCTGGGAGTTGAAGTCCACAAGTCATAAAGTTGCCAAGGTTGGAGACCCCTGGTCTAAACCCTTCTCCAGTACGCTTGGGGGAATCAAGAGATTTCCTTCTTTGGGGCACCACAGACCTGATCCTGGGGGTGACCTGTAAGCACTCAGGCCTGATCCCGGGGGTTGGCAGGGGGAGATTTCTTCCACAGATTGCTCTTCTTCAATCTCCGCCCAGCTGAGGAAGGGAACTCACTGAGCTAGGTGACTTCCGGGGGGAAAAAACCAACATCCTAAATTCGGATTTAAAGCTGTATGAGCAACAAGCCTGGTTCGGCCAGCTTCAGGTAAGCCAAAGTCACCAGCTTACAAGCCCTAGCAAGAACAAACCGAGTTTTACGGAGGAAAAAGAAATATAATTCAAGAGATATGCGGAATGGGAGGGGGGGGGGGAATCTATCAGCTGCAGAACCATGCAGGGAATCCTTAAAGGTTTCCCACTGAAGAGTCAGCGGCCTTCCAACACCCCAAATAATTAACTGCCTATTAATAATGCGATCCAGGAATTATGCAAGGAAGGTTAATGCAAAATAGGTTTGCACAGCATTTCCCCGCACCTGCTTGTAAAAACCTTCAACAAGCGTGTTTCACGTGGTTGGTGCTCTCGGAGATCGATTGTTCTCACGTAGAAGTTTCAGTACACAAGTAGATAGCACCATCGTGCCTTGCTCCCTTCTAACCCTGATGCCGTTACCTAGCTGGGTCGAGAAACGTCTCCAATGGTGTCAATGGAACGGCCTGGGGGTGAGTGGCCAAAGCACCCTAGATTCCTAGAAGGGAGTGGGGTTTGCTGTCTATAAGCAAGCTGCTGGTAGATAAACAGAGAGCAAAGCCCACTTCCTCCTACCGCTGATGAGGTTACCTAGTTGGGTCATGAAACGTCTGAAAGGAAACATCCAAGCACAGAGAACACCAAGCGCCCCACAGTCTTGATCCCTTTCCTCCTCCTCCCTTTTATCTCTGATGAGGTTACCTCGTTGGGTCCTGGGACACCTGCAAGGAAACAACCAAGCTCAGAGAGGACCAAGGACCCCACCGTTCAACCCCGAGCTACAAATATTCCATTTTATTGGGACAATCCCCTCTGCAGGTTGAAGTGGGACCTGACGGGTCAGTTTGCTATAAAGGTGGACATCTCCTCTGCCAAGAGGAGAATAGAGAGCAGGCTCAGAGCTCTTGCTCGGTTAAGCTGCCAGCGAAAGAGGGTGGATGAGCAGAGAAGCCAGCCCTGAGGGGTCTCCAGCGGTGGTAGCCCACTGGGCCAGCCAGGGCAATCCAGAGAGGATTGTCCTATTCGGCTGAGCCAAAGGCAATTCCTGGAGCCTTCAGATCCCTGCCGAGAGAGAGCCACAGGATTCCCTGAGAAAGTCGAAAGCACCACAGGGCATTAAAAAGGCTGAGTCGGGGGTCCTGGACTGGGTCGTTTTCTTGCGGACATTTCATTACCCTACTAGGGAACATCATCAGTGCAAGGAGGCGAAGGGCTTTCTTCTCTTGTATATTTACATCCCGATGCGGTTAGCTAGTTTGGGTAATGAAATCATCCTCGCCATCAGTGATGGGATTCAAATAATTTAACAACTGCCCTAATGACCGGCCGGGTGGGAGTGGCCAGAGGGGTGTGACAGGCAGCACTCGGCCTCCTGCACCCTCTGGGAGCAAAAATGCCTGCGGGGGCAGCAACCCCCCCCCCTTTGCACCCAGTTTTGGGCCTAGTAGGCCTCCCTGCAGCCTCCTGGGAGCAAAATCAGGCCGCGGGGCATTTTGGGTGTAGTAGGCCTCCCTGTACTTACCTGGGAGCCAAAACGGGGCATGGGGGAAGGACTCCTGGAAGGGGCGAGGCCAGCCAGCAATTTAACAACCGGTTCACCCGAACCAGCCTGAACTGGCTGAGTCTCACCACTGATCATCATCGTCATCTCCTTTTAACGACCCCATAATCCCTTGTGGGGTGGAATCTGGGCAACTGAGTGTTTTACTGGCCAGATGCCCTTCCTGTCGCCATTGCAGAGGTTTTTCTCCAGCAGAGATATTCTCCTTGTGCCCAGAGAGAGAAGTATCTGCCTCTACCTAGGATCGAACTCACCGCCTCCTGATTGTGAGGCAAGAGCTCCACCCCTAGGCCACCGCACCACTCCAGTTTGGGTGACGAAATGTCTGCAAGAAAACCACCAAGCCGAGGACCCCCCCCCTCATTTCAACCCTGAGCTACAAATAATTCTCCTTTGTTGGGCTGAGAAGATTCAGCCTGGGCTTCACCTGAGCATCAAAGGCCGAGTGCGGAGAGGAGAAAGTTTTCGGCAAGGCTGCCTAAGCGTGGAGGGATTTCTCCAAGCAGAGGCCGGTGTTAAGGCCAGGGTGAGGGCTCGCTCTACTCTACTGTGTTAAGTTTTTCTTCTTGTTTTTAAAAGAAAACCCAACTTTGAGGAGTTTCCTCTTTATAACATCCCCGGGGAGACGCCTTGCACCAGCTCTAAAACATCTGCTGTTATTTCAAAGTTGGGGCGTCCGGAGACACGGCAGGATGTTTCGATCTCTTTTAGGGGACATTCGCCAGGAGCAGCCAAGGAGTCCCTAAAAACCCCTTCGACTTTTTTTTTTTAAAGGGTGTTTTTTATTCTGAGCCCTTGGGAGAAAAACCTGTAGCTGCTTAAACCTCGATATATATAAAAACCTGGATGGTACCCCAAGGAAGATGGCCAAGCATCTTCACCCAGGGGTGGCATTCTACCGGTTCGGATCGGTTCGCGCGAACCAATGATCAACTGGAAGCGAACTGTTCTCTCCGACGATCAGCTGCGAGCGAACCAGTTGTCTCTGATGATCAGCTGGAAGAGAACCGGTTGACTCCGATCAGCTGGGAGCGAACCGTTCGCTCAGATGATCAGCTGTGGCTGCCTGCATGCTTGACTGACATATTTAATAAATAATAAATCAGCTGATTCACGCGCCCGAGCGGATTTCCATGCCTCAGCTGTGTTACCCCCCAGCAGTAACGCGGAAGGTAAGTTTTGCTAAAACTGCGCACGCAGCGATCACCGAGCCGGTTGTTAAACCAGCAGGATCCAACCGCTGTCTTCACCTCCTAACAAACCAGCTGGCATCCACACACACACACAGACAGACACACCCTGGACAGCTAAAATTTCCCTTATCATCTCTACCCTGTGTTCCAGGACCTGAAACTTCCCATTTTACAAAAATATCTAGTCGTGTAATTAAAATAAATCCATGCATTCCCGTTTTCTTTCCGTTCCGTAAAGCATTCCAGCGTAACACAGCAAGGGCTTGTTTTTTTAAAACTATACAAAGGTTTGAGATCAGGGGTCAGCAACCTGAGGCCTGTTGGCCAAATCCGGCTCCACAGGGCTAAATATGGATGGCTGGAGACAGATGGTCAGCCCTGACCCTCGGCGAAGTTCTTAAGAGGGGCCGGGGAAGAGGCTGGGGTCTCCTAGACAGTGGTGGCCTACTGGCAGGCCAGTGCCATCCCCGCAGCTGTCGTGTCCCTCGGTTTGCGCCCCCTGCAAGAGGCAGAGGAGGGGCAGGACTGGGTGAGGGGGTGGCGGCTTTGGGATGAAACGGTTGCCGACCCCTTGCTCTCGTTCGCGGGTGGATTTGAACCCGCGCCGTCTCCTGCAAAGCGCAAAGCCTGCGCCCCCCCCCATTCGGAGGAGCAGGCGTAGGTGACCGGCAAAGGTTGTGCGTGTTTGTTGTGTGTTGTGTTTTTGTTTCGTTTTGTCTCAGAGGAAAAAGACCCAGCGGTAGAACACACAGACCAGAAGCATCAGGGTACAGTAAAAGGCCGCGAAAGCACAGAGTTGAGTGGAAAGTAGCACCAGGCTGGGCTCTTCGGAGTCTGTGCCCAGAGAGAGGAGGGATTCCACAGTCCTCTGAATGCTGAGGTTTAGCTGGAGAATGTCAGAAGGGGAACACAGGCTGTCCTGTCGGGAAGGGGCAGCAGGAAGGGAAAACAGACAGAAAAAAAATTAGTAGCAGCTCGGTCAGGAGGCCGGGCGGACTCTGCGAAGCTGCCCAAGGTAAGCCCTTCGCCAGGTTGCAACGCTTCCATTTTTTCAATCATTGTACTAGTAGTCCTTGACTTACGACCATCACTGAGTGTTGTGGCCTGACGACCCCTCCAGCAGCCAGATCAGAGGAGGAGGCGTGGGAGTGAGGGTCAGCATCAGGGCAACCTGGGAGCTCCGAGGGGGAAGAGGGAATGGAGCTGGCAGAGAGAGAGAGAGATGGATGGAGGCGTAGCCTGGGCCGTCCGTCAGCCCTCAGATGGAGAGTCAAGAGCCTCCAGGTCTGGGGGTGGCTGATGAGGAAGAGGAGGAACAGCTGGATCCAATGCCTGACGTGTGGATTCATAGAAAGCAGAGGAGAGGAGAGCTGTGGAAATCTATGGGCCCGATGAGTGGATGTGCAGAAGGCAGAGGAGAGGAGAGCTGTGGAAATCTATGGGCCCGATGAGTGGATGTGCAGAAGGCAGAGGAGAGGAGAGCAGTGGAAATCTATGGGCCTGATGAGTGGATGTGCAGAAGGCAGAGGAGAGGAGAGCTGTGGAAATCTATGGGCCGGATGAGTGGATGTGCAGAAGGCAGAGGAGAGGAGAGCTGTGGAAATCTATGGGCCCGATGAGTGGATGTGCAGAAGGCAGAGGAGAGGAGAGCAGTGGAAATCTATGGGCCTGATGAATGGATGTGCAGAAGGCAGAGGAGAGGAGA
This sequence comes from Thamnophis elegans, assembly GCF_009769535.1. Classification (NCBI taxonomy): domain Eukaryota; kingdom Metazoa; phylum Chordata; class Lepidosauria; order Squamata; family Natricidae; genus Thamnophis; species Thamnophis elegans. The sequence continues at coordinate 68,670,060 of NC_045550.1, forward strand.
GCAGTGGAAATCTATGGGCCTGATGAGTGGATGTGCAGAAGGCAGAGGAGAGGAGAGCAGTGGAAATCTATGGGCCTGATGAATGGATGTGCAGAAGGCAGAGGAGAGGAGAGCTGTGGAAATCTATGGGCCGGATGAGTGGATGTGCAGAAGGCAGAGGAGAGGAGAGCAGTGGAAATCTATGGGCCCGATGAGTGGATGTGCAGAAGGCAGAGGAGAGGAGAGCAGTGGAAATCTATGAGCCTGATGAGTGGATGTGCAGAAGGCAGAGGAGAGGAGAGCTGTGGAAATCTATGGGCCTGATGAGTGGATGTGCAGAAGGCAGAGGAGAGGAGAGCAGTGGAAATCTATGGGCCTGATGAATGGATGTGCAGAAGGCAGAGGAGAGGAGAGCAGTGGAAATCTATGGGCCGGTCCTTGGGAAGGAAGAGCCACTGTTGCTAGGGAAGCCCACCCTCGCTCTGGGGATAAAAGGCAGAGGGCGGAGATGAATAGATGGGACAGACAACTATTCATCTTCCGAATGGACGAAATTCTTAGCCTGCGGTGAGAGAGAAACTTTTTGCTGGGGCTGCCGGCGCTTCTAATAAAGGAATAATGGACTTCAGAGGGTTTGCCATGTTTGGAGAGCTGGGTCAGAACACCGAGTCAAAACTTCCACTGCTAAGCAAGACAGCTGTTAAGTGAGTTTTGCCCCGTTTTGCAATCCCTCTTTCCCACCGTTGTTAAGTGAATCACTGCCGTGGTGAAGCGAGTGACACGGACGGCCTCACAGTTCCGAAGAAGCTTCTTGGATGAGAAGCAAAACGTCTTGGAGGAAAAACAGCTGCCTTTTTGGGGGGAAGAAAAACCACCTTTGGGACAACTGTGATCTGGATGACGGAGAAACTCCACAGGCTTTTAGTGACATGGTTGTTAAATGGATCTGGCTTCCGCCACTGACTCTGCATGTCAGAGGGTCGCAAAAGGGGATCAGGGGACCCCCAAAACTCCACCAGTCAACGATGAAAGGCAGCTTTACGTCACATTTTGAAACAGCCCATCTCCATCCCAGGATTCTGGATGATGTAAAAACAAGTCTTCCAAAGCATGTTGTAACCGTGTACAGGTAAGTCCTCGGCTTACAACCGTCTGTTTAGCGACCGGAACTCCCGACTTCTTCTGGTGCTTGACAGAAATGGGGCAAAGCTCACTTAACAACTGTCTTGCTTAGCGATGGGAATTTTGGGCTCCCTGGTGGTCGTAACTCAAGGACTAGCTGTATCTTGCTCAAAGCAATTCGGAGCAAGATTTCAGCTCTAAAAACCTTTTAACAGGACCTCATCTCAATCTCTCTGGAGATTTTCCATCATCCAGATCACGGTTGTCCCCAAAAAGGGGCTTTTTGTTTTTTTCAAGAGATAACTGGACTTTCTGTTTTTTTTCTTTTGAAGATGTTTCGCTTCTCCTCCAAGAAGCTTCTTCAGCTCTGATTTGGATGGCGGGGAATGGAAGGATTGATACTCCTTGCAGACAGCTGGTCGTTTGCATCCTTTGAGAGGGTCCTTGAGGCCACTTGGAGGTTTGTTTATATCAGTGTTTCTCAACCTTGGCAACTTGAAGATGTCTGGACTTCAACTCCCAGAATTCCCCAGCCAGCATTCGCTGGCTGGGGAATTTCTGGGAGTTGAAGTCCAGACATCTTCAAGTTGCTAAGGTTGAGAAACACTGGTTTATATCCTCAGGGTAACCTGTGGTGCAAATGGGGGTGGAGCCTTAGTGACATCACCTGTTTCCAGTTAGAACAGAATAGAATAGAATTTTATTATTTGTATGCCGCCCTTCTCCGGGAGGACTCAGGGCGGCGAACAATTCAAGGGGGAAAAAAAGGGGAACATAAAAGACAGAATACAAATAATAAAAGTAGACAACAGTCGCACAACCATACATGTCGAGAGGGGAGGGGAACTCATCACCCCCAGGCCTGCCGGCAAAGCCAGGTTTTGACGGCTTTTCGGAAGGCCTGGAGAGAGGTGAGGGTCCGAATCCCTGCGGGGAGTTCATTCCAGAGGGCCGGAGCTGCCACAGAGAAGGCCCTCCCCTGGGTAATAGCCAGGTGGCATTGGCTGGTAGATGGCACCCGGAGGAGGTCAACCCTGTGAGATCTAATGGGTCTGTGGGAGGTAATTGGCAGCAGGCGGTCTCTCAAGTTTACAACACGGTCCTTTCAGCAGCTCCGAGAAGGCTCCACCCCCATTTGCACCTCAAAGACAGAGATAAACCTCCAAGTGGCCTCAAGGACCCTCTCAAAGGATGCAAATGACCAGCTGTCTGCAAGGAATATGAATCCTGAGGGTCACCTGAGGACTCAGATAAACCTCCAAGTGGCCTCAACGTCTCTCTAAAAGGATGCAAATGACCAGCTGTCTGCAAGGAATATGAATCCTGAGGGTCACCTGAGGACACAGATAAACCTCCAAGTGGCCTCAATGACCCTCTAAAAGGCTGCAAATGACCAGCTGTCTGCAAGGAATGTGAATCCTGAGGGTCACCTGAGGACACAGATAAACTCCAAGTGGCCTCAATGACCCTCTAAAAGGATGCAAATGACCAGCTGTCTGCAAGGAATGTGAATCCTGAGGGTCACCTGAGGACACAGATAAACTCCAAGTGGCCTCAACGTCTCTCTAAAAGGATGCAAATGACCAGCTGTCTGCAAGGAGTGTCAATCCTTCCCTTCCCCACCATCCAGTCAGAGCGGAAGAAGCTCCTTGGATGAGAAGAGAAACGTCTTCAAAGATAAACCAGAAAGTCCAGCTGCCTCTTGAAAAAACAAAAACCGCAGGACGATTTTATCTCAGGTCCTTCCAGAATTGTGGTGATGCCAATTGCAACAGGTTTACACATGTGGAGTTCATGGCTTCCCGGTGTTCACCCCAACCCGGCTTGCAACGGGAAGAAATCCTAGTTGGGCAGCTTCCGGCAGGGTCTTCTGAATTGCTCCCAGGGCTTGTCCCCTCCTCCCTTTGTCCAAGCGCTGACACTGGTGGGAGGAATTCAGAAGACCAAGAAAACAGAGAGAGAGGGTTAGTTTTCCGTGCGCTGGAAATGTGGACTTGGGCACGTCCCTCCATCCACAAGGATGCGAAACAAAAAGACATTAATCAGGTTAAAAACAGGATTATCAGGCTGGCCAGATGCAACCGTTATCTAATTTTACTCGGTTATTTTCCCGTCCATTCAGGAGACGGCGCTGACGTTAGATCTGAAACACATGCATTACAACTCCCATCACTCCTCGCCAGCATGGCCAAATGCTCTCTTGGCTTAGGACCATGGGAACAGTAGTCCAAGACATCCCCCCCAAGTAGTTTAGCTGCAGCTGAAGAGGACAGGAGTGTTTTCTGTTTTGTTTTCCCTCCTTCCTTTTGTACCTGTCTTCTAATGCCTGGTAGTACCATTTCGGGGGTGTATTCCATTCTGAATTAGTGCCATGAACCGTATGGGTTCTTGGAAGGTGAGCTAAAATAGCAATAGCAATAGCAGTTAGACTTATATACCGCTTCATAGGGCTTTCAGCCCTCTCTAAGCGGTTTACAGAATCAGCATATCGCCCCCACAGTCCGGGTCCTCATTTCATCCACCTCGGAAGGATGGAAGGCTGAGTCAACCTTGAGCCGGTGAGATTTGAACCGCTGAACTGCAGTCAGCTGAAGTAGCCTGCAGTGCTGCATTTAACCACTGCGCCACCTCGGCTCTGAAACACCCCAAAGAGGTTTTAAAGAAAGCTAACCCCCCCACCCTTCTAGCCCTGATAATGTTGCCTAGTTGGGCCATGAAATGTCTGCAAGAAAACCACCAAGGACCTCACAATCCTCCTCCTCCTCTCTACAAACCCCACTTCTTTCTAGCACTGATGAGGTTACCTAGTTGGGTCCTGAGATGTCTGTGTGAAAATAACTAAGCTCAGAGAGAGCACCAAGGACCTCACGGTCCTCCTCCTGCTTTGCTCCTCCTCCCCACCACCTTCTAGCACTGACGATGTTACTTAGTTGGGTCGTGAAATGTCTGCAAGAAGACAGCCCACTTCAGAAAGCATCAAGGAGCTCACAATCCTCAACCCTCTTCTCTTCCTCCCCCACTTTGCAATTCCCCCACCCTCCCATTTAGCCCTGATGATGTTACCTAGTTGGGTAATGTACTGTCCGCATGAAAGCAATCAAGCTCAGAGCGCACCAGGGATCCCAGGGTTATCTAAAAAGTTGGCCTACAAAATATGTCCACAGAGTAAGAAAAAAAATTGGAAGGCTTCCTCTCATACCTGAGGCACACCTATTTTTCGACAGGCTTCCAGGAAATTTTCCACATTCCGTCGACACTTGGCCATGGTTAATTTAGGCTGCAGAAGGGAGAAAGAAGAACATGGCATTCACCAGGAGCAGCTTTCTTAAGTCTCTGGTAGTGATGGCAGAGCTACAGCACGTGGGTCAAAGATGACAAGCCACACGGTGTGAGATGACACCAGGATTCTCCGGCATTGACCACACTTAAGGCAAGAATGGGACACACTGTTTTGCAACCTCCAAAAATAAATTTCTTTTACTTGCATTTCATAATTATTTAGAAGAGAACAGAACAGAGTTGGAATTGACCTTGGAGGTCTTCTAGTCTTACCCCGTGCTTAAGCAGGAAACCCTATACCACTTCAGACAAATGATTATCCAACGTCTTCTAAAAAACTTCCCGTGTTGGAACATTTACAACTTCTGGAGAAAAAGTTGTTCCACTGATTCATTGTTCTAACTGTCAGGAAAATTCTTAGTTCTAAGTTGCTTCTCTCCTTGATTAGTTTCCACCCATTGTTTCTTGTTCTGCCCTCAGGTGCTTTGGAGACTAGTTTGACTCCCTCTTCTTTGTAGCAACCCCTGAGATATTGGAAGGCTGCTATCATGTCTCCCCTGGTCCTTCTTTTCATTAAACGAGACATACCCAGTTCCTGCAAGTGTTCTTCATATTTTTTAGCCTCCAGTCATCATCTTTGTTGCTCTTCTCTGCACTCTTTCGAGAGTCTCTGCATCTTTTCTACATCGTGGCGACCAAAACTGAATGCCGTATTCCAAGTGTGGCCTTCCCAAGGCCTTATAAAGTGGTATTAACCCTTCACCTGATCTTGATTCTATCCCTCTGTTTATGCAGCCTAGAACTGTGTTGGCTTTTTTGGCAGCTGCTGCCCACGGCTGGCACTGATTTGACGTTGCTTTATACATATTCATTTATTACAAAAATGCAATCTTGAATATACGGAGCCGAGTAAAATTCCAAAGAAAGAGAAAGAGGAATAAGAGTCAATTTTCCTAACTGTATCCGACCACCCCTGATACTTACGACAGCAGGCGAGGGCACGTGAATACTAGGGACAGAACGAGGGCGCACGTGGTTGGCTAAATGGCAAAGCACCACGCCATCCGTTAAGGCTGCGCTGAGATCGCTCGGCAAAGACACTTTTAACCGGGATTCAATGTTCTGGGAAAAAGAGGGCAGAATGATTGTTAAAACAAAAGAAGGTTAACTACAGGTAGTCCCAAATTTAGTTCATTTAGTTCAAAGTTACAACGGCACTGAAAAAATGGACTTATGACCGTTTTTCACACTTAACAACGTTTGTAGCATCCCCATGATCATGCAATCAAAATTAAGATACTTGGTCACTGGTTCATATATACGACATTTTGCTGCACCCCAAGCTCATGTAATTTACCTTTGGCAATCTTTTGGCAAGCAAAGTCAATAGCAATAGCAGTTAGACTTATATACCGCTTCATAGGGCTTTCAGCCCTCTCTAAGCAGTTTACAGAGTCAGCATATTGCCCGCAACAACAATCAAGGTCCTCATTTTACCCACCTCGGAAAGATGGAAGGCTGAGTCAACCCTGAGCCGGTGAGATTTGAACAGATGAACTGCAGAACTGCAGTCAGCTGAAGTAGCCTGCAGTGCTGCATTTAACCACTGCGCCACCTCGGCTCAATGAGGAATCCAGATTCACTTAACAATTGGGTTACCAACTTATCAAAAGCAGTGATTCACTTAACAACTGTGACAAGCTGTTACTACAACCATAAAAACAGGAAAAAGAGGTTAGGGGAAAGGAGGAGGAGAAGAAAAATGATTAAAAGTGGAATTCTTGAGAGCCCAAGAGAAAATGGATAAAAGAGGAAGAAACGGGGGGGGGGGGGGGGGGGAGTTGCATTAGTAGATTAAAGGGAATAGTAGCATGATTGGTATTGTTATGCAACTAATTACAAAAATTATAGTATATTGTTAATTGTAGAAAAAAACTGAAAGAAATGCTCTCTCTGTTAAAACTTAATTAGAGGATAGATATTGTTTATGGTAAAATAAACCAATAGAGAAATATGAAATGATAATTTGGTGCAATTTTTGAAGGGGCAATTGATGATATTATGTACTAAGAAAAAAATGAGTATAAAAAAATGGAAAATAATGGAAGAAAATAATTTGGCTGAAAGTGAAAACCAAGCAATGATGTAAAATGGATTAGGTAAAGGAGAGGATGTCAAAGGGACGATCCAGTCAACACTTGGTTTCTATCATATGTGGAAATTTATATTTAAAAATAAAAAACTTTGAATTGGGGAAAAAAAACAGTGACAAGTAAGGTCATGAAATGGAACAAAATTCACTTAACGAATGTCTCCCTGAACGTCAGGAATTTGGGGCTCAATTCTGGTCGTATGTTGAGGACTACCTGTAGTTTACAGATAGCCCTCGAGTTATAACAATTCATTTAGTGACTGTTCAAAGTGAAAACAGCGCTGAAAAAAGTGGTTTATGTCCGTTGTGTGTGAAACGCAGGAACAGTTGCAGCAGCCCCATGGTCACCTGCTCAAAATTCAGGTGTTTGGCCACTGGCTCATATTTGTGACAGCTGCACAGTATCCCAGGGTCATGTGATCCCCTTTTGCCACGCCAAGACGGGGGGGGGGGGGGGGGAGCCAGATTCACTTTAGAACCGTGTTATTAACTTATCAACTGGGGTGATTCATTTAACAACTGCATTTCAGGAGTGTAAAGATCTGTCCGTGAATTTCTGTGCCCAGCCTTTCCTTGCACAGCACCTCATTTGGAAAATATTTACATGGCTGCTTTCCAAGATAGATAAGATCTGTGGTCACAAATTCACCTTCGAAAGACTGTTTGCCAGGCCTTTGCTGAAAGTGAATGAGAGGAATTCACATTTGTTTAATAAAAGGGGTTTTGTCGGGACTTCGTGCTTTTGGGGGAAGCCTAGGTCAGAACACAAATGTTGTGTTTCAACAAAATAACCGTCTCTTCAATTACGTACTTTCCGCAGTTGCTCTATCACCAAAACGTCTTCTTCCAGCAAGGTGGAATTATGGTTATCGCTGACGTCATCTGTGCAATTAACCGGAGCTGATGAAGAAGCAGGCAGCGACGTCACAGCTGGAAAAGGCAAAATTATCACCAAGAACGCTCAATATCACTGCCATCACCATCCTCATCACAGGGCAGGTAGATTAAGGATACACTGTAGTGTCATGTCCATTGAAGGAGCTTCAAAAATCTTCGCTACTGATCTAAATCTGCGTTTTGCAACCTTGGCAATCTTAAACTAAGTGGCCTTCCACTCCCCGAATTCCCCAGCCAGCATGGGAATATCTACAACTCCGAGGATATTTACAACTTAGCCTAGGCAACTCAGTCCACTTAACAGCCTCCCTGTTAAATGCTTTGTGTTCATTTAATCTGCCCTTTTCTTAACCGTCCAATCCATAATCAATTCATTTAAAAATATTTTTCTTTGACCAAACAGCAATAGCAATAGCAGTTAGACTTATATACCGCTTCATAGGGCTTTCAGCCCTCTCTAAGCGGTTTACAGAGTCAGCATATCGCCCCCACAGTCTGGGTCCTCATTTCACCCACCTCGGAAGGATGGAAGGCTGAGTCAACCTTTGAGCCGGTGAGATTTGAACCTCTGAACTGCAGATAACAGTCAGCTGAAGTGGCCTGCAGTACTGCACCCTAACCACTGCGCCACCTTGGCTCTTAAAAAACGGTTCAGTTTTGCCATTTCTGACAATTCTGACATTTTCACAGTCCATTTTTCCAATGTGGGAACACCATTATTCTTGTGTCATTGTGCTACACAATACCCATTCGTCATAAATCCTTTTTAATTCATGCAGAATGCAGACAAGAATTGAAAGGTGGTCTGGCTTTAGAATTAAACACTGGGACACAGCCTGGACCCCCTGGGTTGAACCAAGAGAGGCTGTTTAACTTGCCCGTCAACGACTACTTCAGCTTCAACCGTAATAACACAGGGACAAACAATAGATGCAAACTCAAGGTAAATTGCTCCAAATTCGATTGTGGAAAATACGACTTCAGCTAGAGAGTGTTCAATGCCTGGAATGCTCTACCCGACTCGGTTGTTACATCCTCAAACCCCCATAACTTTAACCTTTAACTGTCCACCGTGGACCTCACCCTCCATTCCTAAGAGGACCGTAAAGGGGGTGTCCATAAGTGCACTAGTGTGCCTACCGTCCCTATCTTACTGTCCCCATTTATTTGTAATCATTTCATTTGCTCATGTTTATGTCCATACCTATATTTGTTAGCCAGTGGTGGGTTCCGGATCCCGCCCGGTGGCATCTACAGGGATGCGCGCAGTGTGTATGCATGCGTCTTACCACCTCCGCGACACTCCAGCTGCTCAGCGGAGCGTTGCGCAGGTGCTGTATGCATCATGCACGTGCGTGGAAGTGCAGAAGCCTTAAGGTAAGGAGCTTGGGCAGGCGGGTGGGCCCTCCAGAGCACCGTACCGGAACAGTATCCGGTGCTCCGGGCAGGCTCCGGTACGTCTGTACCGGGGTATACCGCCTGCCACCCACCACTGTTGTTATCAAACAAACATGCTTGACAAACAAACAAAGAAATAAATAAAAGTTACCTTGATTTGCTTCTTCTCTGGTGGCGTTTCGGAAAAGGAAGCTGTCGGGGCGCTGGGGAGTTGCTCTGTAGGAAGGGGTGGCGGCTGGGCCAGGATATGGGGCAGAGAGGTGAACTAAAGGGGGGCATGGAAGGATGTGGCAGGGTTGGGGGTGGGGGGAGAATGGGGAGAAGAAAAGCAAAATCCTTATTATATCAATTTAGAACCAAACTATAGGTAGTCCTACAGTTACAACCATTTGTTTACAGACTGTTCGAAGCTATCCTCACACTTATGACCACTGCAGCACCGCCAACAGTCACACGATGGAAATTTGGCTGTTTGGCAAAGAGCATGTTGGTTGCAGTATGCCGGGTGATGCGATCGCCATTTGCAAACTTCCCAGGGCGCATGAAAGCCGGTTGGTGCCTTTGGAGCAATGGGTGCAAAGGAGCTCACTGGGAGACAATGAGTTCTAGTCCCGCTTTAGGAACGGAAGCCAGCTGGGTGCCTTTGGGTCAGCCTAGTCCAGAGGGTGGTGGTTGTGGGGAAAATACAAGGAGGGAGGAGTAGTAGGTATGTTCGTTGCCTTGAGTTACTTATAAAGATGTCAATGCAGGATAAAGTAAAGTAAAGTAATAAGTAAGGTAAAGTAAAAAAGAGTAAAGTAAAGCAAAGTAAAAAGTAAAGTAAAATAAAGTAAAGAGTAAAGTAAAAGTAAAGTAATAAATAAAGTAAAAGTAAAAAGTAAAGTTAAAGTAAAGTGTAAAAAAAAGTAAAGTAAAAAGTAAAGTAAAAAGTAAGGTAAAGAGTAAAGTAAAATAAAGAGTAAAGTAAAGAGTAAAGTAAAAGTAAAGTAATAAATAAAGTAAAGTAAAAGTAAAAAGTAAAGTAAAAGTAAAAAGTAAAGTTAAAGTAAAGTGTAAAGAAAAGTAAAGTAAAATAAAGTAAAAAGTAAGGTAAAGAGTAAAGTAAAGTAAAGAGTAAAGTAAAGTAAAGAGTAAAGTAAAGAGCAAAGTAAAGAGTAAAGTAATAAATAAAGTAAAGTAAAAGTAAAAAGTAAAGTAAAAGTAAAAAGTAAAGTTAAAGTAAAAAGTAAAGTTAAAGTAAAGTGTAAAGAAAAGTAAAGTAAAATAAAGTAAAAAGTAAGGTAAAGAGTAAAGAGTAAAGTAAAGTAAAGAGTAAAGTAAAGAGTAAAGTAAAGAGTAAAGTAATAAATAAAGTAAAGTAAAAGTAAAAAGTAAAGTAAAAGTAAAAAGTAAAGTTAAAGTAAAAAGTAAAGTTAAAGTAAAGTGTAAAGAAAAGTAAAGTAAAATAAAGTAAAAAGTAAGGTAAAGAGTAAAGAGTAAAGTAAAGTAAAGAGTAAAGTAAAGAGTAAAGTAAAGAGTAAAGTAATAAATAAAGTAAAGTAAAAGTAAAAAGTAAAGTAAAAGTAAAAAGTAAAGTAAAAGTAAAAAGTAAAGTTAAAGTAAAGTGTAAAGAAAAGTAAAGTAAAATAAAGTAAAAAGTAAGGTAAAGAGTAAAGAGTAAAGTAAAGAGTAAAGTAAAGAGTAAAGTAAGGTAAAGAGTAAAAAAGAGTAAAGTAAAATAAAAAGTGAAGTAAAATAAAAAGTAAAGTATATAAAGTAATAAAATAAATAAATAAATAAATAAATAAATAAAATGAAAATGAAAAGAAAAAATAAAAGAAAAAAACAAAACAAAGTATAAATAAAAGAAAAAATGAAAATAAATATGGAGAGAAGAGGATTTGGGTTGGGGGTGGTGAGAGATGGCTGCTATGGGATAAAAGCCCATCCCTGGGGAGGGCCGTGGGAGAGAAGCAGGGAAGGAGCCAGCCAGGGAACAAGGCTCCCTTTAGACATTAGCTGGTCTCCTATTAACTCACAAGGACGAGGTGAAAAGGTATTTACTTTACTTATTACTTTGCTTTACTTTACTCTTCCTCTCTCTCTCCCTCAGGCCGAGTGATGGACAATTTCATTAAAGCCAGTCCTCGACTTACAACCGTTCATTTTGTGACCGTTTGGAAGTTACAGGGGCCCTGGAAAACAGGGCGGGACCCCTTCTTCACACTTACGTCCGTTCCAGCGTCTCCAGGGTCACGCGATCAAAAGGCAGACTGACTCGTATTTATGACGGTCGCCTTTATCGTGTGATCCCCTTTTGCGACAAGCAAAGCCGATGAGGAAGGCGGATTCGCTTAACAACCGTACGACTCGTTTAACAACAGCAAGTGATTCAGTCACCCGCTTGCGGCAAGGAAGGTAGTAAAACGGGGCTTAAAATTCACTTAGCTGTCTGCGCTTAGCGACAGAAACTTGGGGCTCAAGGGCGGTCGTTAAGTCGAGGTCCACCCGTATGATCATCCCGACAAAATCCCGAATCCCGAGCAGGGCCCTCCCCTTGATCTCCGTATGGATCTGCCGTTGGGCCACCTCCTTGTTTACCTGTTTGAGAAGTGGGTGCATTCGGTGAGATGGTGGATCGGTCGTCGCTCTGTGGATCAAAGAGAGAGAAAGAGAGAAAGGGGTGAAGCTTTTGGACATTCAGCAAATGTTCAAATGAAGGGCGGAACACGCCCAGAATATCATTTAGGGGACCGCAGATCCTCTGAAGAGAATTAAGGACATTCTGCCTAATCTTTCGGCAGTTTTAATAATGTTGAGGAACAAAAAGCCACCGCAGAGGAGAGCCTCAGCTCAGCCAAGCCAGAGAAAAGCGGGTGGTAATTACTGCGAGGAAAAAATAAATAAAAATAAAAGAAAGCAGCCAATGTTGATTATACACAGTACACAAAACCTTCACCAAAGACAAAGCAAACACGTTGGGACCGTCCGGGTTGCAAAATTAATTCCACAATTTCTCCTGGAAGCTTCCAAAACCATAACTAGATGCCAGCTGGCCTCCCTCTCCCGCTCCATGGAGAGCGGGATGCAATTTTAAAAATATAATTCAGGATTAATAAATAGCAAATGTCCACACCGACTTCCCTCAACTTTGCTCATCTCCCCAGATGCAGTACTACAACTCCCATGAAAGATAGAAGTTCCCCTTGTACATATGTGCTAGTCGTTCCCGACTCTAGGGGGGGCGATGCTTATCTCCGTTTCAAAGCCGAAGACGTCTCGGGGGGTCCTTTCTCCTTCCCGCTCTTGTGCGTGTGTACACACCCACACCCACCCTAGTCCCCAGAAGATTTACGGCAATGCAGTTTTGCACAACTGAGTTAGGACGGATAGGATAGAATAACAGAATCAGAAGAGACCTTTGGAGGTCCTCTAGTCCAACCCCCTGCTTAGGCAGGAAACCCTACACCACTTCAGGCAAATGGTTATCCAACATCTTCTTAAAAGCTTCCAGTGTTGGAGCATTCACAACTTCTGGAGGCAATTTGTTCCACTGATTAATTGTTCTGGAAATTTCTCCTTAGTTCTGAGTTGACAGTTAGAACAATTAATCAATGTAACAACTTACTCCAGAAGTTGTGAATGCTCCAACGCTCAACAGTTGTTAAGAAGAACCATTTGTCTGTAGTGGTGTAGGGTTTCCTACCTAAGCAGGGGGTTGGAGTAGAAGACCTCCAAGGTCTCTTCCAACTCTGTTATTCTATTCTATTCTATTCTATTCTATTCTATTCCATCTCTATTCTATTCTTCATTCCAATATCCTATGCTATCCTCTATACTATTAACTCTGTCCTTCCCTAGTTGTGCAAAACTGCATTGCTGTAAATCTGCTGGGGACTAAGAGTTGGGTGTGTTAATTGCAGCTAAAAGGCACAAAGTGCTTCCAAAACAATAATTTTAGCCACCGCCATGAACCTACGACAACAGGCAACCAGAAAACCTGCCGCGAACCGTAAATTTGGAAGGAGGAGCCTAAACCCACAATTTCATTTCGCTGCATGCGACGGGCGGAGGCATGGTTTCGGGTTGCTGGCTGGACGGATCTGGTTTCAGGCAATTTCCTTACCCCAGAGCTAAAACCTTTGTTCGGGGCTGGGGAAACGTCTTGGCTGGCCAGGCACTGTGATGTAAGAGGGGAAGTGGAGAACAAAGCAGGGCCAGACAATGATCCATTATGCTGGGAGAGCCCTGCCACCCTCACCCCCGCCCACCCCCGTCCCCAGCACAAAAGTGCCAAGAGATGGAAAGCAATCCAAAAAGAAAGAGAGAAAAAACTGGTGCTGGAGAGAGCTGGCATTGCCAAGGCCCCATCGGTAGCAAAACGGTCTGCGCAACAAAAATCAAACGTTCGGTGGGGTGATTAAGGTGCTGGCTGAGTAACTAGGAGACGGTGAATTCTAGTCTTGCCTTAGGCATGAAAGCTGTCTGGAGGGGGGGGGCTTTGGGCCAATCGCCAGGAGACGATGAGTTCCAGTTCCACGTTGGGCAGGAAAGCCAACTGGACAATATTAGGTCAATCACCAGGAGGATATTTGGATTGGGCTTGGGATTTCTGTCCGCCAGTCGAGCCCTTCCAAAGGAGCCGGGAGAGGCAGAGAGGTTGATGCCCGAAGGTCTTCGTTGCAAAACGGAAGCGGTCCCAAACAAAAGCTGCCCTTCGCAATTGACCCGAGGGCAGTTTCGTCAATGCCGGGGCTGTTCAGGTGGTGCGCCAGATGTTTTGGGATTGCACCCAAGCTGCCTGGTACGGTGTACTTTTGCAGTCACTATTAATATGTGTGTGAGTGTGAGTGTCTGTGTATATATACATATACGTGCCTGTGTGCACGTGCATGTATTGTATGTCACACTGTCTGAGTTGGGGCAGCTGTATAAATAGGAAAAACAAAAGGAAGGAAGGAAGGAAGGAAGGAAGGAAGGAAGGAAGGAAGGAAGGAAGGACATGGGGAGGGGGAGGAAGGAAAAGACAAAGAAAGGGGAGGGAGGGAGGACATGGAGAAGGGAAGGAAGGAAAAGTTGAAGGAAGGAGAGGGAGGGCGGACTGAAGGATAATGGTAGAGGAAAGAAAGAAGGAAGGAAGGAAGGAAGGACATGGAGAAGGAAAGGATAGAAAAGATGAAGAAATGAGAGGGAGGGTGGACTGAAGGATAATGGTAGGTAGAGAAAGAAGGAAGGGAGGGAGGGAGGGAGGGAGGAAGGAAGGACATGGAGAAGGGAAGGAAGGAAGAAAAGTTGGAATGAGAGAAAGGGTGGACTGAAGGATAATGGTAGGTAGAGGAAGAAGGAAGGAAGGACATGGAGAAGGGAAGGAAGGATAGAAAAGATGAAGAAATGAGAGGGAGGGAGGACATGGAGAAGGGAAGGAAGGAAAAGACCAAGGAAGGAGAGGGAGGGTGGACTGAAGGATAATGGTAGGTAGAGGAGGGAGGGAGGGAGGAAGGAAGGAAGGAAGGAAGGAGGAAGGACATGGGGAGGGGGAGGAAGGAAAAGACAAAGAAAGGGGAGGGAGGGAGGACATGGAGAAGGGAAGGAAGGAAGAAAAGTTGAAGGAAGAAGAGGAAGGGTGGGCTGAAGGATAATGGTAGGTAGAGGAGGGAGGGAGGGAGGGAGGAAGGAAGGAAGGAAGGTGGCAATGAGCTGTAACATATCTCGTTCCTTAATTCAGGGGTCTAGAGTGGATTGTGTGAGTCTTCTGGTGTTAACTGACCACTTTTCCTAACTATGATTAAGATTTAAAATGCAATCCAGCTTAATCAGGGCTAAGACTAAACCGGCATTCTGTCAACTGAAATTTGGAACCAGGCTCCAACCTCTTTCTACTTTTGCAAGGAAACAAATGCAGTGCTGTGTTGCAGCAACTGGGCCGGAGTGGATGATATTTAGACGGTTTCTTCCTTTCCAGGACGATATGAAGCATTCAGTGAAAAGGAGACAAAAACACAAACACAACACAAACACAACACAGAACGCATGCAAGGCATAAACATGCAGGAGCAAGCAGATTTCTAGGTCAAAGCAGCTGGGTTTCAGCAGCTAATGGGTAAGATCCCCAAGGATCTTTAGAGGAGGAAGGAAATAGCATAAAACATGGAAATAAGGGTTACATGAACATTGGACAATCTTAAAGATGGGAGCGATGACGTCAAGGGATTTAAACAAAGTGTTTAGTCTCCATTAGACAGAGCTGAGCACCCAAATTGGTGACAAACATTTATGACTGAAATGACTTTTACAAACACACCACACACAAAGCTTATCATGAAAACGGTTTTCGTGTCTTTGGAAGGTGACCTGGATAAACGTAGAAAGCCATGTTTCTCAACTTTGGCCACTTTAAGGTACGTGGAGTTCAACTGGCTGGGGAATTCTGGGAGTTGAACTCCCCACATCTTAAAGGGTCCAAAGTTGAGAAACACTAACAGGAGTATCACATTCAAGCACAACGCCCATCCAAATCTACCTTGCCATATCAAAATAATAGAAAGTTTTCCCACAATAATAGGAGGAGGATCCATTTACACTTTATTTCTGGGCCAATTTTTTTGCCAGAATAAATGAAATATATTGCACGTAGGACCGTTTTGTTATGCAAAATATTTTGAATGTGACACGAAAGTTGTTCCGCTGTTTTTATATTTGAACCGACTGTCCCGACCTTGACGGGAGGGTATCCCAATGAGATTTTCACCACTCTATAAAGTGTTTTTTTTTAATTTATTTATTAAATTTATACGCCGCCCATCTCACCGACAGAGCGACTCTAGGAGTTTTGGATTAAAAAAAAAAACCTTGTAGGGTGTTAGGAGCACCCATATTTCAAGCTCAAAAAAGTTTAGCATTTGGGAGGGAAATGTGTATTGTGATGAACTGGTTATCCACCAGTTGTCTCTGGGATGGGTAGAAATTCCAAGTTTATTGGATTGGCCCTTGTAAGTAAAGTTGCACAGTTGGTCCTCAACTTACACCTGTTCATTTAGTGAGCCTTTGCAGTTACAACGGCACTGAAAAAAGGGACTCATGGCTGTTTTTCACATTTATGACCGCTCCTGTAGCCCCAGGACGTGTCAAAAATGTAGAGGCGTGGCAACTGACTCCTATTTATAGCAATAGCAGTTAGACTTATATACCGCTTCCTAGGGCTTTCAGCCCTCTCTAAGCGGTTTACAGAGTCAGCATATCGCCCCCAACAACAATCCGGGTCCTCATTTTACCCACCTCGGAAGGATGGAAGGCTGAGTCAACCTTGAGCCGGTGAGATTAGAACCGCTGAACTGCAGAACTGCAGTCAGCTGAAGTAGCCTGCAGTGCTGCATTTAACCACTGCGCCACCTCGGCTCTGACTCTTATGACGGTTGCACTGTCTCGGGATCATTTAATTCATCATTTGTGACCTTCTGACCAGCAAAATCAATGGGGGAAGCCAGCTTCCTTTAATGACCGCATGATTCACTTAACAACCCCAGCGATTCACTTCACACAATGGCCCCCCAACCTTTTGGGTACCGGGAACCGGTTCCATGGAGTTACGGTTTGCCAGGATGATGTGATTTAGGAAAAACGAGGGGTAGCCATGTTTTATGCTATTTGGGGGGTTGCGCTGATGAACGGCCTCGGCTGGCATGCTAACTCTGATCTCGGATGCACACACAAACACACACACACAAAAACGCAGGCTACGGCGTGCAGGATTCTTACCACCAGCAAGGCACTATCGTCAGTGTGCTGAGACCTTCTGGACGGAAAGGGGCACTGGGAATGCGGGAGAGATGTCCGTGTCAGTGACAGAGAAACACAAAACAACACCGTAGGCAGACAAGCACAGACGCCTGGAATTAACAAGGCTTTTTATGGGGAAGGAAGCGGCACAGAAGCGGAGTATGAATGAAAACCTGGCTTGGGGGAGGAGGAAGGGGGGGGACACCCCGTTAGCTCTTTCACAAATTCTCAGCCTTTCGCCCACCTGCAATGGATTCCGGAGCTGCGGCTGCCCCCCAAATGGAGCACGATTCCAAATGCCAAACTTTTCCGACAAGGAAGGCAATAGAGCTGGAAGGGGCCTTGGGGGTCTTCTAGTCCAGCCCCCTGCTCAAGCAGAAGGCCCTATGCCCTTTCAGACAAGTGGCTGTCCAGTCTCTTCTTAAAAGCCTCCAGTGCTGGAGGAGCACCCACAACTTCTGGAGGCAAGTTGTCCCACTGGTTAATTGTCCTCACTTGTTAGGAAGTTTCTCCTTAATTATAGATTGCTTCTCTCCTTGGTTAGTTTCCACCCATTGCTTCTTGTCCTGCCTTCTGGTGCTTTGAGAATAGCTTGACTCCCTCTTCTTTGTGGCAGCCCCTCCAATATTGGAAGATGCTATTATGTCCCCTCCCTAGTCCTTCTTTTCTCCAGACTAGACAAACGCAAATCCTGCAGCCGTTCTTAGTATGTTTTAGTCTCCAGGCCTTTAATCATCTGAGTTGCTCTTCTCTGCACTTTTTGCAAAGCCTCAACATAATATTTAGAAAGGCACACAAAAATAATAATAGCAGAGTTCCAATATCTCAGGGGCTGCCACAAAGAAGAGGCAGTCAAGCTATTCTCCAAGGCACCAGAGGGCAGGACAAGAAGCAATGGGTGGAAACTAATCAAGGAGAGAAGCAGCTTAGAACTAAGGAGAAATTTCCTGACAGAACAATTAATCAGTGGAACAGAAATCGTGAACGCCCCAACGCTGGAAGTCTTTAAGGCAGTGTTTCTCAACCTTGGCAACTTGAAGATGTCTGGACTTCAACTCCCAGAATTCCCCAGCCAGCATTCGCTTTAAGGAGATGTTGGATGGCCATTTGTCTGACACAATATAGGGTTTCCTGCCTAGGCAGCGGGTTGGACTAGAAGACCTCCAAGGTCCCTTCCAACTCGGCTACTGTATTATTGTAAGACACAGAGAGAGTTTGGGAGGCACTGAAACAACCACGAAAGAGAAAACAAGACTGAAACCAGACTGGAAAGTTTTATAAGGGTGAAGGATTTGATCTGCCACCCCGCATTATCAAAATTACTTTCCATTAGTAAAATAAATTAAAAAAAACCCACAATGTCCAACCGGCGTAGAAAAACGTGCTGCAGGGGAAGAGCCAATGGCAAATGGGGCATGAGGGCCAACTGGTCTCAGCCTTGAGTGCTTGCGAGGTTTCAAGCGTACCGTGGCTTGCAAAATTCAGAGGAGAGCACATGCTTGTGAAGCAGGTGTGTGTCCCGAAGCGAGTGCGTGTGCCAGGGAAGGAGCAACACCGCCAAGCAAGACCCGGGCTTTTCACAATCGCAGCAAAAGAAGAGATTATTTGCAGCTCAGGGTTGAACTGTGGGGTCCTGGGGGCTCTCTGAGCTTGGTTGCTTTTTTGCAGACGTTTCGTTATCCAGCTATGTAACATCATCAGTGCTGGGAGGGGAGGGGTTGGGAGGGAGAGGGGTAGGAGGAGGGATCCTCGGTGTTCCGTGAGCTTGGTTGTTTTCTTGCAGACATTTCATGACTCAACTAAATATTATCATCAGTGCCGGAAGGGAGCAGGGCTTGGGAGGAGGAGGAGGAGGAGGAAGGAGGAGGCGAAGAAGGAAAAGAAGAGAAGAAGCAGAAAAAAAGAAGAAGCAGAAGAGGAGGAGGAGAAGTAGAAGGAGGAGGAGGTGGGGAAGAGGAAGAGGAAGAGGAAGAGGAAGAGGAAGAAGAAGAAGAAGAAGAAGAAGAAGAAGAAGAAGAAGAAGAAGAAGAAGAAGAAGAAGAAGAAGAAGAGGAGGAGGAGGAGAAGCAAAAGAGGAGGAGAGGAGAAGAAAAAGAAGAAGAGGCGGAGGAGGACTGTGGGGTTCCTTGGTGTTTTCTGAGCTTGGTCGTTTTCTTCCAGATATTTCATGACCCAACTAGATAATATCATCAGTGAAGAGAGCAGGGCTTGGGAGGAGGAGGAGGAGAAGAAGGGGAGGAGGAGGGGCTGAAGAGGAGGAGGAGGAGGAGATGGGGAAAGGAGAAGAGGAGGAGGAGGGCTGTGTGGTCCTTGGTGCTCTCTGAACCTGACTGTTTTCTTGCTGACATTTCACGACCAAAGTAGGTAACATCATCAGTGCCAGAAGGGAGTGATCCTTACTCCCTTCTAACACTGATTTTGTTGCCTAGCTGGATCGTGAAACGTCTTCATCAAACAATGTGAATGGGCCAGCCAGGGGGCGAGTGGCCAACCAGCCTAGATTTCAGGAGCGTTTCTTTTGAATGAAAAGACTGCAGAGTCCCAACGGAACAATCGCTGGCGTCTTCTCTTTACTGAGCCCGGTTTTATTATCCGCTCCAACTTTCCTTCTCTGTCCTTTCCAGGAAAGATTCAAAACCAAGGCAGGAGGAGGAGGGGGACAAGTCCCAACAAAAGGCAACCCTGTTAGATCAATTGCTGCATTTTCCTAATGACCCTTTTTGCTTTTCGGGCAGTTCCACTGGCACCATAGGGAGGGTGGGGGGCATTTCCCGGGAAACGGGCTTCTCGTCAGAGCCCTAAGGGGGCAAATCATCTGCCTAGGAAGCTTTTAGTCCAAGGAACGAAAAGGGCAACGGACGTTCATCCAGGCTTACCTCGTTCTCCAGGGTGTTTTGCTTCCGTGGACTGTGGGACGCCTTGAGCTTTGGAAAGAAGAAAAAAGAAATCGCTCAGCCGGAGGGTCAACCAAGGACAGGGTCAGAAACAGAGGTGGGTTCCTACCAGTTCTCACCTATTCAGTAGAACCGGTTCATCAAATCTACCGAACCGGTTAGAAGAGGTTCCACCAGTGGACCCGGAAAGCAGGCCACACCTACAGGAGAGGTTCCAAACCTTTTTGAAACCCACCACTGGTCCTTGGATATGATTATTCTACACTATCATGCTCCTATTTATAAAACTCAGTGCCTCTGTGAAAGGTAAGGATGACTACTGCGTTTGTGGTGCAATCAGAACATTGCGGGTGTTGAAGTTGTTTTAACGCAAACCAAAGATGCCTATTAAGAAACAAGTTTACATCCTATTCTTATGCATGCCAGTGCTGTGTGGGAGGTAATTTAAGGTGGTTCTGACAAGTGTCGTCGGCATCTTCATATCCGGTCACATGGGCAGCAAGCCACTCCCATCCGGTCACATGGGCAGCAAGCCACTCCCATCCGGTCACATGGGCGGCAAGCCACTCCCACAAAGGAGGCCACACCCACAGAGTAGGTTCAAACCCACCACTGGTCAGAAAGGAAGAGGGGGAGGATCAGAGGTGGGTTCCTACCAGTTCAGCTGAATAGATAGGAATTTGGCCGGACATGTGATTCCACTGGTTCTATCCTGGGTGCCACCATCTTTATTTTCTGTTCTGCACATGCGTAGATTTGATTTTGATTTGATTTTATTAACATTTATAGGCCGCCCTTTTCCCTGAGGGGACTCAGGGCGGCTTACATAAAATAGGGAGGGGGGGGGTACAAAACAATAAACATAAAACAATACATGAGAGTAAAATAGTACACAACATTCATTCATCATCCGGGTGGGGACAGATTGTGGTCTTTATCCCCAGGCCTGACGGGATAGCCAGGTCTTAAGGGCTGTGCGGAAGGTCTGGACGGTGGTGAGGGTACGAATCTCCACGGGGAGATCGTTCCAAAGGGTCGGAGCTACTACTGAAAAGGCTCTCCTCCGTGTGGTTGCCAGTCGACACTGACTGGCAGATGGAACTCGGAGGAGGCCTAATCTATGCGATCTTATTGGTCGCAAGGAGGTAATTGGCAGGAGGCGGTCTCTCAAGTACGCAGATCCACTACCATGAAGGGCTTTATGAGTGGTAAGTAGCACCTTGAAGCGCACCCGGAGATCGACAGGTAGCCAGCGCAGCTCGCGGAGGATAGGTGTTATGTGGGCGAACCGAGGTGCACCCAAGTAGAACTGTCTTCATTGAAAAAAATGTAATCCCCCCCCTTTTTTTAAATGGTGTGCGCATGCCAGTTGCAGAGATGGGCTGTTTTTCACAAAAAGGAGGCGTTTTTGCCCTCCCTGGCCCCCCAGGAGCACTCTGCAGGCTTCAGCAGGGCTGGCGGGAGGGAAAAATGCGTCAGTTTTCATGAAAAACAGCCCATTTTCCGCAAAAATGGAGGCGTTTTTGCTTTCCCCCAGCCCTGCTGAAGCCTGCAGAGTATTCCTGGAGGGTCAGGGGGGACAAAAAGCTGTTTTTTCTTACTGGATAGTTTGCAGGCACTCCCTTAGCTCTGGCGAGGCTGGAAGTCCCCCCCTCCGTCAAACCTTTTTGCCACCATTTCGGTGGGCGTGGCTTGGTGATGGGGTCATGGGACTGAGTGTGTGAGTGACATGAAGTTGGCCACACCCACTCAGTTACATGTCCTCCCATCTAGCCACCCCCACCGAAGGAGGGAGTGTGAAGATCTGTCCATGAATCTCAGAGACACCATGGCCAGTCTTTCCCTGCACACACTGCGTTTGTTTATTAAATATTCACATGGCAGCTTTCCAAGCTGGATAAGGTCTGTGGTCATAAATTCACCTTTGAAAGACTGTTCGCCAGACCTTTGCTGAAGGTGAATGAGAGGAATTCACATTCGCTTAATAAAAGGGGTTTTGTCGGGACCAGGAATCTGCTTCGTGCTTTTTGGGGAAGCCTCGGTCAGAACACTCTGGGCCGAGAGTCTTTCTTTTCTAGTTGGGACGGCGGACAGGTGGCTTCAAGAAGGTCCTTACTTTGACAAAATCAAGAACGGCTTCCTTCTGAATCTGTTTTGTCTTCCTCTTCTCCTCCTCATGGTGCAGGGCCGCCAGCTGCGCTTCCCTCCGCGTCCACTCCATGAAGGGCTCACGCCGTCTGGGTGGGTCAGCCTCTGCGGGAACGTTCTGCGGGTGGGGTGGGGGGGGATGGAGATACAGAGGGACAATGAGCTGAAAGAAAAACCACCAGCTGCGTCCTTCGGAAGTTGGCCACGTGTGTTCAATGTGTTCAAAGATTACTTACCTGATGGTGAGCATTGGACAGAGATCCATGGGCAGCAGACTCTCGGCAACTCCTGGAGGGAGAGAGGAATTTATGGGAGGCAGGGGAAACGTAGGGTGCTGTGACTGCACGTTGTGCCAGATGTTCCACAGACTGGAGCATTTATACTATGCTCGCAGGGATTTCAGCTTGCGCACTCCACTGAGCGTAGCGGTGAAGGTGCGGGTCTAGAAACCAGGAGACGCAGAATTCTAGTCCTGCCGTTATGCATGGAAGCCTGGGAGAATGACTGTGGGCCAACCAACAGGGGATACTGTGTTGTAATCCTGCCTTAGGCATGAAAGCCAAGTGGGTGACTTTGGGCCAATCACCAGGAGATGGAGAGTTCTAGTCCTGCCTTAGGCATGAAAGCCAGCTGGTGACTTTGGACCAATCACCAGGAGATGGAGAGTTCTAGTCCCGCCTAGAGGCATGAAAGCCGACTGGGTGACTCTGGGCCAACCAGCAGGGGATGATGAGTTCTAGTTCCACCTTAACCATAAAATACAGCTGGGTAACTTTGGGACAATCTCCCTCACTCAGCGCAAACTACCTCACAGGGTTATTGCTGGAGAAATAGGAAGAGGAAGGAACATTCCGTTTGTTGCCTTAACTTGTTTATAAAATAGTAAAAGGCAGGATAAAGAAAATCCAACGAATGAATGAAAAATAATTCACCGCACGCTACACATCACCGTGAAAGAAATTTGTCTGAAGAGTTAGCATCCAAAACGTGCTTTATTTGGGATGCCTGTCATTTACCCAACATTTATTTAATTTATTTGCATATTTGTCATGTTTATGGAGTGTATATTGAAGGTGGCGACCCTTTGAGAGCTGTTATGCAACAAAATTTCATTTCCATATATGCCGATTAGTGTACATTCAACGGGACAATAAAGTTATTCTAAGTTCTAAGTCTAATAGCTGAGCTCTGGGAAGGGTATAAAGTTATGGAAAGTATTTCTTTTCCTTCTTTAAATAAAACTTTCTCTCACGTGGTGATTTGTACTTTATTCAGCAAAGGATATTTCTCCCCCCCCCCCCCCTTTCGGGTCCTTACCTTTCTGACCGATCTATAAGGCTCCTTAATCCTTGCGGTCGTTCCCTATCTTGCATTAAATTCAGACTTTCGGGTCGTTTTAATTCCTCTGCATCTCTGCAAACACATAAATACAGCAAAGACGAGACGATGGGAAAATAGGAGTAGATAAAGTAAGTCCCATAAGACAGTGACACGATTCTCTTTTGTGATAAGCATTAGGAAGAGCGCAGAAACGGAGTGAGGGACAGTGAAGCCAAAGAAATTAAAGGTTTGAGAGATGACCAAAAGGAAATGGAGCTTTATCATTCCTTTCTATTGTGCTTTGGTCATATTTAGAATACAATAGCAGAGTTGGAAGGGACCTTGGAGGTCCTCTAGTCCAACCCCCTGCCTAGGCAGGAAACCCTATATTGTTTCAGACAAATGGCTATCCAACATCTTCTTAAAGACTTCCAGTGCTGGAGAATTCACAACTTCTGGAGGGAAGCTGTTCCACTGATTAATTGTTCTACCTGTCAGGAAAATCCTCCTTAGTTCTAGGTTGCTTCTCTCCTTGATTAGTTTCCACCCATTGCTTCTTGTTCTATCCTCAGGTGCCTTGGAGAATAGTTTGACTCCCTCTTCTTTGTGGCAACCCCTGAGATATTGGAAGACTGCTATCATGTCTTCCCTGGTCCTTCTTTTCATTCAACTAGATATCCCCAGTTCCTGCAACCGTTCTTCCTATGTTTTATCCTCCAGTCCCCTAATCCTCTTTCTTGCTCTTCTCTGCACTCTTTCTGGAGCCTCCACGTCTTTTTTACATCGAGGCGACCAACAAACAGTGTCTAAATTTTGATCACGTGACCATGGGGATGCTGCAACAGTTTTAAGTGTGAAAACTGTCACTTTTTCCAGTGCCGCTGTAACTTTGAACGGTCACTAAACAAATACTTGTGCGTGAAAAATGAGGAAACTTTTATCCGGGCATTGGTTGACCTGGTCTATTTTCACACTGATGCCCAAGGCAGATTGCTCCTGAAAAAGGCCCATCTTTGCATCCTGCATGTTCGCTTGTTCTAAATTAAGCATCTCAGATTCTGGGTCAGGCCTGTCCCCATTGTTACCATTTTTGGTTAGGCAATTAAAAACTTTTCAACCCCGCGGCTTCAATTCCTCCTGTGCTTTTCACAATCTCTGTTACATCTGGATCAGGTGCGGAGGACGGAATCCTCCCGAGTGTTCCATGCTCATCCAAAGGGAATAGGATATTAAATCACCCTCCGCTCTCTTCCAGCAAACTGAAGAAATCGCCACTTAACTAGGCCAGCTCTCCCCGTCTCGAATGCTGCTGGATAAGACTGGCGGTCACCATGGAAAGCTCCTCGCGCACTAAAAAGCTGGGAGCAATATTGCCATATATGGAGAATGAGGAAGGCATCCCTGTAGTAGCGGGGTGAGGAGCGTCGTTTGTTTCTGCCTGAAGAACAGACGCTTCTCCTAAGGTGGCCAGGTTGTGGCAGTCACATCTGTTGCGGGGAAAACGCTGCCCGTCTTTCAAACAGGCCGAAGCAAACCGCCATCGGCTTGGCCGGATGCATGGAGGGTGCCCGCGTCGTCTCCCCCCTTCTCCTTTTAGCAATAGCACTTAAGACATAGACCGCTCCGCTGAGCTTCGCGGCAAAGGGCCTCCAACCTTGGCAACTTTAAGACCTGTGGACTTCAACTACCCGAATTCCCCAGCCAGCAGAGCTGAAGTCTTCAAAGTTGCTAAAGTTGGAAGTCTCTGCTGTAAAGCCGAGACTCTAAGCGCTTTGCAGAGACAGCCTCTTTGCCCTCAACAATCTGGGTCCTCATTTAACCGACCTCGGAAAGATGGAAGGATGAGCCAACCTTGACCAGGTCACGATCGAACTCCTGGCTGTGGGCAGTCAGCCTGCAATGCTGTATTCTAACTGCTGTGTCATCTCGGGAGGGAGGAAAATAGTCCTTAGACTTATATCTTATAGTTAGAACAGTTCATCAGTGGAACAGAAGTTGCCTCCAGAAGTTGTGAATGCCCCAACACTGGAAGTCTTTAAGAAGATGTTGGATAGCCATTTGTCTGGAACGGTATAGGGTTTCCTGCCTAGGCAGGGGGTTGGACTAGAAGACCTCCAAGGTCCCTTCCAACTCTGCTACTGTATTGTATTGTATGTCTAGTTTAATGAAAAGAAGGACTAGGAGAGACATGATAGCAGTCTTCCAATATCTCAGGGGTTGCCACAAAGAAGAGGGAGTCAAACTATTCTCCAAAGCACCAGAGGGCAGGACAAGAAGCAATGGGTGGAAACTAATCAAGGAGAGAAGCAACTTAGAACTGAGGAGGAATTTCCTGACAGTTAGAACAATTAATCAGTGGAACAGAAATTGCTTCTAGAAGTTGTGAATGCTCCAACACTGGAAGTCTTTAAGAAGATGTTGGATAGCTATTTGTCTGAAATGGGTTTCCTGCCTAGGCAGGGTGTTGGACTAGAATACCTCCAAGGTCCCTTCCAACTCTGCTATTGTATTATATACCACTTTACAATGCTTTACAGCCTTCTCTAAGCGATTTGCAGAATCAGCCTCTTGCCCCCAACAATCTGGATCCTCATTTTACCCACCTCGGAAGGATGGGCAGCTGAGTCAACTTTGAACCGGTCAGGATCAACCTCCTGGTTGTGGGCAGTTTGGCTGCAATACTGCATTCTGACCACTGGGTCACCACCGAAGGGAGGGAGGGAAGGAGGGCAATAGCACTTAAAACATATACCGCTTACAGTTCATTCCAGCCCTCTCTAAGCGTTTTACAGAGTCAGCCTCTTGCCCCCAATAATCCGGGTCCTCATTTGACCGACCTCAGAAGGATGGAAGGCTGAGTCAATCTTGAACTGGTCAGGATCGAACTGCTGGCAGCGGGCAGAGTCAGCCTACAATACTGCATTCTCACCACTATTTCAGATTTAATAGGGTCATTTGGAACACGCCTTACATTAAAACGCTTTGTTTCTGTACATTTTAATCAGGCAAGGCTATGCTACTTTGGGGTAGGATCTGGATGGAAATGACCAATTAGGAGAAGGAGAAGAAAGAGAGGAGTCACCACTGGACAGAAGGGTAATGATGGACTGCGGGGTTGAGAGGAAATGCTGACACAATTGTCAAAGGATTTAAGGATTTAAGCGCCCAGGGGCATGTTTCTCAACTTTGCTCACTTAAAGATACGTGGACTTCAATTTCCAGAATTCCTCAAACTCGGGAATTCTGGGAGTTGAAGTCTACACATCTTTAAGTGGCCAAGCCTGAGAAATGCAGCCCCAGGGAGACAAACAGTGTATTTATCAGTTGATACAGCAGCGTGTCTCTATTCCTGGACAAGAAAGCCATCACTTCCACCCTGGTGACACCTCTATCATTAGGGCTGCCTTTATCCCTGCTCAGATAAGCAGAGCTGGTGGAGGAAAGAGGCCACGATAAGGCTGCTGTGTGCCCACAGCTGTTGAATTCTGTCGTTGCAAGAAGTGCTTATTTGTATCAGTGCGCTGCACTACAGTTGACTTTTTTTTTTTAGCAGTGCATGCTGTCAGGGGAATGGACTCCATGGCCCACAGAATGTAAAGAGTCTAAATAAATAGCCTCCTTTCACATGTGTTTTATATTTCTAACCCGATAACCAGTAAAAGTGGCTAGATGAGAGATGCCAAAGCACAAGGCAATGGGAACTTCACGATGAGTTTTATGATCAGTTGTTAAATTCTACTATATGACACCTGCATTCTGCTCCTGAATAACGCCAACTTGGGGGGTCTGTCTGTCTGTCTGTCTGTCTGTCTGTCTGTCTGTCTGTCTGTATCTATCTATCTATCTATCTATCTATCTATCTATCTATCTATCTATCTATCTATCTATCTATCATCTGTTTAATTTGCCGCCTTTATTATTTTCAGAAGTAACTCAAGGTGGAGAACACACATAATATCCCTTCTTCTATTTTCCCTATAATAAACCTCAGAGATATACCCAGTCAGCTTTCATGCCTAAGGCGGGACTAGAACTCACCGTCTCCTGGCAATTGGTCCAAAGTCACCCAGCCAGGTTTCATGTCTAAGGCGGGACTAGAACTCAAGGTGTCCTGGTTTCTAAGCCAGCTTCTTAACCCCTACACCAAAATGGCTCTTTTATATCTTTAAAAAAAATGTGAATTGGGACTTCTATGTTATACATTAAGTTTCAGCTCTCCCTCAAAGGTTCTTATAAACTATTATGAAATAAAAGTTCTCACCTGTTTTGATGGAGGTATTTTCTTGAATCTTCCGACCTAGGAAACTCTCGGCTGTTTGTAGGTTTTACAGGTGAACCCTTCATAAAACGAGACAAAAAATATAATACTACAATCAACATTTAAGAACATTTGCAAAGCCCCCACTGCCTCAAAAACTTAGACTCCCATGAAATCTTCCATTTTCGTCAGCCTCGACTGACCACGTTCAGTCTTTAAAAAAATATTTGAAGCAAACAAAAATGATCAGCAAGCAGAGAATGAATTCGGGTTGCTTCCTGTATATAGATCCCAACAAACACAGGTAGTCCTCAACTTATGATCAAAAATTTCCATTAAGCAAGACTGTTGGTTAAGTGAATCAGGCCTGATTTTACAACTTTTGGCACAGCTGATAAATGAATCACTGCAGTTGTCAGTCAACTGAATGGCACAATCATTAAATGCCTCCAACTCTCTCACCTTCCCCTGACTTTGCTTTTTGGAGATAGGCCGGGAAGGTCACAGTCTGCATTACTATGACTATTAGTCTTCTCATCGTTCCTATCCCCCATCTCCTCCCACTTATGACTGCAGGACTGTTCACTTTGTGGCTTTTATCCTTATAATTTATATTGATATTGATTGTTTCCTGATTGCTTATTGGTACCCTATGACTATCATTAAGTGCTGTACCTTGTGATTCCTCATGAATGTATCTTGTCTTTTTATGTCCACTGAGAACATCTGCACCAAAGACAAATTCCTTGCGTATCCAACCACACTTGGCCAATAAAGAATTCTATTCTATTCTATTCTATTCTTCTAATTCTATTCCTATTCTATCCTATCCTATCTATATTTGTACCCTATGACTACCATTAAGTGTTGTACCTTATGATTCTTGACGAATGTATCTTTACTTTTTATGTCCACTGAGAGCATCTGCACCAAAGACAAATTCCTTGTGTGTCCATTCACACTTGGCCAATAAAGAATTCTATTCCTATTCTATTCTATTTTATTCTATTCTATTCTTCTAATTCTATTCCTATTCTATCCTATCCTATCTATATTTGTACCCTATGACTACCATTAAGTGCTGTACCTTATGATTCTTGACGAATGTATCTTTACTTTTTATGTCCACTGAGAGCATCTGCACCAAAGACAAATTCCTTGTGTGTCCATTCACACTTGGCCAATAAAGAATTCTATTCCTATTCTATTCTATTTTATTCTATTCTATTCTTCTAATTCTATTCCTATTCTATCCTATCCTATCTATATTTGTACCCTATGACTACCATTAAGTGTTGTACCTTATGATTCTTGACGAATGTATCTTTACTTTTTATGTCCACTGAGAGCATCTGCACCAAAGACAAATTCCTTGTGTCTCCAATCACACTTGGCCAATAAAGAATTCTATGTTCTAAACTGGTGATCACGTGACTCAGGAAGAGTTAGAAGTGTGAGAACTGGTTGTATTTCATTTTTTTTTCAGTGCCGTTGGAACTAAAGGAATTGCTTGTAAGTCAAGGACTAGCTGTGTTCGTTTACAAATAGCCACTTGCCCTGGCCACAAACAACACTCACCAATTGCCTTAAGGTGGGGACATAAATGTACAGATACCAACTACGAATATGATTTAAGGCATTCTGGACTTAGAAACGCTTCCAACAGTAGTGAACCTCTTATATAGGTAGTCCTCGACTTACAACAGTTTGTTTAGTGACTGTTCAAAGTCACAACAGCGCTGAAAAAAGCGACTTATGCTTTTTTCACACTTACGGCCATTGGCGCTCTCTGAGCTTGGCTTGTTTCTTGCAGGCTTTTCATGACCCTAGTAGGGAACGTCATCAGTGCTAGAAGGGAGTAGGGTTTGCAAAGAGGAGGAGGAGGAGGAGGTCCTGCCATTCTGTTGGAGGGGGAGGAGGAAGGGACGGCTTGCTGGGACTCTTTGTGTGCTTTTGCGCCTGGGAATTAGGCAAGGGGGGGGGCATTGTCTTCCGAGACACAGCAGACACCTAGCCAGTACCAAGGCTGTTGTGTCCTGAGAATGAACCATTATCTGCCTGGCAACTCGGAGTTCTCAAAACAACGTTGCGGCATCACATTGGCTGCCGGTGGACAGTTGGGGGGGGGGGGGGGTTTAGGTTTGGGGAAACGGAAGAATTGTTTTGTCCTTTGCTTTTTCAGATTTCGCCTGACTTTACTGTAACCACACAGTAAAAGTTGTTTTGATTCAACTCAATGGAGTCAAAGTCTTGCTTTCCAGAGGGGCTAGTTGGGATAGGGAGGAGGAGGAGGAGGAAGAAGAGGAGGAGGAAGAGGAAGAGGCGGGGGAAGAGGAGAAGGAGGAAGAAGAGGAAGAGGCGGGGAAGAGGAGAAGGAGGAAGAGTAGAAGGAAGAGGAGGAAGAAGAGAAGGAAGAAGAAGAGAAGGAAGAGGAGGAGGAGGAAGAAGAGGAGGAGAATACTTCTGGCTGGCCCCAGAGTGGGGAGGGAATGGAGATTTTGCAGTATCCTTCCCCTGCCACGCCCACCAAGTCATGCCCACAGGACCGGTAGTAAAAAAAACCTGAATTTCGCCACTGAAGGAATCCATTATTTTTCAATCATAGCAAGCAACGACGGACATTAAAATACAAATCCGTGCAGTGGACCTGTTAGCTGGACCAAGTTTAGTCCTGCTCTGTGTAGGCGCTGAAATCTCCCTTGGCATCTTCAGTTCGGAATTAAAATAAGCTCTGTAAGATGATCCTAACATGGATTTGTTTATACCCAAGGAGAAAAAGTTTTTCCTCCTGTTGCAGCTGCTCCTACGAGCTAGGATTTCTCTCAGCGAGAGAGTTGGGATTGCAAATGGCCGGCCCTCAGGCAGTCCTTGACTTACGATCACAATTGAGCCCCGAATTTGCCAGTTGGCACAATTGAAACCTGGGTTTTGCCCCCTTTTACGACCTTTCCTGCGTGACACGGTTGTTGAGTGGCTTCCCCACCGATTTGGTTCGTCAGAAGGTCAAGAAAGGAGGATGATGTGAACCCAGGACACTGCAGCCGTCATCAGTGTGAGTCAGTGGCCAAGCGTCTGAATTCTGATCACGTGACCACCGAGATGCGGCAGCGGTCGTTAAGGGTGAAAAACGATTGGTTTTTCAGTGCCACTGTGACTTGGAACAGTCATTAAATGGATGGTCGCAAGTCAAGGGCCACCGGTGGATTGAATTCCACGGGTGGCCAACTCATTTGCAATTATCCCGTTCACTATTTAATGAAGAACTCCTGTTCTTTTGCTGACTACCTTTGATTTATTTTTCCCCCAAAAAAAGGAAATTTATATTTTTAATAGTCTGTGGTGGGCTCCAGAACTGGGTGTGCTTCCTTGAGGCTAAGTGCTATTGCTATTCCTTCCTTCCTTTCCTTTCCTTTTCCTCCCTTCCTTTCCTTTTCCTTCCTTCCTTCCTTCCTTCCTTCCCTTTTCCTTCCTATTCATCAACTGGTTTACCAAGGTAATACAGATAGTCCTCAACATACAACAGTTCATTTAGTGACTGTCTGAAGTTACGAGGACACTGGAATAAGGGACTTTTCACCGTTTTTCACAGGGAAGAGCGTTGTAGCAAAATTAGGAAATTGGGCAACTGACTCATATTTATGACCATCAGACCCCCTTTTGTGACTTTCTGACAAGCAAAGTCGATGGAGAAGCCGGATTCACTTAGCAATCGTGTTGCTAAACTTTACAGCGGCAGTGATTCACTTAACAACTGTGGCAAGAAAAGTCGTAAAATGGGGCAAAACTCACTTAACAATGTAAACGTTGGGTTCAATTGTGATCATACGCCGAGGATTACTTGTAGAGGGTCAGAAGAATTCTGAGCTATTGCAATTTCAAGAATGGAAATTTACTGGAAATATAAAAGGTCTTTTTGGCCATTTCTACACAAGCAGTAGAGCTAGTCCTCGAATTACAACAGTTCAGTTAATTACCGTTCAAAGCTATGACGGCACTGAAAAAAAGGCACAATTAACCATTGTTCACACTTACAGCACCCCCATGGTCACGCAATCTTCATCTGGATCCTTGACAACTGACTCACATTTATGACGGTAGCAGTGTCTTGGGGGGGGGAGCTTTCAACAAGCAATGCTCATGAGAAAACCTGATTCACTTAATGACTGTGTGACTAACTTAACAACCGTCGTGATTCGCTTCACAAAGGCTGCAAGAAAAGTCGTAAAACGGGGCAAAACTCACAACGAATATCTCACTTAGCAACAGAAAATTTGGGCTCGATTGTGGTCAGTAAGTCGAGGACTAGCTGTAATTAAGTTGGGCAACAGACACGGGGATATTATCCCAGAGTGAACAGAAGGCTGCTCTGTGTGTGTGTGTGTGTGTGTGTGTGTGTGTGTGTGTGTGTGTGTGTGTGTGTGTAGAGGCCATCCTGCTTAACCAAAAGATCATCTGAGCAATTAAAGAACAGCAAATCTCATTACCGCTTAACATTGAATGAATAATGAAGGCTGTGTTTGATCCGGAGTGCATGATGGGATATAAAGTGAAAGATTTGCAGGGATCCCAGAAGGGAAGAAAGGAATGTTTGCCCCAAGGGACTTCCCCCACCCCCTTTTTTTAAGCACAGCTACATACTGTTGGGTGACAAAGAGAAAAATGTGGACACAGGACACGCCAACCCAGAGCAGAAGATACCGCCTGCCTCTAACAGACATGTGCATGCAGGCCTCTTGCCGTGTTCGCTGCAGATCGGAGCCAGGGAGGGGAGCAAGTGTGTTACAATGACATTGCCTTAATTTGATTTTAGGCTTATGAAGAGCCCTTTCATCTCCCAGCCTCCAGCCATTCACAGGAGGAGAGAGATTCTGCCTGGTCAGCCAAAACCAACCGTTGAGTCTTTCACATTAATTTAGAGCAGGGGGGTCTCCAAACTGCGGCCACTTTAAGCCTTGTGGACTTCAACTCCCAGAATTCCTCATCCAGTTGGGATGAGGAATTCTGGGAGTTGAAGTCCACAAGGCTTAAAGTGGCCGAGGTTTGGAGACCCCTGATTTGGAGGGCAACTTAGACACGTAGAATAACTTTATTGTCACTTTGAATGTGTTGTTTCTCTCTGTCATATAATAGATGTGAGTACATGCATAATTTTTTATTTATTTATTTATTATATGCAGCGTATATCGGAGGTGGTGACCCTTTGACAGCTGGATGCAACGAAATTTCATTTCAATATATGCCAATTAGTATACATTCAAAGTGACAATAAAGTTTATTACTGGTTTATTTTTTTATTCACATTTTTTTTCTTGTGTTTTGTCTTGCACTCCCTTTCTATTAATTGTAAGCCGCCCTGAGTCCCCTCAGGGAAAAGGGCGGCCTATAAATGTTAAATAAATGAAATGAAATGAAAGTTATTCTAAGTATCTAATTAGGGACCCAGTGGCTCAGTGGCTAAGACACTGAGCTTGTTGATCAGAAAGGTCGGCAGTTCGTCGGCTCGAATCCCTAGCGCCACGTTAACAGAGTGAGCTCCCATGACTTGTCCCAGCTTCTGCCAACCTAGCAGTTCGAAAGCACGTAGTCTTCAAGTTGTGACTGCAACTGAGACCAAAACTTCTGCTGCTAAGTGAAACATTTGTTAAGGGAGTGTACTCGATGTCACGACTTATCTTGCCATGTTAAGTGAATCGTTGCAGTTGTTAAATGAGTGACCCAGTTGTGAAGTGAATTTCGCTTCCCCCATGGACTTGCTTGTTAGAAGTTCGCAAAAGGGGATCACGTAACCCCAGGATACTGCGACCGTCGTAAATACGGATCAGTTGCCAAG
The DNA here is from genome assembly GCF_009769535.1 of Thamnophis elegans. Classification (NCBI taxonomy): domain Eukaryota; kingdom Metazoa; phylum Chordata; class Lepidosauria; order Squamata; family Natricidae; genus Thamnophis; species Thamnophis elegans. The sequence continues at coordinate 68,703,092 of NC_045550.1, forward strand.
TATCCGAATTTTGATCATGGGACCATGGGGATGCTTGCAAGGGTCGTTAAGTGTGGAAAACAATCTTAAATCATTTTATTCATTGCCATTGTAAGTTTGAACAGTCTCTAAATCATCTTCAAGTTGCCAAGGTTGAGAAACACTGCACTAAATGGTTGGTAGGCGGTATATGCCCCTCCCTTCCCTGTGAAAAAAGGTATATGAATATAAATTTTCTGGTCTGCATAGCTGCAACTGGGTCAGCATAATTTGGGGGTTTATATATAATCTTATATATTTAGCTAGTGCCAAAAGATTATGCTGACCCAATTGCACGCATGAACACCAAACACTGAACATTTTCAGCAGCTTTGAGAGCTTAACTATATCTGTGAAAAGCAGAAGTAGAGCATTCATGTTGGCGTCAGTGGCTTGACGCAGCTGAGCAGTAGCTAATAATTCAAGGCGGTAACATAACCTTATACTCTTCCTATTTTCACCATCACAACAACCCTGCGAGGTGGGTTGGGATGAAAGAGAGGGACGGGCCCAAAGCCACCCATCTGGCTTTCAGGCCTAAGGTGGGGCTAGAACTCACAGTCACCTGGTGATCGGCACAAAGTCACCCAGCCAGCTTATTGCCTAAGGCAGTGTTTCTCAACCTTGGCCACTTGAAGATGTCTGGATTTCAAGTCCCAGAATTCCCCAGCCAGCGTTCGCTGGCTGGGGAATTCTGGGACTTGAAGTCCAGACATCTTCAAGTGGCCAAGGTTGAGAAACACTGGCTTAAGGTGAAGAAGCGTCCCTCCTTCCGAAATGAGATGGAAACCACCATGTATCGTGGTTAAGCCTTTCCAGCATGGCTGAGTGACCAAAACTCCGTCCACTTCCTTAGTCAAACCTAGCTAATGTTTTAACCTTTCATTGCAAGGCCATTAATAGAAGGTTTAAATTTGGGTCTGCATTTCATTAGATTAGCACACAAGAGAGGGCCATCTTTTTAGCCTTTTCTTCCCGTAAAAACTAGCAAAGGAGCTGGAGAACGAGGACAGGAAACACTGCAACCACTGTCGCCTTCCCAGGCCAAGGCCCTCAGGCCAATAACCAACCGATAAAACCGTCTTTTGTTCCAATTTACGTCCTAAGAATAAACTCCATCGCTGATTGAATGCCTCTTGTTTCTCGGGAAGAAAAGGCAGCAGCGTTTAGAAGGACGCCTTTTATTACAGCTTTCCCTTGGCCTTCGGAAGTCCCCGGGGGCACTGTGGGGAGGGGGAGGCATGTGACCCACGACTGAAACCTCTTCCAAAGTTTTTCTACAGGTAGTCGTCAACGGCTGACACCCAGTGATCGTACAAAGTTATGATGGACCCTTCGAGAAGGACGTAAAATCGGCCCGTCGCACTATGAAACGCCAGTTTAGTCTAGCAGTTAAGGCTAGAAACTGGGAGATGGCGAATTCAAGTCCTGCCTCATCTTGTCAATCATCTGGATAACTTTGGACCAATCACCAGGAGACGGTGAGTTCTAGTCCCGCCTTAGGCTTGAAGGCCGTCCTGGTAACTTTGGACCGATCACCAGGAGACGGTGAGTTCTAGTCCCACCTTAGGCTTGAAGGCCGTCCTGGTGACTTTGGACCGATCACCAGGAGATGGTGAGTTCTAGTCCTGTCTTAAGCACAAAAGCCAGCTGGTGACTTTAGGCCAGTCCCTCTTTCCCAGTCCAAGCCACTGCACAAGACTGAGGTTATGGGAAAAACAGGGGAAGTTTTAGATAAGCTCGCCGCCTTGAATTATTTGTAAATAATTAAATAATTGAACCCCCTTAGGGGCCATCACGAGTTAGAACCATAATGGGTGGGAGCCGAGGTGGCGCAGTGGTTAAATGCAGCACTGCAGACTACTTCAGCTGACTGCAGTTCTGCAGTTCGGCTGTTCAAATCTCACCGGCTCAAAGGTTGACTCAGCCTTCCATCCTTCCGAGGTGGGTAAAATGAGGACCCAGACTGTGGGGGCAATATATGCTGACTCTGTAAACCGCTTAGGGAGGGCTGAAAGCCCTAGGAAGCGGTATGTAAGTCTAACTGCTATTGTTCCACTGTAGTTGTAACTCAAGGCCTGCCTGCATCCTATGATCTCTGAACCTTAACAGAGCTACCCCCGATCTATTTTAAAAGGACACATACTTTCATTTTCTTTTACAGTAACAACAAATTTCCATCTAAGAAAACAGACAATTTTTCTATTTGAGGAATGTGGAAGCTGCCTCATCTAGGAAAACCTTGGGAATCTTCTCCACCCCCCACCCCCCGCCAAGGCAAGGCATTCCCTCCCTCCTGCCTTTTAATTAACTTTTAATCTGGGATTTTAACTATCCTTGCCCCTTTTTTCAAGTTTTCGTTCGTTTTCCCTTTTAACATTTCATTGGACCGATTTACAAATACACGCAGTCCTCGACTTACAACAGTTCATTTAGTGACTGTTTGAAGTTACGATGGCATTGACCAAAAGGGACTTAGGATCATTTTTCAGTTGTCCTTCGGCGGCGCCATCTTGATTTTCGGTTCTGCGCATGCGCAGAACAATTTTCCTTGCAGAAATTTATTTTTTTCATTTTTTAACATTTTGCACACGTGCAGACCTATTTATGAGAAGATATGCACGCGTGCCCCGAACCAACAGTAATGCCGGCAGCAACCCACATCCCTGAACTGCAGTGATGAACAGATGTGTTGAGAAAAGTCGTAAAATGGGGCAAAACTCACTGAACAAATTTCTCATTTAATAACATTCATTCTGGGCTCACTTGTGGTTGTTGAGGACAAGGTGTAGAGGAGAGGAGAATCGGAGAGGGTTTCAAAATGTGATCAATCCAAAAATTGAAATACCAAAAGGCTGGGCTGCAGATCTCAGCCTCCTTATTTTTTTCCCGGCTGCCTTATTAAGGCAACCATTAATTTGATATGCCAAACATTATTCAAATAATAGAATTGTTCCGCAGCACACCCACACAATGTGTACAGTTTTGCCTATACTCATTCTGAGAGGCATTTCATAATGAGGAGCACAATGGAGAGGACTGTTAACTCTCCGAAATATGCATCTGTTTCCTTTGCTGGCTTTTAACCACGACTGAAGCTGCCCAATATCATCTGCTTTCAAATAAAAATCTGATATTAATAATAATTACATAATATTAAATATTATCCAAGATAAGCACTGTAGCGTGCTGTTATGCCGCGAAAGCTCAAGATAACTCAAAGATAAAACCACAAGGACATACAACCTTTTCTCTGAAAACGAAAGGCTGTGTTATGTGTCCTTGACTTACAACCATTCATTTAGTGGCCATTTGAAGTTATGACGCTACTGAAAAAAGCAACTTATGACCGTTTTTCACACCTATGACTTGCAGCATCTCCATGGTCACGTGATGAAAATTCAGACGCTTGGCAACTGACTCATATTTATGACGATTGCAGTATCCCTGGGTCACATGACCCCCTTTTGTGACCTTCCAACCGGCAAAGTCCATGGGGAAGGGAGATTCACTTAACAACCAAGCCATAACTTAACAACTGCCGTGATTCACTTAACAGCCATTGCAAGAAAGATCATAAAATGGGACAAAACTCCCTTCAAGACTGTCTCGTTGAGCAGCAGAAATTCTGTTTGCTCAATTGTGTTGATTCACTTTGTAAAAGATTAGCTGTCAGCCCTGCGGCCATTTTTCCTTTTGGATCTTTGGCCTGCCACACTTTCCGTTATTCTGCTATGCCTTTTCTATGGTGGGAAAATGGGATTGTACTGAGTTAGATGCTATGTAGCCATAACAACATTCTTTCTAGAAAACCAAGGTCATCCTTTGTCTTTGCACCTCTGCACCTGGCCGGAACTGGATGGGTGGAAGCTGCCAGCATGGCAGTGGGAGATTGGACCATATGATGGGCTTGTGGGTGTGGGGGCAACTTTCAACTAGGTGGGGAAAACAGGGAAGCTTTCAGATTCGGGTTTTCCCAGATGTGCCAACATGGCTCTCTTCATCAATTGGAACTTTGAGCAATCCTTTGCCTTGGACTCTGATTTACTTTTGGATGCTATTAGGAACCCTGACATTAGCCTCATTACTTTTTCCTTAATTAAAATTAATCTCGGATTTTAAAAATCGAACCAAACATTGGACATACGATTGTTAAAACTGCCAGGCGGGAAAAGTCGACTGAGTTGACAGCAAAGGGACAGCATGCAAGATCCCACCCACTGACCCACACCACAATTTTAAAAAAGGAAGTGTCACCTCGTGAGAGATTCGGCGTTGTTCAATATAGGCTATGAATTGCGTGCTGAGGCTGTCGGACTCTGGACATTTGGCCTGCCTCACTTCTTCCTCCTCTTCCTCAGCGGCGCAGCTGTCAATAAAGTCGATCTGATCCAGATCTTGCTCCATTGGACACACAGAAGGGAAAGAGTTAGGACATCAGGCACCATCAGAAGAGCCAAGCCGCGGGGGGGGGGGGGGGCGCTGCTGGGGTGGGGTGGTTCGCACGAGTTTGGGCGATCCTCTAACTAGGATTCTGTCCAGTTCGGCGAACCCCCCAAAACCTGGCTGGCCATGCCCACGCCCATTCGGCTAGTGGTGAATTCTAATTTCCCTTTTCACCTGTTATGTGGGCGTGGCTTTGTAGGGGTGTCATGTGACTGGGTAGGAGTGGCTAACTTTTATTTTTTCATTTTCAGCTATTTTTTTTAGCTTTTAAAAGCATTTAAAAAGCAGGAAAAACGGTTCTGGGGATCATGCGGCTCACAGCTGAGCCGCGCGATCCTTGGAAGCTTTCTTTTTACTACTGGTTCGCAGAACCAAGGACAATCGTCCCAACCGGTTTGGCTGAACCCGGCTGAACCGGAAGGATTTCACCCCTGTACCCCACCCCTCCCTGGAATCTCCATGCAGCCCGTTCATCGTGCCAGGTAAGTACAGGGCATGGAGGCTCAGGGAGGGGGGGAAACGGGCCTATGGGAGGTTCTGGAAGTCCAAAAATGGGCTTGTTTCCAGCCTCCAGAGGGCCACTGGAGCCTGAGGAGGGGGAAAAACGGGCCTACCGGACGTTCCAGAAAAAGGCCTGTTTCTGGCCTCCAGAATCCAGGAGAAGCAGTTTTCTACCTCCTGGAGGCTCGAGGTACTCCTCCAGAGCCTGGGGAAGGCAAAAAATGTCTCCCCGGCCCCCCGCTTCAGGAAGCTGACTTGGCCACACCCACCATGGCCACGCCCACCCAGCAACGGGGCAGCGAACCCATTGCTGCAATTTTTGAAGCCCACCCCTGGAGCCAAGTCTCAAAAACAACCAAAAAAGGGGGGGATTATTCTTCTGATAGACACACAGACAGACACACTGTTTTGAAATTTATTCAACATCAGATTAAGAAATCTTTTTGCTGCGCACTGGCTTTTATCACCACGGCTGCAGCATCCTTATCGGGATTCTCCCTAAACAGGAGTGCTGCCAAAAGAGAAACTTTCCACCCTGAAAAGATAAATTTCCTTCACTGGAAGATAAAGGAGGGGAGGGGGGGGGGGAAAAGATTAAACCTTCCAGCTACCAATTGGAAGGTTTAATGACTACCCACAAAACCAGAGATAGCAGTTCACAACAAAGCTCCAGGGAGTGTGTGTGTGTGTAATCTTTGCTTTGGCACAGAAGAATTGATTTATTTGGGAGTAACAGGATTATCACTTGGGTGGCGATCCTAAAATTATGTTTTACAGAATGCCGTTTTTATCATCAAGGGCTTTTAAAACAATCACTTTTTCAACTTTTCACAAGGAGGAAGTTCCTGACAGTGAGAACAATTGACCAGTGAAGCCTCTATTTCTCTTTTTCTTCTTTCTTTTGATTCTTACTGTATTTTTCGGAGTATAAGACACACTCCCCCCCCCAAAAAGAGGGTGAAAATCTGGGTGCTGTTTATACACTGAATACAGTATTTTTGGCCTCCTGAAACCCCATCCTGCGCATCCCGTTTTTCGCAAAAATGGACGAGCAGAGGATTTGGGGGGGAGGGGGTCCTGCAGAGTGCTCCTGGGGGCTCGGGAGGGCAAAAACCTTTTTTTTTAAATTTATCTCTTCGAAATCTTGGTGCGTCTTATACTCTGGTGCATCTTATAGTCTGAAAAATATGGCAGTTTCTGTTAGTTTTGATTTGTACGTTTTATAAAACATTTAACCAAATTATTAACAAATTATTTCCTGCACTACCCAAGGACTTGTGGAAAAAAAGCTATTATTAATGTCCTGAGCTCACAGGAGCCAGACCCAAGATTTAGCTGATATTTTGGCAAGTCCAGGGCTGTTCTTTTTAGGACTTCAGCAGAGCGCTGGAAGCACAAAAGTTGAAAGGTTAGGGATGAAAGCTAGCTATTTGCCCCGGGTATCTAATAAAACACAGCTATATTTCCTCCTTTGGTTGACTGGGCCTACAATTAACCCCAGAGCCAAACCCTACATCAAGGAACTGAAAGCAAATGATAAAGCTTTTGAAACCATCCACTTATTTTCAAGGCAAAGGTAGTCCTCGTTTAGCAACCATAACGGGGAGCTGCAGCTCAGTCGTGAAGCGGTCGCTATGCGACCACAACTACGCTTATGATCTGACTTTCTTTTTTGGCTTACAAAGTGGCAAGGATGGGTCACAAAGTTATTATTTTTTTCATTGCCATTGTCACTGCAAATGGTTATTTTACCAGGGTCGCTAAGTAAGGACTACCAATCTCAGCAGATCATTTGTTTAAGAGATTATTTCCCATAAATGGGAGCGGTTGAAGGAAATAGCCAATTTTATGTGCTTTTATTTAATTTTCAAGCCACCCTGAGATGGTAAAATACTTCAAATATATAAGAATATTTCCAGCTCAGAAATATTGAAGTGTCCTTGGTGTTCTCTGAGCGTCGTCATTTTCCTGCAGACGTTTCCTTACCAAGCTAGGTAACATCATCAGTGCAGTGTGGCTTCCAGCACTGATGATGTTATCTAGCTGGGTAATGAAACGTCTGCAAGAAAACATCCAAGCTCAGAGAGCACTAAGGCAGTGTTTTTCAACCTTTTTGTGCAAAGGCACACTTTTTTCATGAAAAAAAATCACGAGGCACACCACCATTCGAAAATGTTAAAAAAATTTAACTCTGTGCCTATATTGACTATATATAAAGTGTTTTTCCCACGGCACTCCTTACACTATGTCACGGCACACTAGTGTGCCGCGGCACAGTGGTTTAAAAACACTGCACTAAGGACCCAACACTTCAAATATATCTATTTATCCATAATTCTCAACTCTTCTCATCTTCTGGTTCAGTTTAACATGCAATCCTCAAATACAAATCACCTAAAAAGCCACCAAATGAGAGCTATTACCTCCACCATTTGTCACTACGGAGTTCCCTCTGTGTTCTTGATAATGGCTCTCTCTTCTCAACCTCTGTTCTTTCGTGATCTCTGCCACTCGCAGGGGAAGGTCAGAAAACTCATCTGTCGGCTGCATTAAAAATAAAAATAAAACCCCTTTCATATTTGTTTAAACCTTTGTAAGTCTTTCCTGGAAAAAGCTGCACTTAAGTCACTGGACAGTTTTAAAAATACAGACACCCATACAATCCATACAAGATTTATTGCTAGGAAAGAGAAATTTACTCAGTAGCAAAGTTCAATCCTAGGTATTATCTCTTGGCTCAGTTTAGTGAATTTCTTAAAGGTAAAGGTTCCCCTCACATATATGTGCTAGTCATTTCCCGACTCTAGGGGGTGGTACTCATCTCAGTTTCAAAGCCGAAGAGTCAGCGCTTGTCCGAAGACGTCTCCGTGCTCATGTGGCCAGCATGACTCAATGCCAAAGGTGCATCAAACACTGTTCCCTTCCCACCAAAGGTGGCTCCTATTTTTCTACTTGCATTTTTTATGTGCTTTCAAACTGCTAGGTTGGCAGAAGCTGGGACAAGTAACGGGAACTCACTCCGTTATGCGGCGCTAGGGATTCGAACTGCCGAACTGAACAACCTTTCTGATCGACAAGCTCGCCGTCTAAGCCACTGAGCCTCTGCGTCCCTTGAAGAATTTCTTAAGGACCCCTCAAACTGAATGTCAGAAAAGTGGCAAAAATCTACCTCCAGATTTGGGAGAATTTAGGATCCATTTCAAAGGACGTTCCTCATTTTGATATATTTGCACAGCAATTCAACGTGGACAAATATATTTTTATTCCTATCAACAAATATTTCAAACTACTGCTTCCAAGTTCTCACCATTAGAGTAACAATTTCAATTTCTTCGATTTCAGTACTATTAGCAGGAGGGGGTTGGGGAAATTCCTTTGAAAGGGAATGACTTCAATGAACTGAGCCAAATTTGAAATGACCCTTCTCTCTCTCTCTTTCCTTTGCAACCTTCTTGGCTTGACTAGGCTTTTATCAGAATCAAATATTTGATAGCTTCCTGCCTCCTCGACTTACGATAAGTATAGGTATAGGTATATATATAGGTATATATATATAGGTATATACATATTTATAGGTATATATGGCATGAAAGGATGCTATTGATTAATGGCTTTCCAGCCTCCTTTTTTTTTTTTGCAATTTCAGAGACAAAAGTGAGACGCAAGAACAAAATAAGATGCTTCAAGATGACAGGCCTTTGAAACACGGATTTTGCGTTGTTCTGCCTCCCTTTCCTAAGCTACAAATTACCTGCCAGCCAAATGCAAACCAAGCACGCTTACTTCATTTCCTGACCACCTCTTATCTCCGCTGTCCACGCTGTTGAACCCGGAATCCAGTGCTCCATATGGTCGACTCAAATACAGGTCTTCGTGGCTATCAAAGGGAGAAAGGAAGGATAAATTCTTCGGGAAACATCCGATATTAGGCAGGAATACAAAGGGCACAGTCGACCCTTTTCGGGCTGCTTTCTATGCTAAAGGTGATGCTACAAGAGAGGCCTTGTTCTTACAACAAAAAGATTTTGTTTTGCCTTTTCCTCCTCACACTTTTGTTGCACTTCTATTAGCTTGGTCTGCTACATGTAGAAGCATTGGTCAACTGTGTAAGGCAGGGGTGTCCAAACCTGGGAACTTTAAGACTTGTAGACTTCAGTTCAACTGGCTGGGGAATTCTGGGAGTTGGAGTCCACAAGTCTTAAAGTTCCCAAGGTATCAGCCAACTGGTATTATTTTATTTTATTGTTTTATTTGTTGGGTTGGGTTGTATTATATTGTACCGTGTTTCCCCGAAAATACGACATGGTCTTATTTTCTTTTTACTTACAAAATATGGCCTGTCTTACAGAGGGTTCCTTACAGAGAGTTCCACCAGCCAGCCCACAACCATAGAGCGCACTCCTAGAGCGGCCGCTGCTGGAAGACTCGGCAGCCGAGTTTTGGAGTTTGGAACCGGAGAAGACGTTATGCTCTTTCTGCAGGCAGGCAAGCCACTGCGCCAGCTCAGCTCCACTCTGCATGTGCGTGTCTCCCACAGGGAGCGAGTCTGTGTTTTCAGGTCTCTGTGGGGCTTGTGGGAGACACACGTGCACGTGAGGGGGACAGGGGGGAGCAAAGGGGGTTGAACGCATATGTGAGAGGAGCGCATGCGGGGGGGTCACACACGGATGTGTGGGGTGCCCACAGGGGCGATTACACGTGCATGTGTAGGGGGATCGCACGTATGCATGGACCACACATGGGGGTCACGCAGGCACTGCATTATGAGTGACCGCCAGAGGTGAGTTCCTACCAGTTCGGCTGAAAAGGTAGTAACTCGGCCGGACATGTGACCGTTCTATCCTGGGCACCGCCATCTTTATTTTCTGTTCTGCACGTGTGCAGAACAATCTTCATTGAAAAAAATTAATCCCACCCCCTTTTTTAATGGTGTGCTAGTCCCAAAGAGGGGCCATTTTTTTCAAAATGGAACACTCTGCAGGCTTCAGCAGGGCTGGGGGGATGGCAAAAATGCCCCCCTTTTTGCAAGAAACGTGAGAAAAATGGGCCATTTTCACAAAAATGCCTCCGTTTTCCCCTTCCCCCAGCCCTGCTGAAGCCTGCAGAGTGTTCCTGGGGGGGGGGGGGGGGGGGGGGAGGACAAAAACTGTTTTTTTCTTACTGGATAGTTTACAGGCGCTCCCTTAGCTCCAGCAAGGCTGGAAGTCGTGTCCCCCCCCCCCCGTCAAAACTTTTTGCCACCGTTTAAAGTTTTATGATTTCTGTCTGGGATAAAATGGAAAAGTGGCATATCGATGATGAGACATGGAGACTGAAAGAAGCGTTGCTGATTGTGGACATATATTGTACAGAAGTTTTGTCTGAACTCTAACTCAAATTGTGCATGAACTATTTTCTCAGGCGAGGAGAGCGGAAATTGTGATCTTTTTGAGTTGCGGTTTGGGACGAACGGAGTTGGGAGGTGCGTGGGAGAGGGAAGGGCAGCGAAAGTTTAATTAGATTACCTGGGGCTAGAACGCAAGCTGATGTTTGTTTGAGTTGCTATCTCAATATAAGGTTAAGAAAGATTGGTCGGAGAATCTTCAGGAAAGTGGAGTAAACATGGGAGGAGCAATGAATGTGGATAAAATATATATGTGGATATGGATAAAGGCAGGGTGGAAGGTAAAAAATTTATATGTGGAGGTGGGTAAGGATAGAAAGGGAGGTGTTGGAAATGAAAAATGAAAGAAGTATTTGAGTTTAATGGTGTTATAGAAAGGTTTGGATATTTGGATAAAAAAGAGATAAATTAAAGGTCTGAATAGATAGGCAAAGCAAGGAGACTTTTAGTTGGGGAATTCTAATTGATCAACTTACCTGGCTCTAATACAGTTTGAAACCCTGCAAGTAGCAAAATAATCGAAATTTGGAATGAGTCACATTGTTTAAGATTTACAGATAATGGGAAGCTGTGTTAACGTAGTGGGTTTATTGACCCTTTTTGTTTCTTTCTTCTTTTTGTGTGTGAGTGTGGGTGTTTTTTATTTCTTATTTTCTACTATTTTTCCTTTTTCTTTTTGGCTTTATTTTTATTTTATTTTTTTAATTTTAAAGTTAGCTGGCCTTATTATACTCAAATGCTTGTTAAAGAATTATGCCGGGCATGGGACCTGCGAAGCCGTAAGGGGGTTAGGGAGGGGGGATTATAGGGGGGAGGGGGGAGGGTGGAATTACAGTTTCAATCCTTAGAACAATAAGAATTCACTTGTGTACTGCGGCTCGTTTTTCTTTTTTTTTCTTATTTTCTTTTTCTACTTTTATTGTAAAAAACAAATTGAATTGTATGGATACACCAAAGTGAGGAGAAGAGGGAAAGAGAAGGGAGAAGTAAAGAGGGAGTGAGAGGGAATGTATGGAGGGTGAAATGGAGGGAGGGGGAGATGTCTGAGGGGGTAGGGAAGTAGAAGAGGGGAATGCTGGAGGGGTGAAAGGAAAGTTGGAGGGGGAGAAGAGAGGGTGTATGGGGGAATGAAGTGTTATGTGGGGTTTTTTTTTTTTCCTTTTTTCTTTTTTTTTTTATGCACAGTATATAAGTGATTGTATAAAATGAAAATGAAAATTCTTTCAGTCATTAAAAGGCATTAAACATCAAAAAAAAAATAAAAAAAAAAAAATTAATCCCACCCCCTTTTTTAATGGTGTGCTAGTCCCAAAGAGGGGCCATTTTTTTCAAAATGGAACACTCTGCAGGCTTCAGCAGGGCTGGGGGGATGGCAAAAATGCCCCCCTTTTTGCAAGAAACGTGAGAAAAATGGGCCATTTTTCACAAAAATGCCTCCGTTTTCCCCTTCCCCCAGCCCTGCTGAAGCCTGCAGAGTGTTCCTGGGGGGGGGGGGGGGGGGGGGGGACAAAAACTGTTTTTTTCTTACTGGATAGTTTACAGGCGCTCCCTTAGCTCCAGCAAGGCTGGAAGTCGTGTCCCCCCCCCCCCCCGTCAAAACTTTTTGCCACCGTTTCGGTGGGTGTGGCTTGGTGAGAGGGGTCATGGGACTGAGTGTGCATGAGTGACATCAAGTTGGCCACGCCCACTCAATCACATCCTTCCCCCCCCCCCATCTAGCCAGGCCACCAAACTGGTATTAAAAAAAAAATGAAACCCACCCGATGCATGATGCACAAGAAAAGGGTCAGCCATCACCGCTAGAGACAGAGCTGTAACATCAACCAATGGAGGTCTGAGTGAGCAGAAACAGATTCCTCTCTCTCTGCACAGTGACCACAGAACTCAACCCATGACTTTACAAATGCCTTATATGAAGAACTGCTTCGCTCAGCAGAACTTGTAACAAAGGACATCCCCGACCCTGCCAGCGGGCAGTTAACAAAGCATCCTCTGTCCCACCAGGCCCTAGGGAAATCCGCAGCGGCTCTAATAACAACGACCTTGGCTTCAGCCGGGCCTTGCTAACCATCCCTGGCTGGTTGTCACTTGCTTTAAAGGAACTCTCACTGGTGGGAGAAGCGACACGTGCAACATTGGTTATTTCTATGGCATCCTGTCTCTGCAAATGCCGCAACCGGAAGCAACGGGCATCCCAGGAAGGGATTTATGACCCCAAGTGCGTTTCATAAAAAGGGTGGGCTTTTGTGCATTGCCAAGCTGCTGACGCCAGGGGTGTGAACGACAGGGTGGGTTGAGAGCCAGTCGATTTGAGCCACGATTTAAATCACAAGCAAAAAGTCTTGGTTTAAATCAACTCAATTTAAACCATCATTTTGAAAGAGCAGCTGTCGTCTCTGTCCCCTAAGTGGCTCCTGATCTGATCCGCTGTTGACTATATTGCAGGATATACAGCCTCGCGCTACACCACTAAGTTCCGTTTCATGCTGAATAAACTAAATTATGAATGTATCTTAAATAGAACACTATCTTTAGATAGAGTTTTACTCCAAAAACATTTCGTTAAAATAAACTTGATAAAAAATAAAAATAAATCCGATTTAAATTTTAAAAAACCCATTTTTAATTTAATGAGCCGAGGTGGCGCAGTGGTTAGGGTGCAGTACTGCAGGCCACTCTGGCTGACTGTGATCTGCAGTTCAGCGGTTCAAATCTCACCGGCTCAAGGTTGACTCAGCCTTCCATCCTTCCGAGGTGGGTGAAATGAGGACCCGGACTGTGGGGGCAAGTTGCTGACTCAATTTGCTAAAACAATTTGTAAACCGCTTAGAGAGGGCTGAAAGCCCTATGAAGCGGTATATAAGTCTAATAAATAAATAAATAGATAAATAACTTTTTAAAAAAATCTACCCTGGTGGTGAACAGGCAGGTTTCTCTTTGTTTTAATTTCCCTGTTTGCATTAGCTCCATTCTAAGGGGTCTCGGTCCTCTGGGGCAGCAGGTACAGGTGTGACAAGGTAGATCCAAGAGGCTTCACCACTTCACCTCAGGAGGGCGCTGTGCCGACAGCTTTGACGGAGGTTGTGGTGATGCAACCAGGAGACTGGGAGTTCTAGTCCCGCCTTAGGCATGAAAGCCAGCAGGGTGACTTGGAGCCCAAACACCAGGAGATGGTTAAGAACCCTCAACAGTGTTTCTCATCCTCACTTTTTAAGACGGGTGGACTTCAACTCCCAGAGTTCCCCAGTCAGCGCAGAGAATCCTGGGAGTTGAAGTCCACCCTTTTTCGTTCAGAAGAAAAGGTCAACATGGATTTGAAATGTCTGGCTGCTTACCAGGATCCAAAGCCTATCGGTCGCCTATCGTAATCGGGAAGGTCTGGCACAACTTTACACGCTTCCATGTTCAGATACTTAAATATGTGGATTTTTCCTTTTATACATATCTAGAAGGTGGGGGGGAGACAAAGCATTTTTTATTTGTTAACAATTTTACCCACTATATTCTAGGATTGTTGATTTAAATGTCCTTTAAATGTTTCAATGGTAGTATGCTGTAAGAGATCCAGAGTTATTGGATACAAGGTGGGCGGCAAATAAATTTCATAAATACCATATTTTTCAGAGTATAAGACGCACTGGAGTATAAGATGCACCAAGGTTTTGAAGAGGCAAATTTAAAAATAAAGTAGTTAGGTAGATAGAGGGATAGACAGGGAGAGAAAGAGAAAGAAATACAGTAGGTAGGTAGGGAGAGAGTAGTTAGGTAGGTAGGTAGAAAAAGGGATAGAGAGAGAGAGAAATAGAGAGAGATAAAGAGAGAGAGTGTGTAGGTAGGTAGAGGGGTAGAGAGAGAGAAATAGAAAGAGAGTAGGTTGGTTGGTAGTTAGAGGGAAACAGAGAAATAGAGAGAGAGAAATACAGTAGATAGGTAGGGAGAGAGAGAGAGGGTAGGTAGATAGGTAGGTAGAGGGCTAGAGAGAGAGAGAAAGAGAAATAAATAGATAGGTAGGTGTTTCTGCTGGCACAGCACTTGATCAATGTAATTCTCATCAATCAGTTAAAGAGCTTTCCAAAAGGAAAAAAGAAAGTTTTTGCACTCTGCAAACCTCCCCAAAATGGCCCCTTTTTCATAAAAACAGGCCCGTTTTTTTTTTCAAAAAAGAGGCAGCAGTAGCTTGGGGGGGGGGGGAGGATGCTTTCAGGTTGCTCCTTGGGGGAGAGGGGAAATGAGCAAAAAACCAGCCCGTTTTTCACAAAAACAGGCTCATATTTTGTCAAAAAATTGCATGCATAGCATTATGGAGGCTTATAAAGTACTGCTGGGGGCTGAGGGGGGGCAAAAAACGGCCCGTTTTTTGCTCATTTCTGCCCTCCCCAGTCTCCAAGATCTCTCGGAAAGCCTTCATAAGGGTATGCACGGCCATTTTGGTGAAGGGGCAGGGCTTCGGGAGGCAAAAAATGCTGTATTTGATGTATAAGACACACCCAGAGTTTCACTCTCTTTTTTTAAGGAAAAAAATGTGCGTCTTATACTCCCCAAAATACGGTATGTTTCGTATGTAAATAAATACATTTTGAAAGCAAAGCAGTCCATATGAAACCTAAAGCTATTTTTTAAGACGTTTGGTCAGGCAAATGTCCTGTCCTTTCCCCACAGTGATTAAAAAAGGTCAGACCCAGAGATTCGGATCAGAGCAGATCAGAGATAAAAACCACCACTGAAAATATATAGCCTGGTTTTGACAATAAATTTAAATTCTTTCTGAAGACTACAGCACCGCGTTCTATAAGTCTTAAAAGAAATAAATTGATCCAGCTGAATATATGATGGCAGGTGGTTAAGAGTTAGGTAAGTCTTTAATGGAAGAACACTTTCTATATAAAAGGACATAAATGTCAATTTTGCAGTTTTAATGCCCAATATTTTAATCTTCTTTCTCTCTCTCTCTCCCTCCCTCCCTTCTTTCTTTTCTTTCTTTTCTCACTCTCTGTCTGATGTACAACTAACAGGGCAAATCACTAGTATATAAACAAAGAGCAAATCTCACTCCCCTCTAGCACTGATGACGTTGTCTAATCTGGTAATGAAACATCTCTAAGAAAACAACAAAGCTTCGACATGTCAGTTCAATATTGAGCTGCAAATAATTTCTTCTAAATGCTAAATTCTCCAGTTTTCCTCCGATGGCTCCAGCTTCGAATAACCTTTGTGCTACTTTCTCCGTAATATTCCCTGTTTTTTGCCTGATAGCCCCATATACCATTAGTCTCAAATGTTATTTAATCATCTGTGCAGCTATCAATTGCAGTTTCCTCTTTTGGGACTTCAAATGCCAAAGCCTCAAGCAGACTCTCTTATTTCGTGATAGTCGAGGGTGTTGGATTAAATGGGGGATATACTAAGTCTTTAAGTGGAGGTTGGGGGATTTGTAAATGTATACTGACACATAGGCCATTCTTGGGGGATGGCCCCATGCCTCATAAGCTACTGAAGCATTGTTTCTGAATAGGGCCATTATACACTTGCACAGACAGCATCAATGACCACAACTCACAGCAAGAGCAAACTAATCGACTGTACAGTGATTTTTAGCCTCCTGGTTCTGAGATTTAAATCGTAGGATGCATTTCCACGGATTGTCTCTTGTCCAAGGTTAATTCTACCTTGCCCACAAAGCACAGATCTAATGCCACAGACTTAACAACTATGCAAGAGAGCAAAAACACATGAAAGCCAAGTTTCCTCCAATGAAATAACGCGATTGGGTTGAGAGAAATCACAATTTTAGTCACAATTTAAAATTTTTAAGACTTGGAGATACGTTACCTGGGCGGGGGGAGACTGCAAGGGGTTGTTATCTAAGGTGATTGTCTGTAAGTGCCTGAGGTTCCGGTAACACACTGGGATTGTTGTGATTTTATTGCAGGAGAAATCTAACCGAATCAAAGGCAGGTCGGCAAGTTCTGCAGGTGTAGACACACAAACACAACACAACACAATAAAAATGTTATAGGTCAACTAATTATGGAAGCAATAAGACATACATAATCTAAAAAAAAAAGAGCACATTTTAACTAATATTCCGCAAAAGAGCAGTGACATTAAAACTTCCTTGTGCGTCTGTGTGTGTGTATGCGCATGTTTTTACCTTCAGGTAAATGTACCAGGTGATTCCTCCTGATGTTGAGATCCCGCAAGGAATTTAGATTGCCAATCTGGGGAGGGATTGTATGGATCTCGTTGCAGCTGACATCCTGGAAAACAGGCGAGGTCGATTTAGAAATGTCAAGTTTTGTCCCCCCCTCATGGTCCGCATACAAAGTTATTTGAAGGACCGTCTTTTCCTGATCACATCTAAGGAGGACCATCCGATGGGACCGAGAGGAAGGGCCTCCTCCACGGTGGCTCCCTCCCTCTAGAACACTGTTTCTCAACCTTGGCGACTTTAAGTCCTGTGGACTTCAACTCCCAGAATCCCCCCAGCTGGCTGGGGAATTCTGGGAGTTGAAATCCACAGGACTTGAAGTCGCCAAGGTTGAGAAACACTGCTCTAGAACATCAATCCCTGCAGAGATAGGATTGGGCCCCACCTACACACTCTTTCGCCAACCCTGAAGACCTGATTCTGAAAAGGAGCCTGGGAACCCCAGAGGGACACAGAGTTCACCAAGCGACTCTTTGGGCTGTTGTCACCCAAAGGGGGCAGGAGGGAGGGGTTATTGTTTTTATATTGGGTTTTTTTTATCTTTGTAAACCCCCAGGAGTCACTAAGAATGAATCAAGCTGCCAGATATATTCAGATGGACAGACGGACGATAGCTGGAGGGGGAGGGAGGGAGAGAAAGATAGCTAGCTAATTAGATAGCTAGATGGTAGTAGAGGTCGATAGATGAAAGATAGATAGATAGATAGATAGATAGATAGATAGATAGATAGATAGATAGATAGATAAATGATAGATAGAGGGGTGGATGGATGGATGATAGATAGATAGATAGATAGATAGATAGATAGATAGATAGATAGATAGATAGATAGATAGATAGATGATAGATGGATAAATAGACAGACAGACGATATAGATGATAAATAGATGGATGGATGGATGGCGGACAGAGACAGATTGATAGAGCCGAGGTGGCGCAGTGGTTAAATGCAGCACTGCAGGCTACTTCAGCTGACTGCAGTTCAGCAGTTCAAATCTCACCGGCTCAAGGGTTGACTCAGCCTTCCATCCTTCCGAGGTGGGTGAAATGAGGACCCAGACTGTGGGGGCGATAGGCTGACTCTGTAAACCGCTTAGAGAGGGCTGAAAGCCCTATGAAGCGGTATATAAGTCTAACTGCTATTGCTATTGATAGAGACAGACAGACATCTTAACTGGAAAAATGCAGTCAAAATATAATTCAGCTGGATGGAGAGGGAAGGAGCCAGGTGAGCCGAGGGACAAGGCAGGGTGTTTTCTACTCCAACAGCCACCTCCAACGTGCCACACTGCATTGAGGCCCCAAGCTAGTTGGCACAGCCATGTCTTTCGGAAGGCCAAAAGGATGAGAGCGATCTGACCTTGGGTTGTGTGTTCCAGAGGGTGGGAGCCAGGGCAGAAAAGACTCTGTCCCAAATCATCCCGTCCAGAATTCCTTGGCCTACAAGGTCCGCAGCATGCCCCCTTCTGCTGGCACAGAAGGAGGCATGCTGCGTGGGGCGGGCTAATCTCATAGGGGTGAGCTTGTTTCTCGGACAGCACGATGCGCCTTCCCGGAGGACTACCTGAATATACAATTCGAACTGATCTGCCATTCTCTCTCAGGAATCACCATCTCACTGTTTAAATAACCCCAGTGCTTATTTAAACAACGTCGTGAAACTGAACGAAAAAACCACAAAAATTTGGCAGATGTCCCGTTGGCTATTAAAACCTCAGAGAAGCAACATGCGAGGATTGGAAGTCAGAGTATGTGAATGGCAATAAATGTAAGTCCTGGGATGCAAACGGGGTAACCTTCATCAAAGTCAGGATATCGACAGAGAAATAGAAATACTTAATCTGATTGTTTCAAAAAAACAACAACGAAATACTGCTTCAGGTAGTCCTTGACTTACGACCACAACTGAGCCCCAAGTCTCCTTAGCTAAGCAAGACAGTTCTTAAGTGAATTCTGCCCTACTGTACAACCTTTCTTGCCACAGTTGTTAAGGGAAACGCTACAGTTATTAAATTAGCCAGACGGTTGTTAAGTGAATCTGGCTTCCCCCATGGACTTCGCTTGTCAGAAGGTCGCAAAAGGGGATCACGTGATCCCAGGATGCTGGAACCGTCAAAAACAGACATGCCAGTTGCGTCCAAATTTTGGTCATGTGACCATGGGAATGCTGCAATGGTTCTAAGTGCATAAGTCACTTTCTTCAATGCCAGTCTAAATTCAGTCACTAAACAAATAGACGTAAGTCAAGAACAAGCTGCATTTCAGGGCAAACTAGGTCTTCTTTTGGTAAACCATTACAATTTTTATCCATCATTAAGTTAATGGTAGATAAAAGTTAAGGTTTTTTGGAACAAAACAACCATATTTTGGGGGCTATAAGATGCACCGGAATATAAGACGCACCAAGATTTTGAAGAGATAAATTTAAAACAAAATGTTTTTTCACTCTGTGGGCCTCCCAAATCCTCTGCACGCCTCATTTTTTTCCTGAAAAACGGGGCATGCAGTGAGTTTGAGAGGCCTGCAAAGTGCTCCTGGGGGTTGGGAAGGGCAAAAGCCCTACATGGTATCGGACCTGGCTACCGAGGTGGCGCAGTGGCTAGGGTGCAGTACTGCAGGCCACTTCAGCTGACTGTTATCTGCAGTTCAGCGGTTCTAATCTCACCGGCTCAGGGTTGACTCAGCCTTCCATCCTTCCGAGGTGGGTGAAATGAGGACCCAGACTGTGGGGGCAATATGCTGACTCTGTAAACCGCTTAGAGAGGGCTGAAAGCCCTATGAAGCGGTATATAAGTCTAACTGCTATTGCTATTGCTACCTGAGAGACCGCCTCCTGCCAGTTACCTCCCAGAGACCTATTAGATCGCATAGACTAGGCCTCCTCTGGATTCCATCTGCCGGTCAATGTCGGCTGGCGACTCCCCGGGGGAGAGCCTTCTCTGTAGCTACTCCGGCCCTATGGAACGATCTCCCCGTTGAGATCCGGACCCTTACTACCCTTCTGGCCTTCCGCAAAGCGACTAAGACCTGGCTGTTCCGGCAGGCCTGGGGCTGTTGATTTATCCAGCCCCATCCTAAGTTATGAATGTTGTGGGATTTTTAATGTTGTTTTTTATTCTTTGTATGTCCCCCCCCTTCCCTTTTTTATCTGCAAGCCGCCCTGAGTCTCCCGAGAGTGGGCAGCATACAAATCAAATAAATGCAAATACAAATAAATACAAATACAAAAACGAGCCAAAAAAACAGCCCATTTTTTGTGAAAACAGGCCCGTGTTTTTTTGTTTTTTTTTTTTGCAAAAAACAAGGCATGCATAGTTTTTGGGAGGCTTGGAGAGTGCTCCTGGGGGCTACCGGGGGGGGGGGGGAGGCAAAAATGGCCTGTTTTCCCCTCATTTTTGTCCTCCCCAGCCCCAGAGGCACTTTGCAGGCCTCCCAAACCCTCTACACGTCCATTTTTGCGAAAAATGGGATGCGTGGGGGGTGGGATTTTGAGAGGCCAAAAATGCTGTATTCAGTGTATAAGATTTTCACCCTTTCCCACCCAGATTTTCACCCTCCTCTTGTGTGGGGAAAGGTGCGCCTTATACTCTGAAAATTACAGTAAATTTCAGCCATCAAATCTCAATCCATAAAGCAGCAGATAGCGAAGAATCAAAGGCCTTAGGCACTTACTAGTTCCATTAGATGTCTGAGCTGTCCGATTTCTTCTGGGATGGAGACCAGTTTATTGTTGCTGGCGATCAGAACTTTTAAGGGCAGGCCGCACAAGTGGACAGGCAACGTTGAGAGCTGGTTGCGGCTTTTCAGGAAAAGGGGACCGGGAAAAAAAGAAAAAGAAATAAGGTATCAGAAAGAGGACCCCCATCAGAATGCAAAAAGACAGTGCATTTTGGGCAGACAAATTCAACAACCGAATCACCTTTTTTTCCCCCTAAAGGAAAAAGCAATTATTTATTTTGGTCCACTTTAACTGAATTCCCGAACAATAAACACAGAACAGTTGTTTATTTGATGGACCCCTTGGTGCTCTCTAAGCTTGGTTGTTTTCTTACGGACCTTTCATTACTAACTAGGTCTCATCTGGATACCTAGTTAGAAGGTATGCTGGAAGGGAGAAGGGTCTGTAGAATGAAGTAAAAGGAAGAGGAGGAGGAAGACAACTGTGGGGTCCTTGGTGCTCTCTGAGCTTGGTGATTTTCTTGCAGATGTTTCATTACCCAACTAGGTAGCATCATCAGTGCTAGAAGGGAGAGGGCCTTGTGAGGAGGAGGAGGAGGAGGAGGAGAAGGAGGAGGAGGAGGAGGAGAATTGTGGGGTCTTGGTGCTTTCTAAGCTTGGTGATTTTCTTGCAGATGTTTCATGACCCAACTAGGTAGCATCATCAGTGCTAGAAGGGAGTGGGATGGGGAGGAAGGAGGAAGGAGGAAGAAGAGGAGGAGGGAGAGGGAGGAGGAGGAAGAGAAGGACTGTGGAGTCCTTGGTGCTCTCTGAGCTTGGTGATTTTCTTGTAGATGTTTCATTACCCAACTAGGTAGCATCATCAGTGCTAGAAGGGAGAGGGGCTTGTGAGGAGGAGGAGGAGAATTGTGGGGTCTTGGTGCTTTCTAAGCTTGGTGATTTTCTTGCAGATGTTTCATGACACAACTAGGTAACACCATCAGTTCTAGAAGGGAGAGGGGCTTGTGAGGCGGAGGAGGAGGAGGAGGAGAATTGTGGGGTCTTGGTGCTTTCTAAGCTTGGTGATTTTCATGCAGATGTTTCATGACACAACTAGGTAACACCACCATCAGTGCTAGAAAGGAGTGGTGTTTGCGAAGAGTACTACAACTGCTACTGTGGAGTCCTCGGTGGTTTGTTTACTGACATTTCATAATCCCACCAAGTAACATCATTAGTACTACAAGGATCGTGGAGTTTATTTGTGTGCTTAATAAAGAAAACAAAGCTCATGTTGTACATTCTCCTGGTCTCCTCAAAATTATGATTCACAGGATTGCAGAGGTCATTACACACACACACACACACACATTTTGGTCACTCAAAAAAGCTGCTTCTTGCTGTACGTATCAGGAGATGCCATTCTAAGTAATAAATACCTTTGTAGCAGCCTCATGAGCTTATAAAACCTGTTAATAAAATAAAGGGATCCAGATAACCAATGCAAAAACCATGCACACGGAAACGCCGGCTGTGTTTTTCAGATCTACACACAGGCTAAAGGTTGCAGGTCTGCAATTCCATACAATTTAACTCTGGTAAACAAAGATTGTCCTGAGCTTCTGCCGATGGATTAAGCCAGTGTTTCTCAACCTGTCAATGTGTGGAATCCCCAGAGCTGGCTGGGGAATTCTGGGAGTTGAAGTCCACTCTTCTTCGAGTTTCCCAAGGTTGAGAAACACAAGACTAAGCAGCGCATCAGGACGACGTACTTATCCAGTCCGGGGTTCCGTCTCGTTCGGGATCAATCTTGCGCCTTCAGGAAGTCGTTAGCATGCGAGAGGCAGACAAGCATCCCTTTCCGGTGTTGTGGCTGGGCATATGGCGCAGGAGGTCATAAGCAGCCACAAAGCCATCAAGGGTCTTGGCTGAACCCCTAGGAATTTATGCAGCTTGTTTTGACGGACATCCTCACACCCGAGGGCAGAAAATGCCGACGTCCTTTCTTGAGCTTTTTCTGCTTTGTCTGAAATGGTACAGGGTCTCCTGCTTAAACAGGGGGTTGGACTAGAAGACCTCCAAGTTCCCTTCCAGCTCTGTTGTTCTGTTAACGGTTGCAGGAATTGGGTGTGTCTAGTTTAATGAAAAGGAGGACTAGGAGCGACATGATAGCAGTCTTCCAATATTTGAGGGGCTGCCCCGAAGAAGAGGGGGGTCAAGCTATTCTCCAAAGCACCTGTAAGGCAGGACAAGAAGCAATGGGTGGAAACTAAGCAAGGAGAGAAACAACCTGGAATTGAGGAGAAACTTCCTGACAGGGAAAACAGTTAACCAGTGGAACAGCCTGTCACCAGAAGATGTAGATGCTCCAACACTGGAGGTTTTTAAGAAGAGACTGGACAGCCACTTGTGTGGAATGGTATGGGGTCTTCTGCTTGACCAGGGGGTTGGATTAGAAGATTTCCCCCAAGGTCCTTTCCAACTCTATAATTCTGTTAACAATTACAGGAATTGGGTATGTCTAGTTTAATGAATAGAAGCATTAGGGATGACATGATAGCAGTCTTCCAATATCTCAGGGGTTGTGCCACAAAGAAGAGGGAGTCAAACTATTCTCCAAAGCACCAGAAGGCAGGACAAGAAGCAAAAGATGGAAACTAACCAAGGAGGGAAGCAACCTAGAACTAAGGAGAAATTTTCCCAACATTCAGAACAATTAACCAGTGGAACAGCTTGCCACCAGAGGTTGTGGGTGCTCCAACACTAGAGACATTTAAGAAGAGACTGTGCAACCACTTGTCTGAAGCCATTTAGGCAGTGGTTGGCCTAGAAGACCTCTAGGGTCCCTTCCCACTCTATTCTTCTGTTAAGTGGTTATCAGATTCTTCCTTTTCCTTTGAATAGGACTTATCAGAGTCCCATTCAGGTGATGCACCTGCCTGAAGAGCTCACGCAAGCCGTGGGAAGCAGCTCCACCCTTCCGCAAAAGCCGCCCTGTGTTGTTAAGCCTCCCTCAAGGTCAACTCGATTGTGTGTGCAGTGCACACAAAGACTTCTGAAATGCGACGGTGCCTGGCTGGGAGGGAACTCCCAGTTCCAGCCATGACCCAAATTTGCTCTGCCCACACAATTTCTACGCCATGAATAATTAGGAGCCTCAATTTTACTAACTAGTTTTTAATGAGACATCAAGGAAGTCAGAACATAAGAAGCTAAATTCTGCATTCTTGGACTTTGCAGCAGCTGGGACAAAACTGCCCCAGATAAACAGCTGTTGCACTTCCCCCCCCCCTCCTATCCGTTAATAATAATAAAAAAAATAAGATACAGGCAGTCGTCGACTTACAACAGTTTGTTTAGTGACCGTTCAAAGTTACAACGGCACTAAAAATAGTGACGGTTTTTCACACGTACAACCGTTGCTGCCATCCCCACAATCCCGTGATTAAAATTCAGACGCTTGGCAACTGACTCCTATTTATGACGATTGCAGTGTCCCAGGGTGTCTGATCCCCTTTTTGTGACCTTCTAACAAGCAAAGTCATTGGGGGAGTCCTGACTCATGTAACAACCGTGTTATTAACTTCACAGCTGCAGTGATTCACTTGGCAAGTGAGGTCAAAACAATGGGACAAAAATCACTTACCAAATGTCTCGCTTAGCCTCACAAATTTTGGGCTCAGTTGTGGTTGTAAGTGGAGGACTCTCTGCATTCCATGTTTTATTAACTATTCAAAATGGTTCTATAGCACTGAAAGTGATCTTGTTGAAATGTACATCAATAAACTGGTCAGGCACCTGCTTCCTCTTTATTCTTCTCTTTCTAGTCCTTTGTGAATCCATTCAACAAGTTTGCAGGCATCACCTGTCAATCCATCCATCCAATCAATCAATCACTCAGTCAGCTAAACGCTCAGCCTGCAAAGTTAAACTTCGTCCTTGTGCAATGAAGCAAACAATCTCTCAGCTGTAACTTCTACACAGCACAAATTTCCTGTCTGTAATCCCCGCCACACAACAAAATTGTTGAAATTTCCTGATTGGGGAAGTAAGGTTTTAAATTAAAAAAAGAAATCCATTGAAAGAGGAATTTTAAAGCATCCAACATGATCATCACAATTCTTTTACTAAAACACAGGGGGGGAGGGAAAGGGGGGGCTAAAAATCCCAGGCCCGCATGGCCAATTTTCCCGCAGCCCTGTGTGGCCTCCAATTGCAAGAGGATTTCCTGCTTGTTTTTATAAAGAGGAAACTCTTGCAGCTGAACATGGGTCCTTTCTCTATATACTGTATATATGTATATATATATATATTTTTCCATCTAAATGTACCGTATTTTTTGGAGTATAAGGTGCATCTCCCCGCCACAAAAAAGAGGGTAGAAATCTGGGTGGGTCTTATACACTAAATACAGCAATTTCAGTCTCTCAAAACCCCGCCCCCTTCACCAAAATGGATGTGCAGAGGATATTGGAGGCTTACAAAGTGCTCCTGGGAACTGGGGAGGGCAAAAACGAGCAAAAAACAGGCGGGTTCCCCCCCCCCCCCGCCCCTAGGAGCACTCTACAAGTCTCCCAAAGCATTATCATGCCCTGTTTTTTTCCCCCCCCCCAACCCCCAAGCACTTTGCAGGCCTCTCAAACTCTAGACATGCCCCCTTTTTCACAAAAAATGAGGCATGCAGATGGTTTGGGAGGCCTGCAGAGAGCAAAAACCTTTTTTTTTTCAAATGTACCTCTTCAAAATCTTGGTGCGTCTTATACTCCGGTGCATCATATAGTCCGAAAAATACGGTAATTAGCGTGATCTGTACCTTCCATGCATGTTTTTGTTTGAGCCATTCTTTTATTATCCTTATCCATAAATAAAATATATTTGTTCCTGTTCCAGGATATTACCCATCAAGGCTGAATATAAGCAGTGCTGAGGCCTTAGAAAGAGTGCAGAGAACAGCAACAGAGACGATCAGGGGCCTGGAAGCTAAACCACCATACGAGGAACGACTGAGGGGATTAAAAGCTGTGAGAGGTTCTTGGTGCTCTCTTGAGCTTGGCTGTTTTCCTGCAGACGTTTCATGACCCAACTAGGGAACCTCATCAGTGCTAAAGGGAGTTTGTGGAGAGGAGGGCCGTGGGGCCCTTTGTGTTCCCTGAGCTTTTTTTGCTTTCTTGCAGATGTTTCATTATCCAAGCTAGTATGAAAGCTTGCTGTGTGACTCTGGGCCAATCACCAGGAGACGGTGAGTTCTAGTCCCGCCTTAGGCAGAAAAGTGACTTTGGGTCAATCATTCTCTCTCTCTCTCAGCCCAACCAACCTTACAGGATTGTTGTTATGGAGAAAATAGGAGGATGGAGGAACATTAGGTATGTTCACCGCACTTCTAAAATAAGAAGGCCAGGGTTATTATTTCTCTATTAGTATCATAGTAAATTTATGTTAATGGATAAACATTCAATGGTAATCTAAAACAATCTATAAGGTACTAAGATCTCTACTTAATAATCATCAAAAATTAACTAGCTTTTTTCCATCAACTAGCATTATTAACCAGTATCTTTCCAGTAACAAAATGGTCTCCTCTCTTGCCAGCCGTTGTGTCAAGTTAGGATAAATAACCAGGCCATAGAAATGCTAATGTATATTTTGGGTGATTATCAAGTAGAAATGTTAATATCTCTTAGATTGTCTTAAATGTCTAATGTTTATTTTCTTAGCACATCATTAACTAATTTGGGATTGAGGGAAAAGTCCTATAAATCTTATTAATAAATCATTGTTTAAAGACGGATATCAAGTTATAATATTGTGTGGCCCTGGAGAGGAGAGGTGAGATAAACAGCAAATAACCTTTAGTTAACTACAATAACAACAATGAAATGTTAATGGACAATATTTAATGATACATACAGGTGTGTTACGGGGGGGGGGATCCCTAGATATCTTACTTAACTGAATTAATTTTAGAATATGTTATAAAGGTGCAATATTATTGGAGATCTATTGAAATTGCAAATGAATGCCAGTAGGTGGTTGTGTCTTCTAATATAAATGATTCTAGACAAAAACATCTTTAAACAATGGTAACTAAATGAGAATTATGGTACAGGGATAGTAAAATACATAACCTTTTTTTCTTGACTTAAAATGTACAACCTGATTTGAATGAAGCATATGTAAGGATTGTGGAAGAAACGCACGGAATATATTTGTAACCAATCGATACGCTTTCAACAAGATGTAACGAAAGGTGATTTTTTTTGCTTTTTGTTTTGTTTAACTAAAATAATAAAGTCTCAAAAAAATAAAAAAATAAAGTAAGAAGGCCAGGATAAAAATCCAATGATTTAAATTTATGAATGCTTTATAGCAATAGCTTCACAGTGCTTTACAACCTTCTCTTAGCGGTTTGCAGAGTCAGCCTCTGGCCCCTAACAATCTGGGCCCTCATTTTACCCACCTCGGAAGGATGGGAGGCTGAGTCAACCTTGAGCCTGGTAGGATTCGAACTGCCAAACTGCTGGCAGCCGGTGATCCGCAGAAGTAGCCTGCAGTACTGCAGCGTAACCACTGCACCACCGTAGCTCAATAGGATGTATTTGTTTTAAAAGATCACGATAGGTAATCAGCTGAAAGAATGAGTGTAAAAATAAAGGGCTTTGTCAAAGCGGGCTAAGGACCCACAAGCATTTTGTGCTGTCAATCGTTCGCCAGCTTTTACGGAAGCCAAAATGGAGTCTGAAAAAAAAATAGCACAGCCCTGTGGAAAGTTAGCACGGAGGCATTCAAGAGCTGTCTCAAGCCTCAGGAAACGTCAGGGTCTGTTTTGGCAGCCAGCTGGGTCTTTGGGAAAAGCCAAAACACACGACGACAGAGCTGGAAACCCAAGAGTTTTCGTAGGGGGGGTCACTACAGGATTAAGAGGAAAGCCTTTTGAAGGGAAACGTCAGCAGCAGCAGCTGAAATATACCGGGTCGTAGGACCCTTTCGGCAATGAAATGAATTGCTTTTGAAAAAAAGGAATCTCAGCCTTCCCCGTTTACCCAGGGCCGGCTAGCAGAAGAAAACAAATATTTTGAAGCGAGCAAGTATCGGAAGCTCTCCTCTGACTCACATCCTTTTTTCTTTTAAATTTGAAAGGAAACTCGCTGTAAAAGACAAAGGAAGTTAAGGCACAACTAAATTGCCAGAAAATCAAGTTAAGACAAATTCTGATTCTTTTATTGCTGGCTGAGGTATATAAAATAACACACATAACAAGAGTTGGAAAGGACCTTGGAGGTCTTCTAGTCCAACCCCCTGCACCATTCCAGGCAAATGGTTGCCCAATCTCTTCTTTAAAACCTCCAGTGTTGGAGAACCCACAATATTAGTAGAATTCTTTATTGGCCAAGTGTGATTGGACACACAAGGGATTCGTCTTTGGTGCCTATGCTCTCAGTGTACATTTTAAAAAAAATACATTCATCAAGAATTATAAGATACAACACTTAGTGATAGTCATAGGATACTAAACAAGCAATCAAATCATACTAGGAACTAAATAAAATAATCATAAAGATACAAGCAACTTCTGGAGGCAACTGATTAATTGTTTTCACTGCCAAGAAATTTCTCCTTAGTTCTAAGTTGCTTCTCTCCTTGATTAGTTTCCACCCATTGCTTCTTGTTCTGCCCTCAGGTGCCTTGGAGAATAGCTTGACTCCCTCTTCTTTGTGGCAACCCCTGAGATCTTGGAAGACTGCTATCATGTCTCCCCTGGTCCTTCTTTTCATTCAACTAGACACACCCAGTTCCTGCGACCGTTCTTCGTAGGTTTTAGCCTCCAGTCCCCTAATCCTCTTTGATGCTCTTTTCTCTGCACTCTTTCCAGAGTCTCAACAGCTTTTTTATATCGTGGCGACCAAAACCGGATGCAGTGTTCCAAGTGTGGCCTTACCAAGGCATTGTAAGACTTCGCATGATCTTGATACAAAACAAAACACTCTTTATGCAGCAGAAGCAAGGATCTCAACTGTTCGCTGGAGGGTAATTATACATGAAGAAAACCAGCCGTGTTTATCTACACACACAGATTGATGTGTTTATCTACACAGCCCCGAAAAGTCCCAAAGTTTTAGAACACAAACTCCAGGAAAAGAAGAAGCTGAGAAGCCGAGAATGCATTCCTAACCCACCGAAAACCATCTGAAAATGAAACAGCCGGCCTAAAGCTAAATAAAGAACAGGCCTAACGTGTTTTCCCCAAATGAAGAATCATCAAAAGAGCGTCCCAAATTAGCTGGGTTTTAATTTCCATGTGGAAGGAGGAATCTGCACAGCAGGAAAATACGTTGTGTTTCAGGGGTGGAATGAAACAGGCCCACTCAAACTAGTTGGACGAGTCAAGTCGGCCACATGCTATACAAAACAACCACTGAAACCGCACGGGTTTTAGACGGTAGTCCTTGATTTACAAGAATTCATTCCGTGACCGTTGAAAGTTACAACGGCACTGAAAAAAGTGACTGTTATTCGCACTTACGGCCACTGCAGAATCCCCACGGTCGCACTATCAAATCCACCCCTGACATGCAGCTCACTTGAAAAAGGCCATTTTCAAACACAAGTTTGTTCCCTTTCGCGCAGAAGACTCGAGTTTTCTTTCCCGCTCACGTCACTTCAAATGGCTTTTTGAAATACAAAACAGTTTGTGCTGTTTTACACAGACCCTCCCCCTACACAAAAAGTCTTTCAACACAGATATTTCACTTCGAGTATGTTTTTTCTTAAAACAAAGAGGTAGCATTATATATAATCTAGACCAGTGATGTCGAATCTGTTTTGGCTCGCGTGCCAAAAGCGGGGGGGGGGGGGGAGTGCAGGGGGTTGGTGCGACAGGGGATTCGTACGAGGGAGTGCCACACCCATAATGCTATGCGCAAGCGCATAACCAGCGATTCCCCCCATTTTTGCCGTGCTTTTTTTCGCCCTCTCCAGGATGCAGAGGCTTTATAGGAGCCTGGGGAGGGCGAAAACAGTTCCCCCCTCCCAAGCCTCAGAAGGCGGGAAAAACTGGCCCTACAGGCAAACCAGAAGTTCAGGGATGGACTTCCGGTTTGCTCGTAGGGCCGGTTTTAGCCCTCCGGAGCCTTCACAGTAGTTTCTACTGTACTTTACAGTAGTTTAATCTGATTTTATATAGCAAAGAAAATGATGATTAAAATATTATTTCACTCAAACTAAGGAATGAGAGAAATTGAGCAAGCATTTAAGTTGAGACTGGTCTGAGTTTATAGGAGATATTTCAGAATTATATTCCAAGTGCATGGTCAGCAGTATATTAATTCTTCTCTTTCTCCTTGATATCACATTCTGCAGAAAAATATAGGAAATGTGTCTCTTTTGGTAGTAGAAAAAAAATGTTGCTTGGCTACTGCCACAAACATCGGTTAGTCTCAATTTCTTGTATTTTATAGATTGCAAATCCTCTCAGGGATACCTTCTTCTTCCTCCTCCTCCTCCTCCTTCCCGGATCCCCCAATATTTGGCTGTTGTCATCGCTCCATTATGTTTTAGGTGTCTTTCATGGATGCTTTTGATCAAGTGGGATCCATTCTATGACGGTCTTGGCCCACCTGCCCTCAGTTCTTCTTGCTATGTGACACCAGCCCGTTTCCGTTTCAATTCTTTTACTCTCTTGACGATCTCCTACACTTGTTTTCTGATCCATGTGCAGGATGTCTTTCTATCTTGTCTTGTAATGCCAAGCATGTATCTTTCCATGGTACTTTGAGCCACGCATAGCTTCTGCAATGATTGTGAGGTTTAGTGTCCATGTTTCACTGCCTTATGTTAGAGCAGGTAGCACACACTAGAGAAGTGATGGTGAACTTTTTTCGTACGGCGTGCCAAAATTGTGTTTGCGCATGCTATCGCACGCACACAGACATGTCCACACCAATTCTATCCTTCCCATCCACCTGTGCATGCGCACACAACATCACCACCCCACGCATGCGCGCATGACCCCTCCCCAGGCTCCAGAGACTTTCCTGAAGCCTGGGGAGGGTGAAAATGGCCTCCCAAAGCCCTCTGGAAGGCTGCAAATCAGCTGGCCGGCGCACACATGCGCACTGAAGCTGACGGCTGGTGCACCAGCAAATATAGCTCCGCATGCCACCTATGGCCCATGTGCCATAGGTTGGCCATCACAGCACTAGAGATTGAATAAATAATAATTATAACCACCGTTGGGGAGTTCCAATTCATTTCCTCCGATGCCATCAATGACATGAGCTCTCCAAGGCTCACGCCTTTCAATAAAATGTGTCAGTTAAAAAAAGTGCTACAGGGTTGTTGTTCTTGTTTTGCTGTCACAGACTACACAGTATGCATCCTAGTGGCTAATACAACTGTCTAATATGTAATACAACCCAGGTTTGAATCCCAGTAAGGGTATGGCTAGCTGATGAGAGCTAAATAGCTTGAAATAGATCTATACTAGTCTCCCTTTATTTATTTATCAGCACAAATGCAACGCATACATGCATGCATGCATGCATGCATGCATGCATAGTGTCACAACCCCTGGTATGCCAAAATATGTGACACAATACATACCTATTTTCCTGGCTTAGCTGATAAAGGAACTGCCTAATATGTAATACAGCACAGGTTCAAATCCCAGTAAGGGTATGGCTATCTGGCTATCTATCTATCTATCTATCTATCTATCTATCTATCTATCTATCTATCTATCTATCTATCTATCTATCTGTGTGTGTTTTTTTATTTGTGCTGATAAATTATATATATATATATATATATATATATGTATGTATGTATGTATGTATGTATGTATGTATGTATGTATGTATGATGTATGTATGTATGTGTATATATATATATGTATGTATGTATGTATATATATATATATATATGTATGTATGTATGTATGTATATATATACATACATACATACATACATACATACATACATACATATATATATATATATATATATATATATATATATATATATATATATAATTTTTTAAAGTAATCTGGGCAGCCAGACCATCTTGAACAGGCAAGCTCTCATTTCAATGTTGTTTGTCTTCGCTCAAGCATTCTCCTTTCATGGCAATTTGAAATTTCTGCCAGGCTCAACTCTCTCCTGTTTGGGCAGCCAAGGGTGGGGAAGACAGGTGGCATGGTGTGCTTACCTGATATTCAAAAATGTTAAGGACTGCAAGTTCAAAATGGCTTCTGGAATATAACGAATGCAATTCTGGTACAAATTCAAGCTCTCGAGGGAAACGAAGAGGCAAGCTTCTTGTGGCAGCTCAGAGAGTCGGTTCCGTGATAAATCTTGAAAGAGAAGGAATAAACAGTATGAGATCCAACCCACTGAGTCTAAGCACATAAAGATAAAGATGGGATTACAATCACAATAGTAACAAACCATAATAGTAGTAATAATAGGCTAAAGTGCTCTGGGAGTTTAAAATTCAAACAGACAATCAGCTGCCACATAACACCCCAGACTTAACAATTGTCAATAAGAAGGACAATGAAGTCTGGATAGTCGGCATGCAGAGAGCCAAATAGAAGAACTTGAGAAGATAACGGATTCAGCTGGATTCATTAACTTCTTTATAGTACAATACCAACAGGTGATTCTTCCAAGTAAACACAAGGCAGGAAGTTAGTTTCATTTCAGCAGACAAGCCCAGACAGAGTGCTAGTTTACTTCTCAGAGCTGCAGACTGCTTAAGTTTCTGTTTCAATTCTCTGCACAGACTCAGATCTGTTTAAGCTCCCAATGGCTGACTTAGTTGCTATGCCTATTCATTGGTTGACCTTGTTCCCATGTCTCTCCCAGTTATGAATATTTTAACAGAAAATACAACACAGAGACCTGTAGATAGAAGCAACTGTGGCAAAAGAAATCAAAAGATTTATTAGGTTTAATAGCAAAACATCTGGAGCACCACTTCAACCTCATCAGCCCTGACAAAATCAAAATCTCCATCTGTCAAAAGGCAGCTTTGCTTATATCTTGCAATAATACTTTTAACACCATCAAACCAGAACATCTGCCTATCCCAGGTCCTTGGGAAGGACTTGATTGATGGATAAAGATACCAAACCCAGGGTGATGAACTACAATAATAACATCACAAAATACAAAGACTTGCAATAGAATGACTGTGGCAAAAGAAAGCAAAGATGGTACCAATAGTGACAGGCATCTTGGGCGCAATTCCAAAACATCAGGACTTGGAACAGCATCGGCATTGACACAATCCCCATCGGTCAATTGCAAAAGGCAGTTTGCCTCGGAACAGCTTCCACCCTGCAACGAGACCTAGAACCCCATCAACCATCCACATCTGCCCATCCCAGGTCCTTGCGAAGAACACAACAGGGGGACAAAAATGCCAATTCCAGTCTAAACATGTGGTCGACTGTGCGAAGCACAATAATTCCATTCTATAATGAAATTTAGTTTTAAGTGGTTATTGTCAACATAATTACTATGGGCTGCAAGAAGAAGTGTTTCCAAAAATAAAACAAATCACATTATAGTGTAGGTCACTATGGCAAATTTAATCCAAAAATAAAAATTCCCTCACCGTAAACCAGCTTTCCCCAACAAGATAATCAGCAGGTAAGCTAGACCACAACTCCCATCACTCTCGGCAACCAAAGCCAATAGGCATTTTAAATTGATCTTAAAATCATACTTTTGGACAGGTTTTATAAAAGTTCAGCGAAAGATAGGGGTCTGGACTGCCACACCACGCATTCTTATGGACTTGAGCAGAAGGCAGGAATACAGATAGTTCTCGACTTACAACAGTGACTGTTCAAAGTTACGAGGTCAGGTTCCGTTCAGGCAAAGAAAACAAACAAGAAGGCTAAGCAGGTAGTTCGTGGTCAATATAATCTTTATAAGCCTCTTCCGGTACTTCCAACAAACGCACAGTGCCAAACACTGCGCTGGTGCTGATCCGTATGAAAGTCACTGCAGGATTCAAAAGCCCTTCAAGCTCTTGGCGCAGCAGCGATCCAAGTCACGAAACACCCCCGTCACGAATCTTCCCACCAATGGAATGGCAGCCCCGAGCCGCTAAGAGCGCTGGGACTGACAACAACAGCACTGAAAAAGGTGACTTATGACCGTTCTTCGCACTTAACGACTGTTGCAGGATCCCCATGGTCAGGTGATCAAAATTCAGATGCTTGGCAACTGGTTCGTATTTATGACGGTCGTCGTGTCCTGGGGTCATGTGATCCCCTTCCTGTGACTTTCCGACAGGCAAAGTCAATGGGGGGGAACTAGATTCACTTAACAACCATGGTACCAACCTCACAACTGCAGTGATTCCCTTAACAACTGTGGCAAGAAAGATTGTAATATGGAATACAATTTGCTTAAGAAACTCCTCGCTCAACAACAGAAAAGCTGGGGCTCAGTTGTGGTCTTAACTCGAGGACTACCTTTGCCCATTATGTCTTTAGGGACTCACCGTTCACACCACAGCTGCTTTATTTTGTTGGAACACGGCAAACTCGGGATCTTATATTGGAACCACTTAAATGAGGCTGTTTTGTTCGGAGCTCAAAACAAAATGTGCTTCTCATTTTGTGCTCCCCCATATTAAGGGGCTGCACTGGAGTTTGGATTTCAGTAGTTGGCAGGAGAAATACGTCAAATAAATAGATACGCATCTGTCTGTACGCTCCTCTCTCTCTCTCGTACCCCTGGGCTCAATATTTTAGCCCAAATTCCCAATGATCTTGGCTTTCCTTCCTTCCTTTGATCTTTCCTGTCTTTTTTTTCCCCTATCCTTTGCAATGCTGATCTTTTACAGACTTACTGAGCTTTCGCTGCTCAAGGAAGAGGATTCAACATCCATCATTCCCATCTTGGACCAGTGAGGCAAAGGATCCAATTGGGGGAAAAATTCTTGATTTGCCTGAATATTTTCCTCCTTTTGCGTGGCAAGGGTTTAAACAAAGTCTCTTGCAATAAATACTGCTTAGCCCCATGCTTGGAGGATTTCCTGAAACAGAAGAGCCGAATGACCTCATGCCTTCCTTCTCATCGCTTAAGGTAGGAATGCTAGGATGGCTTCGAAAATACACAATTTAGATCCGTTTCTAAAGCAACAGCATTTCTCTAACCCATTCTTTTACTCTCTGTTTGCACCTAACTGCTACAGGCAGTCCTCGACTCATGACCACGACTGAGCCCAAACTTTCTGCTGCTAAGCAAAACAATTTTGCCTCATTTTACGGCCTTTCTTGCTATGGTTGTTGAGCGAATCACTGCAGTTGTTAAGTTAGTCGCGTGGTTGTTAAGTGAATCTGGCTCCCACCATTGTCTTTGGTTGTACGGGGCCGCCAAAGGGGAATCACATGACCCCAGGACACTGTGACCGTCATAAATATGAGCCATTTGCCAAGCTTCCAAATTTTGATCACATGACCACGGGGACGCTGCAATGGTCTCAAGTGTGAAGAACCATAATAAGTCACTTTTTTCAATGCTGTTGTCATTTCAAATGTCACTAAATGAACTGTTGTAAGTCAAGGACTACCTTTACCAGATACTAGTTAATTACTAAAAGAAATTAAAAAGGTCCCTCAGATATTTCTTTCTCAAAAACTGCAAGAGGACCAAAGATCACTTTTAAATCAAAATGAATTTTCGCTGCCAACAAATGCATAGCTTATGCCGCAGATGTGCAAGATTCCATATTCCAGTTAATGTTTTTATTTATCCTATTTTCTTTTAAAGTTGCATTCTTGCGCTGTGAAGTGAAATTCTCAAGAAGAACTCCAGCACACAAACACACAACCCAAACTATTTCAAGGACACCGTTTCAGAAGAAATGCGGGTTTGCTGGCTTCAATTATAACAAGGTCCTGCAAACTCAAGGCAAAACTTGTTAACGGGCCATTAAGCGCTGTTTGCAAAAGCCACATTTCTGGAAAACATATTCAGACTGCTGTTTCTGGACAGACGTGTCCCAGATGAGAAAAGCTCCAGGGAAACGTGGGCTAAAGTTTGTCGCGAGTTTACACTCGTAAGAGAAAGCAAATTTTTTTTTTTTGCCAAAGTAAAAATTCCACGTTGGGGCATGCTGCTAGGTAATATTGCAGGATCTGCTGGAAATCGTGTTATTGGGAGTGGTTGATTTTATGAACTCTTGGTAGGAAAATTGTCTTCTACTTTAGAGCCAGCCCCTCGGGACAAAATAGCTAGTTCTCTGATATATAAGTGTGGGGACAATTAAGAGTGAGAAGCCCCCGCCCCCCTTCTTATAATGAGCCGAGGTGGCGCAGTGGTTAGGGTGCAGTATTGCAGGCCACTTCAGCTGACTGTTATCTGCAGTTCAGCGGTTCAAATCTCACCAGCTCAAAGGTTGACTCAGCCTTCCATCCTTCCGAGGTGGGTGAAATGAGGACCCAGACTGTGGGGGCGATATGCTGACTCTGTAAACCGCTTAGAGAGGGCTGAAAGCCCTATGAAGCGGTATATAAGTCTAACTGCTATTGCTATTCTCTGCCATGGCTCTCTAGCACAGGGATCTCCAAACTATGCAACTTTAAGACTTGTGGACTTCAACTCCCAGAATCCCCCAGTCAGCATGGGTTAGAGACCTATGGCCATCTTTCACACTTATGACCATTGCAGCAACCCCATAGGCATGTGAAGAAAATTCACATGCTTGGCAACTGGTTCATACTTATGACAATAGTAATGTCCCGGGAGGGGGTGTGTGTCATGTGATCCGCTTTTGCGACCTTCTGACAAGCAATGAGGAATGCAGATTCACTTAAACAACCATGTTAATAACTTAACAAAAGCAATAATTTCCTTAGCAACTGTGAAGCCGTCAAATGGGGCAAACTCACTGAACAAATGTTTCGCGTAGCTCAGTTGTTTTTGGCTCAGTTGTGGTCGTAACTTGAGAACTACCTGCGTTGAGGTGCAAGACCTTTTCAGTGTCTAACTAAATCCAATAATTCAAGTGCTTGCTGTCTCAGCCGAGGGTACACGCACTGGTTGTTTGTGCGATTCCAGCATTATTGGTATGTCAAAGATGTGGCTATTATGTCTACTTCATAGGTGGGAATGTGAAAAATGCTCAGGGCACTAGTTTTGTTTTGGAAACAACAAAAACTACCAATAAATTATCAGAAAAGCAAAGTCTTAAGTTTTGCCCGATACCCTCATAAAAACCACAAATGGCAAATAAATAGAATAAACTGAAAAGCTATCCATCTATCAACATCTAAGGGTGCAGTTCCAAGTTTCCTTATCCTGGGATGCTCTTTAAAAAAAAAAACTGGACAAGGATCACACAGGGCACCTCTACAGCTCTGGAAACATTTTACCATTCAAAAATATCCCTGTGGCTTGCAAGATCTTTTCAGCTAAGGTATAGATCAGTGTTTCTCAACCTTGACAACTTGAAGTCCTGTGGACTTCAACTCCCAGAATGGTATAGATGGTCCTTGATTTACAACAATGTGTTTAGTGACTGTTCAAAATGAGAATGGCACTGAAAAAAGTGACTTAGGGCCGTTTTTCAGACATGCAGCATCCCCGCTGTCAAATTATCAAAATTCAGATACTTGGCAACTGACTCATACTTATGATGGTTGCAGTGGCTCGGGGCCATGGGATAACCTTTTGCAACCTTTTGACCAGCGAAGTCAAAGGGGAATCCAGATTCAGTTAACCCTGTTACTAACTTCAAAAACAGCAGTGGGTCACCGTGATTCACTTAACAACAATCTCACTTAGCAATTGAAACTTTGGGCCCCATTATTGTCATTAGTGGTTCCCACATTTACAACTTTGCAAAGCTTAACATTCTTGAACCACCGCCCCTTCAAAAAAAAGTTTATTAGAACCATATTGATGGTTCCAACAAGTACCAAAAAATGCTATCTTACCTGTGGAAACAGGTGTGAGTCCGTTGGATACAATAAGGCGAATTTAGGGGATAGTTGAAATGAACTACAGGTTCACCATCCAACTATTTTTTTTTTAATTTTTCTTTTTAAACTCAAAAGGAAGACTCGAAGGACCAATAGGTATAGATATTTAAAAGAGTAACACAGCTTTTTTTTTAAGTCACTTTTTTCAGTGCTGTTGTAACTTTGAACAGTCATTAAACAAATGACTGTAAATTGAGGACTATCTGTATGCAATCTTCGTAATTTCAACAGCTTTGTGTAATCTTTTTTTAACGTTTTGATTGCACTGTGCCACTAAATCAGTGAGATGGGCAACATAAAAATTTAATGAATAAGTAAGTAAGTAAATGAATTCCACTTCATTACTAACTGGATGCTAAGTGCCCGCGGTTATAAAGCCATTCCTATCCTGCAAAATTACATATTTCGGCAGTTTCCCCAAAGTTGAGGATTTATAATCTTTCCTACTCCTTAACGAATTCCAGCAAAACCTTCTATTAAGCTACTAAATCACCCGTCATTCAGTTCAGGCTCCCAGCCAAGGAGAGTCCAAGCAAATTTCTTTTTCAAGAAAAGAGAGAGAACGGAGCCAAGAATGGCTAAAATAAGCTGAACTAAATAAATAAAAGGCTGCAGTAGATACAGCAGAAAAGTCAACCGTCTGCCTGGCTTACAGACTTTGGTATGACTAAATGAAAGATTTTTTTTTTTAGAGGAACAGAGCTATTTTTAAATATTTTACGGATATCTAAATTGCTTTGCCATTCGCAGAAAAAAAAGGGCACAAAAATCTTACTAACAAAGCAGGAAAAATATGTCTTTGTGTGTCTATTTTCTTCTTAATGTCTGCTCCCCTGCCCCGTGTGTGTGTGTGTCCACGTGCGCGCAGATGCGCATGCTCGTGCTCATACAAGACTTAAAATTAGACCCTGGGAAGGAATTTTTGAAGAGGTTTTCATGCGCTTGCTTATGTAAAGCTACATACAAAATTAATGGAAACAACTGTCATGGAGGTAAACCTCCCATTAATTCTTCAAAAGGAAGTCTAGCAAACGTTTTAGTTGTACTATATATTCTTGTTGCTTGCAGAAAGTGCAGCCATCCGCAGCCAGTTTGGTGTAGTGATTAAATGTTGGCCAAGAGAAGCCAGGAGACGATGAGTTCTAGTCCTGCTTTATGGATGAGAGCCAGCTGGGTGACTTTGGGCCGCTCACCAGGAGATGGTGAATTCTAGTCCTGCCTTAGGTATGAGAGCTGGTTGGGTGATCTTGGGCCAATGATTAGGAGATGGTGAGTTCTAGTCCTGGCTTAGGTATGAAAGCTGGCTGGGTGACTTTGGGCCAACCACCAGGAGACGGTGAATTTTAGTCCTGCCTTTGGTATGAGAGCTAGAGGGCTGACTTTGGGCCAATGACTAGGAGATGGTGAGTTTTAGTCCTGCCTTAGGCATAAAAGCCGGCTGGGAGATTTTGGGCCAGTCAATCTCTCAACTCAACCCACCTCAAAGGATTGATGTTATGGGCAAAACAAGAAAGGAATATTATGCATGTTTACCATCTTGAGTTACTTATCTATATCTCTATCCCTATCTCTCTCTCTATCTATCATCTATCTATCTATCTATCTATCATCTATCTATCTATCTATCTATCTATCTATCTATCTATCTATCTATCTATCTATCTATCATCTATCTATCTAAATGGCAGTGTGTGTGTGTTTGTGTATGTTCCAGCATAACTCTGGAACGCCTCGAGCAATTTCAACCAAATGTGGTACACAGATGACTTATTCTCTGTAGAAAAACACTGTGGGGGGTAGGACACCCCTAAGGCCCCTCGGGGTGTGTGTTCTGTTAAGATACACTTGTTGTGCCTTCAAATGGCTTCTACTATACTGCCATGAAGTGGCTTCTACTGTACAGCACAGTGGAGTTGCCATGGTAACGGCTTCACAGTACTCCACAAGGGGGCTCCCTCTGGTAAGGGGGAAAATCCAACATTAGAAACTATATACAGTCCAGACATTTCCCCCCTATAAATAAATACCCGGACAACGCCAGGTTAGCTAGTAAAATAATAAAGGTGGGATAAATACTTAATAATAAATGCATATACCGCTGTTTTTCCTTTAGGTACACAGATGCACGTCAACTCCAATGCACGTGAAGACTACCAAAAAGCATAAACGTTGAAATCCGTGTGCCTGTTATCAAAGACATGTGGATCACACATGATGAAGAGAGAAGAGCTTGAGCAGATTAAAGCAAAGCAACTAGGAGGATCTAACAAAGGCCACCATTGTGCTGGAGCAGAGTCATTTCAGGAACAGTTGCCAAATGAAGACTTTCTTCGCCGTATTAAATATCAACCGATTAAATCTGTTCGCAGGTTGAAGAAGGCGGCGTGAGCACCTGTCACAACAGTGACATCATTTTTCAGCCTGTTCAAATATTATGATTAAAAAAGCAAGTTTCCATAGGCAGAGCCCTTTTTTCTCCCCTCCAGAATGCTTGCGAGGACCCTAACAAAAGATGATTTGGCTTCTGCTTTCAATTAACCGCAGTTTAATTTTGCTCAACTCTTCGGCTGCCGTTACACTCGACCCTGTTGGGTTGAAAAGAACCAACTTCAAGGCAAAGATATTGTCCTGAAAGATTCTTATATAGAGGAGCCCAACCAGAGGTGGCATTCAGCCAGTTCGGAACGGTTCGCCTGAACTGATAGCGGAAATCGCGGGTGGTCCCACCCACCGGCCCCGGCTCTATGCCATCCTATTTAGGCCCATTTTTGAGGCAGGGTGCATGCGCGGAACACGCGCGCAAGAGCAAAGGGCACGCGTGGAAGGCCCGGGCGCATGCGTGGAAGGGGCGTGTGTGTGTGTGGAGTGAGCAGGCACGCGTACGACGAAGCAATGGTTACAAAATGTGAAACCCACCGCTGAGGCCAACTGTGTCTTCAGGTAGTCCTTGACTTACAACAGTTCATTTAGTGACCATTTGAAGTTACAGAAGCACTGAAGGACCGTTTTTTTCACATTTTAAAAAAATAATAATTTTTATTGAATGTTTTAATCTTTAAAAACAGAAAGAAAAACACAGGAAGAAAAAAACAAAACACAAAACATACATAACAATATAAAGTAATTATACAGCCTTCTATATTGGCTTTCCTGTTTAGCCTTTATAATTCTCCATTCTGAATTGCCTTCCTATTGCTTTTACCTTGTCCTATAACAACAGTAGTACTAACGCATAATAATATTGATTATTTATATCACCATATATTTACATTCTCTATTTTCTGTTTTGGCTTCTGTTTTCTAGCCGCTTATGAATTTTATTCCATATTTTATAGAAATCCGATTCTTCTCTTTCTTTTAGTTCTATTCTCATTTTGTCCATCTCTGCACATTCGAGTACTTTTCTAATTATTGTTTCATCTGCGGGTGTATTGATTCCCCCCCCCCCCCGTTTTGTGCGAACTCAATCCTGGCTGCAGTGAGTATGTGTATGATTATATATTGAGATTGTTTATCCATTTTTTGGTCTAATAGTCCTAATAAGAATGCTTCTGGTTTCAGTTCTATTTTTCACGCTGTAATTTCTTCCGAATTTCCATTTCTGAATTTTGCATCAGTATTTCCTTGTGATCAAAATTCAGATGTTTGGCA
Source organism: Thamnophis elegans (assembly GCF_009769535.1). Taxonomy (NCBI): domain Eukaryota; kingdom Metazoa; phylum Chordata; class Lepidosauria; order Squamata; family Natricidae; genus Thamnophis; species Thamnophis elegans. Next base: position 68,743,957 of record NC_045550.1, read on the forward strand.
ACTGGTTCGTACTTATGATCGTTGCAGCGTGCCAAGCTCCCGTGATCATATTTTGCAACCTTCTGACAGGCAAAGTGAACGGGGGAAGCCAGATTCACTTCACAAATGTATGACAGGTAGTCCTCGACTAACAGCAGTTCATTCAGTGACGGTTGAAAGTTACAAACAGCTCTGAAAGAAGCGACTTAGGAGCTCACACTCGTGACCCTTGCAGCATCCCCATGGTCACGTGATTTACATTCAGATGCTTGACAGCTGACTCACACTTATGACAGTTGCAGTGTCCCCGAGTTATGTGATCCCTTCCGACAAGCCATGGGGAAAGTCAGCTTCACTTAACAAACATGTTACTAATTTAACAACTGCAGTGATTGACTTAACAAATGCAGCAAGAAAGATTGTAAGATGGGGCAAAACTCACTGAACAAATGTCTCACTTAGCAACATAAATTCTGTGTTCAATTGTGGTCGTAAGTCGAGGACTACCTGTATTTGAAAAGAAGCCTAGAGAAATTATCCGGATGACTCCAGGACCCCTTGCCCATTATAGAGAAGCAAGATCAAACGTTTACAGATTCTCCTTGACTTACAACCATTCATTCAGTGAGTGTTCGAAGTTACAGGGAGACTGAAAAAAGTTAGTTACTCAGTAAGTGTAAGGTCCTCACACTTACGACCTTCATAGTGTCTCCATAGACACATGATCAAAATTCAGGAGTTTTATAATGGGAATGTATTTACGAGAGCTGCAATGTCCCGGGGTCCCCTGGTCGCCCTTTGTGACCTTCAGAGAAAACAGGGGAAAGATGGATTTGCTTAGGGACCGCTTGTTTCACTTAACAACTGCCGTAATTTACTCAACAATCCTGGCAAACAAGGTTGCAAAATCAGGCATGGCTCACTTCACAACCTCCAGACAATGGAGGGGAGGGGGTTATTAGTTTTTATTATGTATTATTTTTTCCACTTTGTGTTAATTTATTGACTGTAATCTGTCTAGAGTTGCTTGGAGCGAGTAGGCGGCTACAAAATTCTCCAAATAAGTAAATAAATGGGAATTCTGTCCCCAATTGTGGTCATAAGCAGAGAGCTACCTGTAGCTACCAGATCTCTGACCACAATTAATGATTCTGATGTGTCGTCTTAGGAAGGCGGGCACAAGCCCCCTCATATATACACAGGCACACATGCAATATGTAAACTGAGTTTATTCCAAAAGTGGTAAAGAGGCAATCAAATTCACTGAAGTAGCCCACGATACAACTAACCTGGCAGGGGGGAAGGGGACTCCATCTGCACTGCCACATCCCAAACCCAAACCCACCATGATTGGAAAAGAAGGAATGATATTAAACTGCTTTATCCCATTGCTGAAGAAATGATAGCTACCCACAGCAGGAAGGTTTGTGTACCATAGCGGTTAAATGTTGGGCTGGCACAAGAGAGCCCCAGTTAATGTCCATCTTCTGCCACAAAAAATCTTCTTGGGAGCGAGCCTTCTGGCCACATATTTGCTTTTAGCTCAACCTACCCACAGGTTTGCTGGGCATAAGGGGGGAGGGGGGAAAGGACACTATCTCTAGGACATCCTGAGATCCAATCTGAAAGGAAGGATATAAATCTAACAAATAATTAAGTTATCAACTGACAACTGTGAATCCAAAAGTGCATTCCAGATAATTTGGGTCCTGGCAAACTATTTTTTTCAAAGCACCTGAAAAGTAAGATAAGAAACAGTGGATGGAAACTAATCAAGGAGAGAAGCAACTTAGAACCGAGGAGAAATTTCCTGACAGTTAGAACAATTAACCAGTGGAACAACTTGCCTCCAGAAGTTGTGGCTGCTCCAACGCTGGAGGTTTTTAAGAAGGGATTGGACAGCCATTTATCTGGAGTGGCATAGGATCTCATGCTTGAGCAGGGGGTTAGGCTAGATGACCTCCAAGGTCACTTCCAACTCTCTACATAACATGGCAATAGCACGTAGACTTACATACGGCTTCACGGTGCTTTATAGGCCTCTCTAAGCAGTTTATAGAGTCGGCATATTGCCCCCAACAATCTGGGTCCTCATTTTACCAACCTCAGAAGGACGGAAAGCTGAGTCAACCTTGAGCCGGCCAGGATCAAATGCCAGTTATTTTAAATTCTAATAAAAGAAAATGAGGGCACTCTCAGTCCAGGATTTATTCATGAAAAAGTTTGTCTATAAATACCAAAGGAACAGAAGGGGCTTCAATCCATAGCAGCCTTCTCTCCCCCAGCATTATTACATGCTGGCTCCATACAGTACGCTTTGGTGACCCGTTGGGTCACAAAATTGCCTTATTTTACTGTAGACTCTGTGTAATGCCTTCCAAAGAATAGTAAGTATTGACAAGAGGCGTCAGAGGCCTGGGATCTAATGATCTTCTGAGGACTCCGTTTGTCCTGCTGACAAATAGGTTCCATTATAGTTTATTTCTCCTGCCTTCCCTCATCAGGCCAGTTTTCAAAGGACAATTAGCAGACTTCCAGAAGAGGAATGGAATGGGGCCAACGTACTGTCATAGCACACAGAAAATAAATCAATATTCTGACATGAATTAAGCAGACCAGACAAGCATTCAGGAAGCCAGGTCCAATCAGCAGCCAGACACTGCTAACTAAAGCTCATATTCAGACAATTAAATTGCAAAGACCATCTTCGAGGAGGGACTCAAAGACCATGACTAGTTAAATAATTGCCACTATCTTGCATTGATCTTAAAACTCCCATTTCATCTTTAAATACCATAAACTAAAGCATGGCTTTGCTGAAATCAATTGATTCTGGAAGTTTATTTTGATATTAAGCCATTATTAACAATAAACAGAGACTTCAAATATGTCAATATAAAAGGTATTAGTTTAAAAGATTGTGGATTAGGAAAGCAATTCATTTCCATGTTTTGCAATGGTCATATGTGCAAATTAACAATTTGGGGGTGGGGGAGAGTGTATTTTTCAGAGTATAAGATGCACTTCTCCCCCCCCCCCAAAAAAAGCGGGTGGAAATGTCTGTGCATCTTGTACAGTGAATATTGCTGAAGTCCCGCCCACTGCTGAAGTCCCGTAAACTGGCCTCTACATGCCCAGTTTATGGCCCATTCCAGGCTGCGGGGATTGCCACAGTTCATCACTGCTGATCGGTGCCTCTGCGCATTGCATTTTTAGCCTCCGCACACCTCGTTTTTTGCTTGTGTGCATCACATTTTTGGCTTCTGCATGCCCCGTTTATGGCCCGCTTCAGGCTGTGGGGATCACCACAGCCCATTGTTGTGATCACTGTCTGCGCATTGCGTTTTTGGCCCATTCCAGGCAGTGGGGATCAGCAGCAATCCCCGCCACCTGGAACGGGCTGAAAAAGCAATGCACAGAGGCTACAAACGGGGTATGTGGAGGCCGAAAACGCAACACACGGAGGCCAAAAATGCAACGTGTAAAGGCAGCAATGTACTGTGGTGATGCGCGGAGGCCAAAAATGCGACATGCAGAGGCAGCAATGTGCTATGGTGATCCCTGCGGCCTGGAACAGGCCGTAAACGGGGAATGCAGAGGCCAAAAATGCGACGCGCAGAGGGCAAAAACAGGGCGTGCAGAGGCCAAAAACACAGCGCACGAACACAGCGATTGGCAGCGTCAATTCCTGCAGTCTGGAACAGCTGATTGGTGGTATTCTGGGAGGTTGATCCAACTGCCAATCAGCTGCTCGGGTTGAATCAGGCTGTGATAATGTGCTGAAGCTGACCAGGCTGTTGGCTGTTTGCTGCAAGGACACTAGCCAGATGAATTCTGCAAGGACACTAGCCAGATGGTAGGTAGAGGCAGATTTTCCCCCCCCCTTATTTTCCTCCCCAAAAACTAAGGTGCGTCTTATACTCCTGGAGCTCTTATACTCTGAAAAATACGGTACATCTTTAAAGAGTCTTCTTACATAAGCCCATGCAAAATCAGTGCTATCCAAGACAGTGCTCCTCACCTTTGGCCATTTTAACAACCATGAACTTCAACTCCCAGAATTCCCTAGGCAGCATGGCTGGTTGGGGAATTCTGGGAGTTGAAGTCCACCTGTCATGGTTGACAAAGAAAGCAGTAAGATCTTTCTTCCGGTGTCTTCACAAGGAGATATCTACAATGCCAGACAGGTTATCCTTAGCTAGAGAATTTCCTTTGCTCTTAGCAATCAAGACCAATTCAAATGTATTATTTGTTTGTTTGTTCAATTTCTAAAGCCATCCAAATCAATGAAGTGACACTCATCCAAGTTCCTAGTCTTTTCTAACCTTATTTACCCACTGTTGCTATTATTTTATTCATTCATTCCAGTTTACATGGTAACCTATCAGGCAACCAAATCCTGGGCAGCCCTAACATTTAAAAAAAAACAAGGAGGAGATACACATTATTAAAAAAAAAAAAAACGGTGGAAAGAAGGAACACAACAGTGTGCAAATACACATCTCCTCATAGGACAGGGATCAAAATTCACTTGACATAAACATTAGCGTAATGACGGCCGGTGGAAGATCCTGGCGCGATGCCCAAGGAATCTTAATTTATCTTGAGTTATACAGTATTATTTACTGCTTTGAACTTTAGATCAGAACATAATTTATCCTTCAGCCTTATATGTACAAGTGTGGCTCCCCAGCTGCTGTAAGCTGACTCGAATGTTTTAACATAAAAAAAGCATTCCAAGGGTTTGGTTTTTCTTTTTTAATATGGATAGAAGCGCGCCCTTTTATCGTCTTTCAAGCAAAAGTCAAGATGCTAATATTCAAGATCAGAAATAATGCACGGGTTATTATGTGAATTATGGGGCAATTCAGACAAACCACAATTGCTGTGTCCTGTGTCTAATATCCATTTGGCCAGTCATAAGAATAGGGAATAGGGAGTGTTGTTCTTTTGGCTTGTGACATGCCGCCTGACAGAGGCAGGAAAATAAGAGTTTCTTTTTTTAAAAAAAAAAAAAATCTTTTAAGAAAAATAATAGCCAAGGAAGATTTCCTTCTAAAAATATGTTTGTAGTTTTTTTCCCCCTATGTCTAGAAATGATCCTGACTATTTAGTGCTCTAAATCCTATTTTCGCATCTTCTACAGGTAGTTCCTCAACTTACGACCACAATTAAACCAAAAATTTCCCTTGCTAAGCAAGACAGTTATTGAGTTTTGCCCGCATTTTACGATCTTTCCTGCCACCGTTGTTAAGTGAATCACTGCAGTCGTTAAGTGGGTCACACGGTTTTTAAGTGAGTCTGGCTTCCCCATTGACATTGTTTGTCAGAAGGCTCACAAAAGGGGGAAATCTTGCTTCTTATAAAGAATAAAAAACAGTACATTCCAAAATCCTACTCCTTCTATTCCCCCCTCCCATTTAAGACTATTTATACTTAAATAGTCATATAAATGCAGGCCTGACACATGACCCCTGGACACTGCAAGCGTCGTACATACATGCCAGTTGCCAAGCAACTGAATTTTGATCTCATGACCTTGGGAATGCTGCAACAGACCTAAATGTGAAAAATGGTCACTTTTTTCAGTGCTGTTGTAACATCAAATCGTCACTAAGTGAATAGTTGACAGTCGGGGATTACCTGTACTTCATCACTTCATCTAGGGGGCCACATCAGGGTTGTGTTTGACCTCAGGGGAGGGAGCACGGGGTGTGTGGCCAGGTCAACGTCACCTGTGTCAGGGGCGCCTTTGGTGGCCCTCATGTCCTGCCCACCAAAACAGGTTCCCGAGCTCCGTTTTCAGCTGCAACGACCTCCTGCAACCCTCTGCCAGCAAAAGGAACTGGTGGGGGGTGGGGCATGTGTGGCTCTCGCAAGCTCCTTTTCCACCCGTGACGGCTTTCTGCAACTCTCTTCCAGAGAAAGCAGCTCAGGGGCCCCACGTATGGCCCTCGCAAGCTCCGTTTCCGCCCGCAATGGCCTCCTGCAAGCCTCTGCGAGTGAAATAAGTTCGGGGGGGCGCGCATGTGGCCCTCACGAGCTGTTTCCGGCCAGGACGGCTTCCTGCAACCCTCTGCCCGTGGAAATGGAGCTTGAGAGGGCTGCATGCCGCACTTCCAAGCTCCATTTTCACTGGCAGAAGCACCGCGGTCTGGTCCATCATTGTTTCCAGGGCAGCCCCATGGGCCAGATCTAAGCACTCTGCGGGCCTGATCCGGCCCCTAGGCCTTGAGTTTGACACCCCTGATCTAAGGACTGAGTTGCCAATCTCAATTGCGGCTGCTGAACAGGAACTACTATTGTGCTTTATTCCATTTCCAACCCCAACATAAAAATGGATGGTTGGACGGACAGACCCCACTGAAATTCATTGCACAGCCACATTTGAAGAGAATCCTGCTGGCTGACAACTAACACACTCAATGACAATGTGAGATAATTGCAGTTTTAAGAAAAGTAGGATGCAGAAGGAGATAGCGTGTTTTTGTTCCATTTTTGCAATAAAAGGCATGATTATGCAAAGATAGCAAAAATCAGGAGGGTTCTGGTAATATCATTTCCTAACAAACCTTATTCACACACATTTGAGGACTTCTAGATTCTGATTTTCGGCTAACACAGAACTCTTGTAACCTATGTAAAGATACTTGGCTGATTTATGATACTGTCACAAGGGAGCTTTAAAGCTTGTAATTTCTCTGGCAGAACAAGCTTCCTCACTACAGTCAAGTGAGGCATGTAAAACCAGGAAAAAAAGAGAGAAAGAGGAAAAAAAGAAAGCCACAAATATGATACACCTTCTCCTGTTTTGCACACGTAATGTCAGCCTGGCCATCTATTTTTCTTTCTTTCAAGCTTAATGCTGAATGCCATGGAAACGGGGAGGGGGAGCAATGGGTATTTGGGAGGGGAAGTGTGTGCAGGTGGGGGAAGAATAAAGTGCTGAGAACCAATGGGGAGGATTGGATTCATGGAAGACAGAGAGGCACCACAGGGGCTGCTTCATAGTTTCAAGGCCAACCATCCTGGGAATTGCCTGCAAGAAAGCACAGCACCTGGACTGGAGCCTTTCTCAAAACATCTTCCTGAACGATGATTGGATTCTGTCTGCCTGACTACTGAAGGGGGGGGGGGGCGAATGGCTGTGGGGTGATTTTCAATTCGTAATCTTAGCACACGCTTGCTTCAGTTCCTGCCTGATTTCGCTGCATTCAGATCTCTCCTAGTAAAAATACCTCTTCTCTTTTAAGTTCATGGAGTCAAGAGGTTTCTTTCCTGGGAAGTGATCGGGGAGGGGGGCCAGTCCTGACATACATTTTCTGCACGGCATTAGAAAATTGCACACATTCAAAATAGAGGGAGGAAATTGCTCCCAGTGTCCTAAGAAATATTACTACATGATGTGTGTGAAATTGCTTGAACAGGTTTTCTTTCATTCCTAATAAACTACCAGTTGGCTCAACCCACAGATATAAGGAAGGAAATTACAAGATCATCTAGGAATTTTATCTCAAAAGGGAAATTAGGTTGAAAACAGAGCGTGAAAGCGATGTTACAGACTTCCAAATCCAGGCAGATAGCCTGGATTACAAATTTGGTAATCTATGCAGCAGTGGTGGGTTCCGGATCCCTTTGCAATTGGTACGGTGCAATGGGGTGGGGCGTCCACTACATGCACAGCACACGCGTAGCGGGTGCATGCGTACTTACCGCCCGCGACGCTCCAGCTGCATAGCGGAGCATCGCACAGGCGCCGTATGCTCTGTGTGCGTAAGCCGCGATCGGCTCAAATACAGGTAAGGAGGGCAGAACGGTACCTGGTGCTCCCAGCAGGCACCGGTACGCCTGTACAGGTTGTATCCCACCACTGCTATACAGGTAGGATCACAATTGAGTCCAAAATTTCCATTGCAAACCAAGACAAACCAAGACCGTTGTTAAGTGAGCTTTGCCCCATTTTACTGTCTGTCTTGCTATAGTTGTAAAGTGAATCGCTGTGGTTGCTAAGTACATGGTTGTTAAGTGAATCCGGTTTTCCCATTCATTTTGGTGATCAAAAGGTCACAAAAGGGGATCACATGACTCTGGGACACTGCGACCGTCATAAATATGAGCCAGTTGCTAAGCTTCTGATTTTTGATCCTGTGACCATGGGGATGGTGCAACGGTGGTAAGTGTGAAATAAGTCACATTTTCCAGTGCTGACATAACTTCAAACGGTCACTAAATGAATGCTTGTAAGTCGAGAACTTTCTACCCCAAAACCTAGAATGATAGGAGATGCTGTTAACAACAAATGTTCTTAGTTATACTTCCCATTCTTAAAAAAGGATATTCAGGCTGCTTTCGCAGAGAGAAAAAAAGATTCAGGAAAGAATGAAATTTAAAAGGAAAAAGAAAAGTATCATAAGCAAGTCTTTGAAAAGCAAATGCTTTTTACAAAGACTACAGGCAATTCCTTTGTACTTTATAAATATTAGATTACATAAAAATAGAGTAGGATTTCGTTCACGCATCCGGCCTGTTTTAAGGATACTCAATTTTAACCTCAGGAAGAAGCAGACTTGGGTCAAATTGGGGGGCGGGGGGGGAGGGAAGACATATAAGAAAATAATATTAGTCTCTGTGCCTTAGGTGGGACTAGAACTCGCAAGTCTGCTGGTTGCAGAGCCACATCTGCAGGCATTTCTAACTAAGCCATCTCGCATGCCAGCCAGCCAGCTGTGACCGCCTCGGCAGGCAGGAAGTTCCTCTCAACATCTCAAGGAAGACTATTGCAAGAAACCGGAAATCTGAGCGCACACACCTTGAAGAAATTGCAGTGAGAACAAGCAGCCAACGTTTGAGAAATCTGGTTTTACCCTGACTGCGAGGAAAAAGATGGGGTAATTAGAAAATTATGGGAGTTTTAAGTGCTTCATTTACCACAGTTCTACACCGCCCATCCCACCTGAGTGACGGAGTTACTTTGCGCTATCTTGGACAATGGCAAAAAGTAGTTTCTGCATTTTCAATGTGAAACTCTAGCCTTGCATTTATTTAAAGGTAGCTTACCTGAAATTGAACAGGGTCTTTTGTTCAAACTGACAATCATGTCAATATTTTATGTATTATTGTCATAGATGATAGATAGATACATGGATGGAAGGACGGACGGACAATAGGTAGGTAGGTGGATTAAACCCTGAAGGATGTAAAATTAACCTTCCCTATTGATATAGCAGTCCCACAATTAGTACAAATTCTGAGCTAAAATTACTGGTATGAAAACAATGTTTACTACTCCTGGGAAAGGTAAAAATTATCTTGAAATGAATCTTATCTCTGCTATTGGCTTTTCTTCAGCTTTAGATGTTGCAAATTAGAAAAGACTCTGCAAAGATACAGGCAGTACGAGGATTTTCCACATTTTCCAGGAAGAAACTGACTTTTTAGTTGCTTTATTGCACACTTTAACATTACAGATAGCCCTCGACTTACAGTCATCCTTTGTTTAGTGATGGTTCGAAGTTACAACAGCACTGAAAAGAAATGACTTATGACTGCATCAACTTATGGTCACATGATCAAAATCTGCACGCTTGGCAACTGGCTCGTATTTATGACGGTTGCACTGTCCTGGGGCCAACTGATCCTCTTTTGCGGCCTTCTAATAAGCAGTCAATGGGGAAGCCAGATTCACTTAACAATCATGTTACTAACTTAACAACTGCAGCGATTTGACTTAACAACTGTGGCAAGGAAGGTCTTAAAATGGGGCAAAACTCACTTCACAATAGTCTCGCTTAGCAACAGAAACGTTGGGCTTATTTGGGGTCATAAGTCACGAACTACCTATATACCACAGTGCTAAGGGTTCCCTGCATCAACCATGCAGCTAATTCGTGCAAATTATAAGGGGCCCGGGGTTCTAGTCAATAAAAGTGGGGCTTAGGGAACGCACAGAGTTCAGGAGCCACAGACTGTCCATCCCTGTGGTTTTGTAACCTGGAAAAATAAGGAAGAGACATTTATCTTTTAATTACCCAGAAGGGAAAACAAAAGATTAACCATTGTGGAATGTCTAAGAGAGAACTTGGGCCAAGTAGGCATCCTTCCAATATATTTGTTTATTTATACAATGCTTTGTCCATCTTAATCCCAAGGAACTGTAGGCGGTGTGTAAGTGTAAAATGCGTTTTTACACAACATTTCATTATGGGATTGTTAGTGTTGGCTACTTCTGCTGCTTTAATCTTGCTTATGTGCAGGAGGACTTTAAGATGCTCAAAGTTACTGTATGTCTGGAGCATCACAGCAGTCTAATAAAATAAATAAAATAAAATGAATACAAAATGTAATAAAAGGAACCACTAAGGTACTAGTCCTCCCTGAAGGCCAGAAGAAAAGGAGTCATCCTGTATTCCATCATATCCCTGTGAGTGGGCAGAGATGACCCACCATGGATGGGCAAAATTTACCTGGGAAAAGTAACTTCTTGCTGGAGATGAGCAGGCTGAGGAGGAAGGTGAGGTTAAATGTGCCATTAGGTTGGAGCCACTGCATTGCCACAAGAGACCAAAATCCAATCCTCCCACCTGTGAATTCCCTTGACCTTTATCTAGTGCCAATTTACCCTTGTGAGTTGATTGGATTCTTGTGCAGGTAGTCCTCGACTTACGACCACAATTGAGCCCAAAATTTATATTGCTAAGTGAAACGTTTGTTCAGTGAGTTTTGCCCCATTTTAGGACTTTTCTTGCCACTGCTTTTAAGTGAATCATTGAGATGACTAAATTAGTAACACGGTGGTTTAGTGAATCTGGCTTCCCTATTGATTTTGCTTGTCAGAAGGTCGCAAAAGGGGATCACGTGATCCTGGGACACTGCAACTACCATAAGTACGAGTCGGTTGTCAAGCATCCGAATTTGGATCATGGGACCAGGAGAAGGATGCAAGGATCATAAGTGTGGAAAAACGGTGATAAGTCACTTCTTTCAGTGCTATTGTAACTTCGAAGAGTCACTAAACAAATGGTTGTAAGTCAAGGACTACCTGTATGCATGTATTTCTTTGCGTATGGTTGCACATTTTGCCATAGCAATTCTGGATGGCTAGCAAGATGGTGAGACACAAACAATACTAAAACGAGAATTTAAATACAACAAATATACCGGACCCACAATGATCACCAAGTTAAAAAAATTAATTTAGTAAGGTAAAAGCATGCAGCTCACTGATTCTGGGCCCACTGAAATGAACCAAGATGGGTGGGTGGAATAGAGAGGCACCACATTCAAGAGCAGCCCAACGTATAGTAAATTATAGTAAATCCAACACCCGGAAAATATAAAACTAACCATCCTATCATGCCGGAATTCAAGAGACTTCTGACTCCTGCAATATGCAAATTTGTCTGACTGTAAGATAGACTATAAATGTAATCAACAACAGATGCCTTACACAGGCTCTCTTTCTAAACATACACAGCAAATAAAATTATATACACTCGCCCAGACAGCTTTATTCTGAATTTTACAACAGAGTTTTAGACGGTGGAACATTTTATGGGATGGAGTTACACCGATTAAAAGGGCTAGAGAATGGGCATGTCCAAAAAAGGAAGAGTTTTAATGAGGTCCTAATTCACCTCCTCCAAAACCCAATTCAACCTGTTTTTATTTAAGATCAGAAAACAGAGATAGGTCTAAAAACCCAAAGCTGAAAATAAAGGGAGAAATCCACAATTTAACTGCAGATCTATTAGCCTCCTGCAGTGTTGTTATGACTTCTGTGGTGAAAGATAGCTTTATTTATGCATCCAAACAGTTGTGGTTACTAGTGGTAACCATGCGGTGAAGGGAATGTGGCTTCAGTTTATTTTATAGCTCACTCTGGCTGTAATGCACACACGTACACAGCATTTTATGGGTCTTTAGCTTCAAGTCCCAGGGAAGACGATATGTTTAGATTTAGGACCAAGTGCATCTTTCTAAACAGGGTCTTGTTTCTCTTGTGAATTGGTATACCATTGGCCCCATCTTTCCTGCCTCTCAGGAAAAGCATAGAACAGACATTGGCGGAGGAAGAATGAATGTGACTAACTGCCTGTGATGAGAAATCGATACACAAGGCCAGCCTATCATACATCCTGCTTACCAATCTATTATTAATCTTTTATTAAACACAACTGCCACACTCAGCTTACCGATCATCCTCCAAGAAAGTCACATGTTTCATTTAATCCACACTTTTTTCTTACATTCATTGGGAATGGTCTCCTGTGAGGCAAACTTTATAAACTTCTGCGGCCTAAAAGCAATTCTGGCTTAGCAGAAGTGACAATGTACAACTTTATTTTTGCTGGATAGAACAGAGGGCAACGAAGTTGGAAGGGACCCTTGGAGGTCTTCTAGTCCAACCCTCTTGCTCAGTCAGGAGACCCTATACCCATGATGGCGAACCTATGGCACGCGTGCCACAGATGGCACGCAGAGCCATTTCTCAGTGCATGCAAGGCATTGCCCTTTTAGCTGGCCAGCGCGCATGTGCACGCTGGCCAGCTGACCTCAGCCTTCTTTTGAGGCCATTTTTCGACCTCTGGAACTGAAGCCTCCGGAGTACAAAAAAACGGCCCTACCGGCAAACAGAAGTTCGGGAACGTACTTCTGGTTTGCTCGTAGGGTCGTTTTTTTTGCCCTCCGGAGCTTTCAGGGAAGCCTCCTGAAGGCCTTGGGGCGGGGGGGGGGGGGGGCTAAAACCAGCCCTACGAGCAAACCGGAAGTACGTTCCCGAACTTCCAGTTTGCCCGTAGGGCCAGTTTCCGTGCTCCCGGGGGGGGGGCTGTTTTCACCCACCCCAGGCTCCTATAAAGCCTCTGGAACTTGGGGAGAGCGAAAAAAGCATGCCAAAAATGGGGGGGGGGGGAGCTGGTCATTCGTGCATGCATGCTGGGGTCATGAACATAGCATTATGGGTGTGGCACACCTGCGCACAACCCCCCTGCGCTCCCCCAGCTTAAAGCACATGAGCCACAAAAGGTTTGCCATCACTGCCCTATACCATTTCAGAAAAAAATGGCTGTCCAGTCTCTTCTTAAAAACTTCCGGTGATGGAGCACCCACAACCTCTGGAGGCAAGTAGTTCCACTGGTTAATTGTAGTCACCATAAGGACACTGTCAATCTTTTAATAAGTTTCCGTCCATTACGCCCACTTACCCTCAATTGTTTTCAGCACTATGAAACAAATTCATATATTTGAAAGAGAATTCCTACCTTCGTTGTTTTTTTCAGCATTTCATTCATCCTACTAATCTCTATTATTATCAGCTTTTATCTATACAAGACTACAATTCAAAATTCAAAACAAGATGAGGAAAACCTATCTATGTGGTCCCTAGGAGTTGAAAAGAACTTAATGGCTCAATATCAATAGGAAAACAATAAAAACACTCAGTGACTCCAACTCCATGCCAACCATTTGTCTGAACCGGTATGGGGCCTTCTGCTTGAACAAAGGGTTGGACTAGAAGACCTCCAGGGTCCCTTCCAATTCTGTTATTCTGTTAATTTATACATGGGAGGCACGTATAAGAGGTATGGGAAAGATGCATAATTTTAGGCCCGCAAAAATATTAAGACATGTTTTAACTAAATGTCATTTATATATTTACTTAGCCTTTATTTCAAATTTAATTCATCTCATTACTTTGTCCAAATAAGAGATGAAGTAGACAGGGGCGAGGGATACTCTGATATAAAATACCGAATTCATTGTATTTTATACCACTTTTCGAAAACAAATTTACTATTTTGTTCTGGGGGGAAATATTTCTCAAAACGACTACAGATTTCGAGAAATTGCCAGCATTTTTATTCTGAACTGACGTTTATGTTTATATATTTAGATATAAAACTGCCATTCAAACAGCCAGCTCTCTTTTCTTGTAAACCTTGATTGTATACCTCTGTTCTCCATGTAAACACAACTTATTCTGATTAATGTTTTGCCCTAAATCCTGCAAAGCGTATGAGAAAGGGGATAAAATTCCTCCAGCACACCCAATCCCACTGTGTATGACGCCCCACAAATTACACTAAATGGAATTTAAAGATGGGAACGAAAGTTTTGTCAGATTCTGCCAAAATCACCAGAGGCTTAAAAATTTGACACCACCATCGATTCTGAAGAGAGGGAAAACAGAGTGAAGCTTAAACCAAGGACTTGACACAATATTATTACGAAAACAAAATAAAGACGGCAATCTGCCTTTCTATCCTAAATATATAGTAGGCTCCAGCGAATTTACATTCAGATAAAATGTTCCATGTCGTAATTTCATTTGCTTTCTCAGTTCTGGAGTATGCACAGTCCACACATTCAGAAACTTTTTACAGCTGCTCTGAACATGAAATGGAAAGTCCCCAGTCAACGTTCCTCTCTGAGCTTTGGTGCCCATCTGCTAAAAGGAGACGGTCGCTCTCAGCATTTTCTTCAAAAATTGATAATGTGCAGCAAGCACTTCTGGAAAGCCACTAATGTTGGTTTGGTCAAGGTAGATGAGTTGCAACTGCTTAGAACCTTAAATTATTTGCTATATAGAGCATCCACAATATTCTGGTTTCTTTTCTTTAAAAAAAAACATAGTGAAAACTATCTCCCAAACAGTAATTTTTCAATTACTGAACTGAATAATTTGGTCTAAAAGATTTTTTTTAATGTAATCCCCCACCCCTTCCACACACAGACACACACATTTGCTTATCCTGCCCTCATTCACTACCTCTGGCTAATATAATGGAAGTCAGTCTGCAAACCTATAAGCAAACATCAGCCTCCCTATATCACATCTGGACATTCATCACTGGATATTTTTCTTACTGATACTTTAAGGCCATAAAGTATATACCATTTCCTCCTCATTATTTTTATACATTTCAAAAATCTGCAGCCATACATAAAATGGCATCTGTCTGACAATGCTTCATGCTAATAATTTCTAACATTATATTCCTTCCTCTTTTGATGCAAAACACCCTATTTTTTTCTTCTGCTCAACCAGTACAGTCTATCTAGATAATTTGTTCTAATTGGGACAAACCTATTAATATTCAATCGTCTGCATTATTTCATCCATCTTAAATCTAGGCTATACCAAGGTCTTCTTTTGTAAAGGTAGCATGACTTTGGCACTTACAGACAATCCTTGATTTATAACCCTAATTGAGCCCAAAACTTCCAGCCAGACAGTGAATTCTGTCCCATTTTACAACTTGTCTTGCCACATTTGTTAAGCAAATCACTGCAGTTCTTAAATCAGTAGCATGGTTGTTAAGTGAATCTGGGTTCCCTGTTAACTTTGCTTGCCAGAACATCACAAAAAGGGAATCACATGATCCTGGGACCCTGAAACCGTCATAAATACGAGCCAGCTGCCTTGTGTCCAAATTTTGATCACACGATTATAGGGATGATGCAACAGTCACAAGTGTGAAAGTGTCATAGGCCACCTCTTTTTTCAGTGCCATTTTAATTCTGAAGAGTCACTAAATGAATGGCTGTAAGTTGAGGACTATCTGCCCTGACACGGTCAAACCACAGTAAAAACAGAATATGGTAAGAATATCTAAACCCTTCAACGTTTGCCTGATGTATTTTTTTTCAATGCATAAAAGGTCCTATTTAGCTCTCAAGTTCTGCCTTTATATTTGAAGTGCATTTGATTATTTCACAGTAAAATGTTGGCCGCCCCAGCTATTCTGCAGAACATCCCACCAGGTCCACAACAAGTTCGTACAATTCTCTATGAGGTGGAAGGAAGATCTAGACAATTTTCCGTAATACAACTAGTCCTCATTAAGTGACTGCCTCATTTAGTGACTCTATGCAGTTACCACGGTGTTTAAGAAATAATTTTAGGACTAGTCCTCTCATTTGAGAACTATGTAGGTCTGCAAATATAGCTGAAGTAAGCTCATAAATACAGTTGTAGTTTCACTTAGTGGCCACTTTACTTAATAACCAAGTTGCCAGCCCCAATTGTAGTAGCTAAGCGAGGACCACCTGTATATTTTCCCCCTTTTAATTCAAGGACTTTTAGGAGTCTGCAATTTTTAAAGGCTCAGAATCTCATTATCTGGTAGTGTCCAATATTTTCATTTTAGCAGTGGCTGCCTGGTTACACCCCCCCCCCTCCGAGAAAGAGATCAGAATATGCATAGGCTTTAGATCAAGGTGGGCAATATGGCCCCTTTACCACCTATGGACTTCAACTCCCAGAATTCCTGAGCCAGGAATTCTGGGAGTTGAAGTCCACAGGTCGTAAAGGAGCCATTGTTGCCCACCCTTGCTTTAGCCGATTTGTGAAGCCCAGGGACCGTAATCCAGCAGCAGAACAGGACTTCCTTCACTACTTCCTGCCTCTCCTGAGTGCAAAAGAGGAAGGGGAAACATCTTTCCAATCCTCCAGCTTGCCTTCCAATCCCGAAACCGGAGAGGAGGAGGCAGCCAGTACTGGCACAAAGCTAGTAAACTATTCCCTCCTGGTTTCTGCAGTTACAAAATTAGAAAAGGGATTTGCTCTTCTTCTTTAAAATAGCACATACTCATTCACAGCATGCATCGTTTTAATGACTCCAGTTCTGGGCAGCATCGCAATCCACAAAGTAAAAAAAAAGCTTGAAAATCTTAACAGCACATCACCCTTAGGTTTTATTTATGTGTATCCCACTTTTATTATTACAACTCAAGGTAGCTAACATACCTAATACCCTGCGCTCCTATTTTCCCCACAACCACCCTGTGAGGTGGGTTTGGCTAAGAAAGTGACTGGCCCAAGGTCACTCAGCAAGTTTTCCTGCCTTAAGGTGGGACTAGAACTCCCTGTCTCCTGGTGATTGGCTTAAAGTCCTCCAACCAGCTTTCATGTCTGAAGTGGGACTAGAACTCGGTCCAAAATTATCCAGCTGGCTTCCCTGCCTAAGGCAGAATTAGAACTCACAATCTTCTGATAATTGGCCGAAAGTCATCCAGTCGGCTTTTGTGTTTAAGGAGGGATTTGAACTCGCTGCCTCCTGGTTTCTAAGCCTGGTGCCTCAACTGCTAGATCAGTGTTTCTCAACCTTGGCGACTTTTAAGTCCTGTGGACTTCAACTCCCAGAAGCTATGCTGGCTGGGGGATTCTGGGAGTTGAAGTCCACAGGACTTAAAAGTCGCCAAGGTTGAGAAACACTGCACTTGATCAAACTAGCCCTTAACTGCATCTGCTGAGCTTCATCTCTGGTTCGGTTGTATCTCGATTTCTCTCCACACCCTTTTCCCTTTGGTCAACTTTTAGACTTCAAGGTTCCTCCAGCCAGCTGACCAGCCTTCTTCCTTTGCTGTTTAGCAATAGCAATAGCAATAGCAATAGCAGTAGACTTATATACCGCTTCATAGGCCTTTCAGGCCTCTCTAAGCGGTTTACAGAGAGTCAGCATATTGCCCCCAACAATCTGGGTCCTCATTTTACCCACCTCGGAAGGATGGAAGGCTGAGTCAACCCTGAGCCGGTGAGATTTGAACCGCTGACCTGCTGATCTAGCAGTAGCCTGCAGTGCTGCATTTAACCACTGCGCCACCTTGGCTCTTGTGTGGTCAAGCCAAGTGATCTGAATTACAAGAAAAAGAAAAACCCTCATCATCGCTGCCAGAGGGATGGTCCCTGGGGAATGCTTGCCACAGACTTTTGCAGCCCTATAATTTTACAAAACCATCAAAGCCTCCTCTGGCCCTGAACTCCATCCTGCAAGATCCTTTCGTTGTTTTGTTTTTGTTTTTTTCCCTCGGCACAAAATACCTGCGGACAGGCGCAGCTCCTCTTTTAACACAGGAGTGTAAATATTCAAAACCTGCATCAACAAACACCCGCCTGTCATTTGAGGACAAGCCTCTCTCTCCTGTGGCTGTTCTTTCTGCACCACAAGCAGAAACCCTATCCTGAACTCAGAGCCCAGATTCCTAAATACAGGAAGTTCTTGACTTACGACCCACCCACCCCCCGCTTGAGCCAAAAATTTCTGTTGCTAAGCAAGACAGTTGTCAAATGTCACTTGCTCCTCCTTCTGCATCTCTCAGCTATGCAAAAGCATTTGTTCCTACTTTTATTTTTGGTTTACTTTTTGCCTTAGAATGGTTTGATTCTACTCTCTTTCCTCTAGCTTTCTCCTACAGGTAGTCCTCGACTTACGACCACAGTTCAGCCCAAAATTTCCCTTGTTAAAAGGCCTTCTTTGCCAGAGTTAAGTTAATCACTACAATTTACGTTACTAACACGGTTGTTAAGTGAATCCAGATTCCCCATCAATGTTGCTTGTCAGAAGGTCGCGAAAGGGCATTGCATGACTGCATAAGTAACTCTCATAAATACAAGCCAGTTGCCAAGGGTCCGAATTCTGATCATGTGATGGCGTGGATGCTCCTACGGTTGTGAGTATGCAAAATGGCCAAGAAACACTTTTTTCATTGTGATTCTGACTTGGAACAGTCACTAAATGAATGGTTGTAACTCAAGGGCTACCTGTACACATGTTCACTCAGATATCCAAGCCACCCAGTTCGGGGGAAACTGGTGAAAGTTTTGAGGGATGCAGCCACAAGACCTTCCACCCAAGATGTCCATTTCCTCAGAAGTAAATTAATCACTTCATGTAAATTAATTAAGTTAATATGCCAATACTGCTAGTTTCTGGGCAAGATGTGTTTAATTTCTACATAATTTAAACTTGTATTTATACATTTTATGTTGTGTAATATGCCTTATTTTAATTGTGATGGTTCTGGCACAAACTCAGATCTAAAGCTACTGGATCCAGTCCTTCCCCAAGGAGCAACCAGATCCCCATCTTACTCTGTCCACAGCTAAACCATCATTTGGTCCTTTGATGGCGGGACTTCTCTGCGGAGAATGGGGTGCAGAAAACCCATAGACACACAAAACACAAGTAGTCCTCGATTTATCATTCCTTTAGTGACCGTTCAAAGTTACAGTCCTGAATAAAGTGACTTATGACCATTTTTCACACTTACAACCATACGACATCCCTGTGGTCACATGATCAAAATTCAGAACGTTTGGCAACGGGTTCATGACTTTCGCAGAGTCCCGAAGTCATGCAATCCCCTTTTGCAACCTTCTGACAAGCAAAGTCAACGGGGAAGCCAGATTCACTTAGACTTAAGACTCAGCAATATCTTTGTCACTTTAAAAGTACACTAAATGGCATACAAAAGGATGCCTGCCAACAAAAGTGCGTCTAGTGAAGGCTACGGTTTTCCCAGTCGCAATGGATGGCTGTAAAAGTTGGACCATAAAGAAGGCTGAGCACCAAAGAATGGAGGCCTTTGAACTCTGGTGCTGGAGAAGAAGACTCCTGCATTGAGTCCCTTGGACTGCAAGGCCATCCAACCAGTCAGTCCTGGAGGAAACTCAAAGACTTTGGCCACCTAAGGAGAAGGAAGGACTCCCTGGAGAAGAGCCTCATGCTGGGAAAGATGGAGGGCAAAAGAAGAAGAAGGGGACGGCAGAGAAGGAGGTGGCTGGATGGACTCCCTGAAGCAGTCCGTGTGAGCTTCAATGGACTCCAGAGGATGGTAGAGGACAGGAAGGCCTGGAGGATCATGGTCCATCGGGTCACAATGGATTGGACATGACTAACAAAAAAAATAAATGAAATTTTGTTGCATCCAGCTCTCAAAAGGGTCACCACCTCAGACAAGGGGTGAACGTCCTCTCCCCCAAAATCAATCAAACAGCAAAGAGGGAAATAGTGGGAAGAGACTAGGAAAAACCCTGGGGAAAACTACTGGGGAATTTGAGAAACAATTTAGCGATGGAGTTGATGTTATGGTAAGAGATTAGAAATTCAGGGCCATTAGTGACATGGTTTATGTACTATGAAGAAAATACGTTTAAGATAGAAAACATGGAAAGAGAATAATGTGGCTGAAAACGGAAACAGAGATATGATGTAAATTGGATTATGTATATGAGAGGATGTAAAAGAAAAGACCCAGACAACACTTTGTTGATAAAATATATAAAAATATGCAATAAAAATGAAAACCTTGAAACACACAGACAAAAAAAGGGTCACCACCTCCGACACACACTACATAAACAGGACAAAAATATAAATACAAAAATTATGCACATAGCCACATATATTATACAAGGCAGAGAAAAAACAGACTCTAGTACAATGATGGCTAACCTTTCTGTTGTCGCGTGTCAAAAGCACCTGCATGTGCCAGTATCCATAATGCAATGTGCGTGCAACTCCCCCCCCCGTGCTCCCCCTTCGTCCATTTTTGGCTTCTAGGTTGGGGCAGGTGGCTTTCCAGACATAAAACGGGGGGGGGGGTGTGGGGGGTGTGTGTCTTGTGGTGCTCCTGCGCCCCGTTTTGGGCCTGGAAGCCAAAATGGGGCACGAGGGCACTGCACAAGACCCCAAAATGCAATACGAGCACCACTATGTGCATGTGCCCAGCCTCTGTGCATGCGCACACGTATGTGTCCCCCCCCGCATGGGCCCCGCTCCCTGTGCTTGCATGGCAGAGACTGAAAGACCAGCTGGCCAGAGGGAGGTGCATGCACATGCGCGCCGGAGCTGGGCTGGGGCGACGGCTGGCATGCCCGCAGAGAGGGCTCTGCAAGCCACCGTAACACGCGTGCCATCCTGGGTCTGGCACATCATGCCCATGGGGAGAGACAAACAAACGGTGCCACTTCAAACATCCCTGTTACTTACAACACCTGCAGCAGATTCCCTTCACAACCCGGGGACCAGGAAGACGTGGCCAGACTCGCTTCACGGCCGTCTCGCTTAGCAACCTACCTTGTGGGTCGTCTCAGGTTGCAGCCGTAAGTCGAGGACTACCTTGTGCGACTCGCTGTCCCGTTTAGCAACCTACATCTCGGGTTGTCTCCCGTTGCGGTCGTAAGTCGAGGACTACCTTGTGCGACTCGCTTCACGGCTGTCCCGTTTAGCAACCTACATCCCCGGTTGTCTCCCGTTGCGGTCGTAAGTCGAGGACTACCTTGTGCGACTCGCTTCACGGCTGTCCCGTTTAGCAACCTACATACCCGGTTGTCTCCCGTTGCGGTCGTAAGTCGAGGACTACCTTGTGCGACTCGCTTCACGGCTGTCCCGTTTAGCAACCTACATCCCCGGTTGCCTCCCGTTGCGGGCGTAAGTCGAGGACTACCTTGTGCGACTCGCTTCACGGCTGTCCCGTTTAGCAACCTACATCCCCGGTTGTCTCCCGTTGCGGTCGTAAGTCGAGGACTACCTTGTGCGACTCGCTTCACGGCTGTCCCGTTTAGCAACCTACATCCCCGGTTGCCTCCCGTTGCGGTCGTAAGTCGAGGACTACCTTGTGCGACTCGCTTCACGGCTGTCCCGTTTAGCAACCTACATCCCCGGTTGCCTCCCATTGCAGGCGTAAGTCGAGGACTACCTTGTGCGACTCGCTTCACGGCTGTCCCGTTTAGCAACCTACACCTCCGGTTGTCCCGCGTTGCGGTCGTAAGTCGAGGACTACCTTGTGCGACCCGCTTCACGGCTGATCCCGTTTAGCAACCTACATCCCCGGTTGCCTCGCGTTGCGGTCGTAAGTCGAGGACTACCCTGAACAACCCTCCCAACATACACACAGACGCACCCCCCCCACCCCAACTGCTTCCTAATTTGGGTCCAAAAAGACACCCCAGGATGAAAACAACTGGATGGGGGCGGAGGGGAGAAGGGAAGAGATGCAGGTCAGACACGGGCCGCCTTCTCACGACGCGCGTCATCCTCCATCTTTGCGGGTGGGGATGGTTTCACACGACACACACACACACCCTTCTTCCTCCCCGTTTCCACCACCGAGTTTACCTCAGAACAACTCCCGTTTTCGCCCTCGAGGTTCGCCTCAACGCCCCCACCCCGCGCGCGGCTGGGGCGCAGGGGCCGTGTAGTCGGCTCCGCCGCGCCTCATGGGCCGCGCAGTCCGACCCGCCCGCCGCCTTTCCTTCCCTCACTCACCGGCCTGGGTGGTGTCGCTGAGGTCGTGGCCGGCCGCGCTGCCCCGCGGATAGTCCCTCAGCTTCCTGCCGCTGAGGCTGAGGGCGCCGCTGGCCGCCGCCTCCTCCAGCGAGCGCTCCAGCGAGCGCGTCCACGACGACGGGCCCGCCGCGCCGCAGCCCCCCGAAGCCAGGCTCCCGCTCGCCGCTGCTGCCCCCGGCATGAGCGTCGCGGAGCCTCCGCCGCCACCGGAGCAGCCGCCCTCAGCTGCCGCCGCCGCGGCCGCCGCCATTTGCCCGCCCCCCGGTCTGCGCCTGCGCCGAGGCGGGCGGGCCGGCGTGGGCGGGGAAGGGCGGAAGGCGGCCTCCCGCACGGGACGGCGCCTGCGCGGAACGGCGAGGCGCTTCCGGCTTGATCCAGGCGGGCCGCGAGGCTTCTGGGAGTCGTAGTCCAGAGCGCTAGAGAGGAAAGGACTAACAATACAGGTGGTCCTCGACTAACAATATATACTCCGTTTAGTGACCATTAGAAGTTACAATGGCCCTGGAAAAAGAATGTGACGACTGGTGTTTTTTTACATGACTCTTGCAGCGGCATCTCAGCGAGTCACGTGATCAAACTTTGGTTGCGTGGCAACTGTCTCATATTTATGACGGCGGCAGTGTCCTGAGGTTGCGTGATCCCTTTTCTGAACTTCTGATAAGGAAAATCAGTGGGAAAGCCAGATTCACATGTTACTCACTTAACAATTGCAGTGATTCACTTAACAATTGTGGCAGGAACGGTCGTAAAATCGAGGAGAAAATTCAACAACTGTCTCACTTAGCAACATAAATGTTGGGCTCAATTGTGGTCGTAACGCGAGGATTACCTGTATCACCCCTGTCTGTGGACAGTCTGGTTCCTGGGCTGGGTGGGATAACAGAAGAAAAAAAAAGCAACATTTTGAACATGGAGACTGAGTGGAAGTGAGGAATCTCTGCTAGTGAGCATAGAATAACTCACCCTGCTGCATCCATAACTACTTGCATATGTCCACTGTTGTGCAAGAAACACCTAAACAAGTATCTTAACACAAACGGTTAAATTTAATAGTAGTAGTAATTTAATTCATCATCTACCATATATTTATTGTCTCTTATCTACAGTATCATCAATCTTAACTATGTATCTTTCTCTATGATCTATCGTCTATATATCTCTGTTTATCTATCTATATCACATATCTTTCCCTATCTATCTACCCATATCTGTCTGTCTGTCTGTCTAAAGAGCCGAGGTGGCGCAGCGGTTAGGGTGCAGTACTGCAGCCACTTCAGCTGACTGCTGGTTCTGCAGCTCGCCGGTTCAAATCTCACCGTCTCAGGGTTGACTCAGCCTTCCATCCTTCCGAGGTGGGTAAAATGAGGACCCAGATTGTTGTTGGGGGCAATATGCCGACTCTGTAAACCGCTTAGAGAGGGCTGAAAGCCCTATGAGGTGGTATATAATTCTAACTGCTAACTAAATCTTCTACCTGTACTTTCTATCCATCCATATCTATCTTTCCATATCTTAGCTACTCTATCACCACCTGTCATCTCTCTCTCTCTCTCTCGCTATCTATCTATATCAATCAATCTCTTATCTATCTATATCTATTTATATCTTATCTATCCATCTATCAATTGCTCGATCTATCTATATCTAGATAGTGTAAGGCCACATTTGGAATATGGCATCCAGTTTTGGTTGCCACGATGTAGAAAAGATGTGGAGACTCTAGAAAGAGTGCAGAGAAGAGCAACAAAGAGGATGAGGGGACTGGAGGCTAAAACATATGAAGAACGGTTGCAGGAACTGGGGATGTCTAGTTGAATCAAAAGAAGGACCAGGGGAGACATGATACCAGTCTTCCAATATCTCAGGGGTTGCCCCAAAGAAGAGGGAGTCAAGCTATTCTCCAAGGCACCTGAGGGCAGAACAAGAAGCAATGGGTGGAAACTAATCAAGGAGAGAATCTAGAACTAAGAGGGAAATTTCCTGACAGTGAGAACAATTAATCAGTGGAACAGAAATTGCCTCCAGAAGTTGTGAAGTCTTTAAGATGTTGGAAAGCCATTTGTCTGAAACAGTATAGGGTTTCCTGCCTAGGCAGGGGGTTGGACTAGAAAACCTCCAAGGTCCCTTCCAACTCTGCTATTGTATTATATTGTAAAACGTAGGGTATAAAAAGTATATCAAATGTAAAAGATATAGGAAATAGATAATATTGACTTGATGCTATTATAGCAATAGCAGTTAGACTTATATACCGCTTCATAGGGCTTTCAGCCCTCTCTAAGCAGTTTAGAGTCAGCCTCTTGCCCCCCAACAATCTGGGTCCTCATTTTACCCACCTCGGAAGGATGGAAGGCTGAGTCAACCTTGAGCTGGTGAGATTAGAACCGCTGAACTGCAGATAACAGTCAGCTGAAGTGGCCTGCAGTACTGCACTCTAACCATTGCGCCACCTCGGCTCTTTATAACGTAAATGAGGATATAATTTAGGATAGTGAAATAGAGATAGAATTTTTGTAAATGGGATTGTTACGAAAGATATTTATACCAACATGGAAAAGCTCTTATAAGTATAATTTGTGTTGTGTGTTTTAAATGTTGGAAAATTCAATAAATACTATTTTTTAAAAAAGGGAAACCACTGTGGCTGTAAAAAACCTTTAGAAGTTTTAACAGCCATTTTTTTTCTATGTGCCCCTTGATAGAATACAGGTAGCCTCGACTTACAACAGTTCATTTAGTGACTGTTCAATTACAGCAGTGGAAAAAAAGTTGACTCATCACCATTTTTCACACTTACAACTGATGCAGCGTCTCAGTGGTTAGGTGATCAAAATTCAGATGCTTGGCAGCTGACTCATATTTATGACGGTTGCAGTGTCCCCTTTTGCAACCTCAGTCAATAGGACAACTGTATTACTAATGCAGTGTTTCTCAACCTTGGCAACTTGAAGATGTCCGGACTTCAACTCCCAGAATTCCCCAGCCAGCATTTGCTGGCTGGGGAATTCTGGGAGTTGAAGTCTGGACATCTTCAAGTTGCCAAGGTTGAGAAACACTGTACTAATGTGACAGTGATTCACTAAACAAAGATGATAAAAGGGGGCAATGATCACTTAACGAATGTCTCGCTTAGCAACAGATATTTCGGACTCAAATTGTGGTTGTAAGCCGAGGACTAACTCTATAGGCCGATTGCCCAACAGAATAACAACTGTGCACGCCCGCAAACTTGTAACTTTTTTTATTTTTATTTTTAAAAAGTCCAACAGCTTTAGAATAGATCCAAATGTATTAACTTCTCAAAAAAAAATACCCAAAGGTACAGGTTTAAAGTATATTCTCCTTTAAGTACAAACTAACTTTCTTGAGATGCATTGCATCAATTTTTTTTACATCCGGCGTAATGCAAAAAGGTTTGCTTGTTGGTTTGAATTGCACCCTGGCACAAACCCAAACGCAGGATGGCTTTCTCAGCATACGGCCTCTTTTCAGTCTTCTCCAACCTGGTGCCCGCCAGCTGGGCTGGGCTACTACAATGACCGTCAACTGATGGGGGATGACGGACGTTTCTCCAACCCGTCTGGTGGGCACCGGGGGTGAAAGGAAGGCTGGTCTTCTTCGTTTTTAACAGACTTCCAACAGTATTTGTTAGAAAAAAAATGTCCCAAGCTTTTCCCACTGTAATGACACAGAGCGTTTCTCAGCCTGGACAACTTTAAAGAGGTGTGGACTTCAACTCCCAGGATTCTCCAGACGGAATAGCTCCCTCTCTTGTCATCCCTTTCTCCGCAAACTCTCCACTCCAAGAGAGAAAGGAGATTCTGGGACCTGAAGTCCGCAAAACGTTTTAAAGTTGCCAAACATTGATATAGAAACGGGTTTTTAAAACAAAATACCAGAAACAAAAGAACATTAATCGTCATGGGCCGTAGCTATTGAAAAAAAAAATGCTCTAAGGATTACCCAAATCTTCTTTGCTTTGAAAACCACAAAAAATATATATATATGACATTTTCAGTGTAACTTCCGACACTCGGCCAACTATTCAGGATCCTTTTATGGAGGTTCGAAATCCAGAATGTTGTCGCAGGGGAATTCCATTAGGGTTCCAAAAAAATTCCCCCGGCTGGAAGTCGAAATTAACCAAACATGCAGAGAGTTTTTTTGGGGGAGTAATATATGCTGAGATGTTGACTCCACCACTTCTGATCCCTTGATACGACAGGGAAGATCCCTTCGTAAAATTACCACTGAGCAGAGGAGTCACAAAGTGCACGTTTTCTCACTACACAACAAAGCAACCATCAACAGAACTCGGAGCGGGGAAGAGGGGGGGGGGCGTTGACAGACGTTATAGGAAACCAGGCTCATTTCAGTAGAGGATGCCCCTGAAGAAAAACCAAGTGGCTCACTTTGTGACCGAAGGATTAAAAAAAACTTTTAACTCGAGGCAGTGCAAGGGTTTTTTTACTACAAAGATACTGGCAGGTTCGTTTTTGGCAAGCCTACGGACCGGATCCACGCTAGCATCGCTGCGGAGGCCTTGATGGGAGATCCCCATTCACCTTCATGGCAAATTCCACCACCCCCCCGCACCCCAATTCCTTCTGCTTTTGGGGGTCAGCGAGAAGAAAACGGGACGAGCAGATCCGTTCAGCCAGCAAAGTTTTGAGAAGAGCAGAAACTGCCCCGTGGGCAAAAACTAAAAACTAAATCGAACCAGGAGGGCAATTTTTGTCATCTTTGGGGTGGAGCATCAAAAATGGACTGGCATCTTCAAAAACAACCACGAGAACACAACGAAAAGTAAATAGGATTTTCCCCCTCCTTCTTGCAGGGGGTTATTGGACCTTCCCAAATCCAGGCAACGTGTCTCTTAAGTAAATAAACCAAAAACGTGCTGCGTTTTTCCTTGTTATATCGGAATATGAGAGGGTTGGGTTGTGGTCTTAACTATTTCAAGCAGAAGGGTGTCCAACTTTGGCTGCTTTTAAGAGTTGCGGACTTCAAAACCACGAGCTAGTAAGGAAGGGAGAACAGGGAAAACCCTGGGGAAAGTTAAGAGAATAATAAAAAGGAATACGCTGAAGAAAAGATACAACAACCATAAAAACAGGGAAAAGAAAAAAGGAAGTTAGAAGAAAGGGGGAGGAGAAGAAAAAGGATTAAAAGTGGAATTCTTGAGAGCCCAAGAGAAAATGGATAAGAGGAAGAAAGGGGGGGAAAAAGAGTTGCATAAGTAGATTAAAGGGAAGAGTAGTATGATTGGTATTGCTCTGTAACTAATTAAGAAATGGAAGAAATTATAGTATATTGTTAATTGTAGAAAAAAAATGAAAGAAATGCTCTCTATGTTAAAACTTAATTGGAGGATAGATATTGTTTATGGTAAAATAGACCAATAGAGAAATATGAAACGATAATTTGGTGCAGTTTTTGAAGGGGCAATTGAAGATATCCTTTATGTACTAAGAAAAAATGAGTATAAAAAAAATGGAAAATGATGGAAGAAAATAATTTGGCTGAAAGTGAAAACAAAGCTATGATGCAAAATGGAATAGGTAAAGGGGAAGACATCAAAAGGAAAGATCCGTTCAACACTTCTTTTCTATAATATGTGTAAATTTGTATTAAAAAATTAAAAAAACAACAACTTTGGATTGAAAAAAAAAGAGAGAGTGTTGTGGACTTCAATTCCCACAGATGGCAGGGGAATTCTGGGGATTGAAGTCCAGAAGCCTTAAAGCACTCAAGGTTGGACGTCCCGGTGTAAAGTAAGGGTGGTAAATGAAGAGGGGAGTGGGGAAAGGATTCATCTCCTTCGGGGTCTTGACACAAGAGTCGGAACATCTGCCACAACTTCTGGATCAGAGTCTTTCCAGCTCCTTCGGAGGGGAGGGGTCTCTTCTAGGCCACCGTCACAAAACGGGTGCCCTTGTTCTGAGCCAGAGCTGTCCTTTGTTCCTTCAGGATGCCGAAGCGTTCGTTGAGGGTCATGCTGGTCTGTGAAGCAGGAAGAGAGAGAGGAGTCATTATTAGGATGTTTACTATTAAGCCCTGATGACGTTACCTAGCTTGGTAGTGAAACGTCTGCGGGAAAACCACAAGGCTCAGAGAGCACCAAGGACTCCGCCGTATTATTATTATTATTAGGCTTCATCAGCAGAGTCAGCCAGGTGTTTTGACTGCGGTGCGACATTTTGATCCAACCATCGAGGGGCTTCCCAAGAACCGGGGATAGGCAGGCATTGATTGTTTAATCGCGTTAAAGGGATTGTGGCAGGATGGTAAAGCTCTTCAGAGCAAAGCGGCCTTTCGCAATTGGCGGGTGGCCATTTTGTCAATGATGGTAGCTGTTGTTACGGCTTGTTGCACTGTCAGCCAGATATTGAGAATGGATTTGCCTGCATTTCTATCTGCCTGCCAAGACCTTCCCAAGGACCAAGGATAGGCAGATGCCGCTGTTTGATTATATTAAAGCAGTGGTTCACAAACTTGGCAACTTTAAGACTTGTGGACTTCAACTCTCAGAATTCTCTGTCATGTTTTATTCTTCTTTTATCTGTCTTCTTAATCTATTCTATTTCTATTCTATTTCTATTCTATTTCTGTTCTATTTCTGTTCTATTTCTATTCTTTCTATTCTATTTCTATTCTTTCTATTCTATTTCTATTCTTTCTATTCTATTTCTATTCTTTCTATTCTATTTCTATTCTATTTCTATTATTTCTATTCTATTTCTATTATTTCTATTCTATTTCTATTCTATTTCTATTCTATTTCTGTTCTATTTCTGTTCTATTTCTGTTCTATTTCTGTTCTATTTCTATTCTTTCTATTCGATTTCTATTCTTTCTATTCTATTTCTATTCTATTTCTATTCTATTTCTATTCTATTTCTGTTCTATTTCTATTCTTTCTATTCGATTTCTATTCTATTTGATTTCTATTCTATTTCTATTCTTTTTCTATTCTATTTCTATTCTATATCTATTCTATTTCTTTCTATTTCTGTTCTATTTCTATTCTATTTCTATTCTATTTCTATTCTATTCTATTCTATTCAATTTCATTTGAATTCTAATTCTATTCTGCAATTTCCAGATTATTATTATGAACTCCAGGCCAATCAGGTAGAAAGGCTGACGTGGCACAAATCACCAACTTATATATTTTTCCCCCACCCGAATGTTAACATACACATTGACGCCACATCAAAGAATTGCTGTACCACGTTTACAGAATGATAGATGCCTTTCCGAGAGGAGGGGAAATGGATGGGCCTAGGAGGGCAACTTGGCAGCTGGGGGTTAGCCATTCTGGAGAAAAGAACACCAAAAGGAAATGCGAAACAGAGAGACCTCGACGACCACGATTTCATTGCTAAGCAAGGAGGTGGATAAGTCAGCCGTACCTCACTTTATGACCTTTTTGGCCACCGTTGCTAAGTGAAATGCTGCGCTTTGTTAAGCGAGTCACAAAACCACTACCCACCCAGCTAAACCCGGCTTCCTCCATCGACTCAGCTTCTGGGAATCGCCCAGGATTCTGCGACGATCGTAAATCCCTGCGGTTGCCGGCCGCTCAAATTTGGATCGCAGACCCGTAGGGATGCTATAATGGTCGTACACTATGAGGAGGACCAGTTTTTTTATAGCAATAGCAGTAGACTTATATACCGCTTCATAGGGCTTTCAGCCCTCTCTAAGCGGTTTACAGAGAGTCAGCATATTGCCCCCAACAATCTGGGTCCTCATTTTACCCACCTCGGAAGGATGGAAGGCTGAGTCAACCCTGAGCCGGTGAGATTTGAACCGCTGAACTGCTGATCTAGCAGTAGCCTGCAGTGCTGCATTTAACCACTGCGCCACCTTGGTTTTTCCCGTTTCTCAGCGCCACTGTAAATTTGAACAGTCACTAGGACTATCGGTGCAATGCAGATGCCCGTGTCAGGGTTCCAAAGAGCATTGAACATTAAATCAGAGTCCAAGGCAAAGGATTCCTCAAAGTTCCAATTTATGAAGAGAGCCATGTTGGCACATCAGGGGAAAGCCCAATCTGAAAGCTTCCTGGTTTCCCCCACCCAGTTGAAAGTTCAAGATCTTTCGTTCCCCACCCACAAGTCCATCCCATGGTCCAATCATCCACTGCCATGCTGGCGAGTTCCACCCATCCAGTTCCGATTAAGTGCAAAGGTGAAGAGACAAAGGATGACCTTGGCTTTCTAGAAAGAACGTTGTTATGGCTACATAGCATCTAACTCCCGTACAATCCCCCCTCTCATTTTCCCACCATAGAAAACGCAGAGTAGAATGATAGAAAGTGCGGCAGGCCAAAGATCCAAAAGAAAAGATGGCTGCAGGCCTGACTTATCGAGGTTGGAAAGAACGGCAGACTCAAATTTTGGGCGAGGGTCAGATCGGAGCAACCCACCTGCTTCCCGACACTGTTGATGTCGAACTGCAGAGGGACGCCTTTGGGGACCTTCTTCTCTTCCGACGGCTCCTTCTTCAGGAGAAAGGGGGGTATGAGATTGCTGGGGAGTCTCGGTTTCAAAGAGCTGCAGAGCAGAAAAAAAACAGATTTGGGATAGCACGCCGGGCGCCCCTTCGACCAAAGGTTTGCCTCACCAGAACTAGAAAACATCCGCGGGATATTCAAAAGTGGGAAACCAAAGTGGTTTTTGTCAAAGGAGGAGAGCCAGGGACCAGGGGTGGAGTCAAACGAGGAATAAGCATGGTGTCAACTTCTACCGTTGCCATGGTGAGAGAAGGGGGGGGAGCGCATTCCAGGCATACTTTCGGCTAAAGTCGGATCTCAGATTACTACAGCAGGCTTGCGAAGTGTGCACCTCATTGGGGAATGTGATTTATGACACAGACTGAGGGGAGGGACGGAACAGGGGCAAAGTTCAGCTATAATTCAAATGAGGCTTATATCTGACTGCAGCAGGGTATTGCCAAAATGGTGCTCCTAATAAATGACTGGTTTTCTTTTGAAACCTGGCTCGATACTCATGAATCAATTAGGGCATTTTTAGGAAACCTGACACCTGGAGTTGTTACATTCCCACAAACGGTCCATGTCTGGCCTCTCTTCAATTCCGTTAACACTTATCCAATGCATCACTGGAGGTTTTTAAGAAGGGATTGGACAACCATTTGTCTGAAAAGTTGTGGTCTCCTGCTTGAGCAGGGGGTTGGACTAGAAGACCTCCTAGGTCCCAAGGGGCCGAGCCCTGGACCTAAACAAAAACAGAAGCTGTTCGCTCTGGAAACAGAAATCATTTATTGAGGCTGGATTCTCGGCACAATAGGAGTCCTTTAATGATTAAGTCAGCGCTGGAAGCATCCGCCTCCCAGCGCTCTTTGTAGGCTGGGACTTGCGCCCTTCCGCACGCTGGAACAAGGCTCCATCCGGCAATCGCTAACAGCCTTGTTCAGCCGATCACTGGGACATCGGGGCACCCGGACGGCTCAGCTACTCAACTCTCGGCA
Source organism: Thamnophis elegans (assembly GCF_009769535.1). Taxonomy (NCBI): domain Eukaryota; kingdom Metazoa; phylum Chordata; class Lepidosauria; order Squamata; family Natricidae; genus Thamnophis; species Thamnophis elegans. The sequence continues at coordinate 68,775,504 of NC_045550.1, forward strand.
TGCAGTCCTTAAATCAGCTGTGCGGCAGTTCTCAGCTTGGCTTCCGGCAAGCAGCGGCCCCAATTGTCTGTGCGGCGGCTAGGTTGCAGCTTTTAGCAATCCGGACTCTCCTCTCGCTGCCACAGCTGTGGCGGTCAACAACGCCCACCCCACCACCCATCTCACCCCCCCCCCCCCAGGTTCTGCAAAGCTCGCACTGGGGTTTGACAGCTGGTTTCTTCCAACTGTTATTCTAATTTAGGACTGTCCAGTTGATTAGAATCTTGCGAGTGGTGCGGTGGCCTAGAGGGGGAGCCCTCACCTCACAATCAGGAGGCTGGGAGTTCGATCCTAGGTAGAGGCAGATATTTCTCTCTCTGGGCACAAGGAGAATATATCTGCTGAATGTAACTCCGCATTGGCGACAGTGCAGGGCATCCGGCCAGTAAATACTCAGCTCCATTGGGTTGCCCAGATTCCACCCCACAAGGGATTATGGGGTCATTAAAAGAGGATGATGAGTGATTCACTACTGTTGCAAGAGTCTCATCTGGGCACAATGAGAATATATCCTTGGCGAACTCCGCATTGGTGACGGGAAAGGCATCAGGCCAGTAAACACTGAGCTCCATTGGGTTGGCCCGACTCCACCCCCACAAGGAATTACGGGGTCATTAAATGACCCCCCCCCCAAAAAAAGCTGACTAGAATCTTGTGTATAAATAAGCAATAAATCAGATTAATTAGAATCTACTGTGTGATTCTTCATGCTGATAGTTTTACTCACATTGGAGAGAGAACAGCTCCAGGATTGTCAATGGAAATAGTCAAAATCCCTCCGTTTCTCGTAGATGTTCGCCATCTGCTTGGAAAGTACAGCTCATTAGTTCCGAATTAATTTACAGGAAATCCGGGACACAGCATACAGACCCCCCTTTTTGCTCTAAATCATAATAATATGGAGGACTCTGGACAGGCGACATCATTGATAGTTGTATCTGCAAGAACTGAGGTGGCGCAGTGGTTAGAATCCGGCATTGCAGGCTAATTCTGCCGACTGCCAGCGGTTCGATCCTCACCGGCTCAAGCCTTACGTCCTTCCTAGGACGGTAAAGTGAGGACCCAGATGATTGGGAGCAAGAGGCTGACTCTGTAAACCGCTCAGGGAGGGTTGTAAAGCACTGTGAAGCGATATATAAATCTAACTGCTCTTCTTTCCTTCCTTCCTTTCCCCCCCTTCCTCCCTTCTGTGGTGGTGTAGTGGTTAGAAATGCAGCATTGCAGGCTAATTCTACCAAAAGCCAGGAGTTTGATCAGGCACTGTGGAGCAGTATATAAGTCTTGGGTACTATTTCTCTCCCTCCCTTGGTTAGAATAAAGCATTACAGGCTAACTCTACCCACAGCTAGGAAGTTCGATCCTGACTGCCTCAAGGTTGGCCTCAAGCAGCCAACCAGCTCTGACCCAACTGAATTCCCGTGCTGAATTTCTGGATTAGTTTGCAAGAACAAAAGGTACCCACACCCCTTAAACAAATATAGAGATATGCCCCCCTGCGCCCCCCCCCAAAAAAAAAAAGAAAAGGAGGGTACAGATTGGTGATTGCTTGGTCAATTTCTTTGGAATACTTACGGGTGTTTGGTTCCTTGGTTTCTGTGGTCACATTCCGGATGGACTTGTGCTTGTACCTGGGGGATGGAGAACGGAGAGAGAGGAAAGGAAAGGAAAAGGGGAAGGGAAGGAGAAAAGAAAGGAGAAAAGAAAGAGGGAAGGCGAAAGGAAAGGGGGAAGGGAAACAGAAAGGGGGAAACAGAAAGGAAAGGACAAGGAAAGGGGGAAGGAGAAAGGAAAGGGGGAAGAGAAGGAGAAAAGAAAGGAAGGGAGAAATGAAAGGGAAAGGAGAAAGGAAAGGAAGAGAGAAAGGAAAGGAAAGGAAAGGGAAAAAAATCAGATACCTACGGATAGCAAACTAGCAAATTGAAGTAAACAAGGAAAAATAAAATCTTGGGATTTCTACTTCTACTTTCTTAGGATTACAAAAAGTCCTCCTGTTGCCTCCATCGGTGTTTCTCACTCTTGCCAACTTGTGGACTGCAACTCCCAGAATTCCCCAGCCTAATGCGGTAATGCAATGCCTGAAAGCTGGGGGAATCAACCCCCCCCCCGCTCCCAAATGGGAACCAACCTTTTGAGTGAGTGACAAGATGTCAAGATTGGCAGAAGGGCGGTCAAATCTCTCCCTCAGATTGACAGGTCCTTCCTACAGAGAAATGCAGGTATGCAAATTACCTTCAGGCCCCGCCGAAAAAGGAAAGTCGCCTGGCGCGTATCTTTCTGCTGGTATAATTTATTCCCGATTCTGGTGGAAAGAGACTGGATGCTCGGCCTGTAAAATAGAGCAAGCCATTCATCACGACCTATCCTTGTATCATTTATTGCAGGGCTGGCCCTTTAAGGCTTGTGGACTTCAACTCCCAGGGTCCTCCTGGCCGGCTCAGGAATTCTGGGAGTTGAAGTCCACCAACCCTAGTTCCTCATCTCCGCTTTATTGCCACGGCACAGGTATTCCCTGATTGACAACCATCCGTTTAACAACCATTCAAAGTTACAGTGGCATGGACAAAAGTGAACTAGGCCCAGTCCTCGCTCTTATGACTATTACAGCGTCCTCACAGTCAGCTGATGAAAATTTGAGTGCTTTGACAACATGTATATTTAAGACAGTTGAGGTCTCTGGAAGTGACATGATAACCGTTTTAGACCTTCCCCAGGGGGCTTCCAACCAGAAAAAGAGGCAGATCTACTTAATGACGTGATTCACTTACCGACAGGTGCAAACATGCGTCATAAAATGGGGCATGACTTGGTTAACAGCTGTATCACTTAACAAGAGTTCAGCTGAGGAGTATCTGGATTGTTGCAGAGCAACAAAAGGGAATTTCCTGGATTGAACAGGTCCCCGTCTAAAATTTTATCAGGCAGAGAAATCAAAGCCGATCCAAGCAGAGGATCAACAAATTCGTTGAACGTTCCTAGTCACAACGGCACTGGGAAAAAATGACTTATGACAGGTCGACGAAAAAGCGGCTGCCGTCACCGCCATCTTCTTCGTCCATGCGCATCCCATTGCCTTGCAATTCCAAGCCGCTAAGCAGGGACCGGACGGGCGGGGTGAGCCAGTGGCAATGGGGGGCGGGGCGGGGGGCTGCTTCGGGGGCGTGGCCAGCCAGCCATTGCTACCAGTTTGCCGAACTGGGCAAAATTTCTGCCACCACTTCAGGCAAACGGATACAAAGCGGCTGAATACTACTTCGGTTCACTTGCTTCCCCACCCCTTCCATGGCTGATGAAGATCTTCCCTGGGGCTTGTCGTTGGGATAGGGCTTATATTAGGAGCACGCTAAAAAAAACCAGGCTAGGCTTTGTTTTCTCGTTAGGTCTTATTTTCGGGGAAACACGGTACCCACATAAGGGATCCCTTTGCTTATATACAATATAATGATAATACAAATACAATAGCAGAGTTGGAAGGGACCTTGGAGGTCTTCTAGTCCAACCCCCTGCCTAGGCAGGAAACCTTATATCGTTCCAGAAAAATGGCTATCCAACATCTTCTTAAAGACTTCCAATGTTGGGGCATTCACAACTTCTGGAGGCAATTTCTGTTCCACTGATTAATTGTTCTAACTGTCAGGAAATTCCTCCTCAGTTCTAAGTTGCTTCTCTCCTTGATTAGTTTCCACCCATTGCTTCTTATACAATACAATAGCAGAGTTGGAAGGGACCTTGGAGGTCTTCTAGTCCAACCCCCTGCCTAGGCAGGAAACCCTATACCGTTTCAGACAAATGGCTATCCAACATCTTCTTAACGACTTCCAGTGTTGGGGCATTCACAACTTCTGGAGGCAACTTCTGTTCCAGTGATTCATTGTTCTAACTCAGGAAATTTATCCTCGGTTCTAAGTTGCTTTTCTCCTTGATTAGTTTCCACCCATTGCTTCTTGTTCTGCCCTCAGGTGCTTTGGAGAATAGCTTGACTCCCTCTTCTTTGGGGCAACCCCTGAGATATTGGAAGACTGCTATCCTGTCTCCCCTAGTCTGGAGGCTTCCCGCAAGGTCCAGGCTCAAAGGAAGCTTATCCAAAAGGACCAAGGCCAGCTCACCTTCGATTTAACAAGGCGGGTCTTCGGAACCGGGCTCCTTGCTTCCTCTGTAACTCGGGTTGTCTCTGGACGGGCATCTTCCTTTTCAAAATGGAGTAATTCCTTTGCAGGTTCTTGAGGGAGAGACACCAAAGTCAGGGGGGGGGGGGAACAACGTGCATATCCACAGAAGCAAAAAACAAGATCAAAGCCCCCCAGCACCGCCCCCTGTGCTTTTTTTCAGTAGGCAAACTGGACTTCCTTGTTTTTTTCTTTTGAAGACGTTTCGCTTCTCCTCCAAGGAGCTTCTTCAGCTCTGACTGGATGGTGGGGAACGGAAGGCCGAGACTTGATGTTCCTCGAGCTGAGCCATTTTGAGATGGGTGGACTTCAACTCCCAGAATTCCCCAGCCAGCCAGCCGGCAGGGCCTGTCATGGCCGAGTGACTTCACAGAAACTGAAACCATTTTCTCTCTCCCACCCCCACCCCCCAAACTGCACTGACCCCACCCGGTACCTTTTCAGTGAGAGGCGACCTGTTGAGGGGGCTGATGCCCTTGTGAGCCCCCAGGGCTTTCCTTGCTGCCAAGCCCGTCTTAATGCCGTAGGCACGCCTCTTCCCCGGCAGCTGCTTCCGACGTCCCGAGTGGTTCTTGCCAAAACCTGTGAGGGAGGAAAGAAAGAGAAAGAGAGGGAAAGAGACAGAGAGAGAGAGAGAGAGAAAGATAAATAGGTAGGGGGGATGGAAGGAAGAATTAAGGGAAGGGGAAAAAAGAAAAAGAAAGAAGAAAGGAAAGGAGGGAGAGAGGAAGGAAGGAAGGAAGGAAAAAAGAAGAAAAAGAAAGAGGAAAGAAAGGGGGAGGGGGAGGGAAAGAAAGAAAGAAAGAAAGAAAGAAAGAAAGAAAGAGGGGTTAGAAGGAAGGAAGGGGGAGGGAGGGAAGAAAAATAAAGAGGAAAGGAAAGGGGGAGAGAGAGAGTGGAAAAGAAAGAAAGAGATTAAGAAAGAGGAAGGGGTTAGAAGGAAGGAAGGGGGAGGGAGGAAAAGACAGAGAAAGAAAAAGAAAGAAAGAAAAAGAGGCGTTGGAAGGGAGGGAAGAAAAATGAAAAAAAGAAAGAGGAAAGAAAGGGGGAGGGGGAGGAAAAGAAAGAAAGAAAGAAAGGGGTTAGAAAGAAGAAAGGGGAAGGAGGGAAGGAAGGAAAAAAGAAGAAAAAGAAAGAGGAAAGATAGGGGGAGGGGGAGGAAAAGAAAGAAAGAAAGAAAGAAAGAAAGGGGGAGGGAAGGAAGGAAGGAAGGGGGAGGGAGGGAAGGAAGGAAAAAATAAGAAAAAGAAAGAGGAAAGGAAGGGGAGGGGAGGAAAAGAAAGAAAGAAAGAAAGAAAGAGGGGTTAGAAGGAAGAAAGGGGGAGGGAGGGAAGAAAAATAAAGAGGAAAGGAAAGGGGGAAAGGGAGAGTGGAAAAGAAAGAAAGATTAAGAAAGGGGGAGGGGGAGGAAGAGAAAGAAAGAAAGAGGGGTTAGAAGGAACAGGGGTTGGAGAGGAGAGAGGGAAGAAAAATGAAGAAAAAGAAATAGGAAAGAAAGGGGGAGGGGGAGGAAGAGAAAGAAAGAAAAAGGGGTTAGAAGGAAGAAAGGGGGAGGGAGGGAAGGAAGGAAAAATAAGAAAAAGAAAGTGATTAAGAAAAAGAAGGGGGTTAGAAGGAAGGAAGGGGGAGGGAGGAAAAGAGAGAGAAAGAAAAAGAAGGAAAGAAAAAGAGGCATTGGGAGGGAGGGAGGGAAGAAAAATGAAGAAAAGGAAAGAGGAAAGGGGGAGGGAGGGTGGAAGGAAAAGACAGAAAAAGAAAGAGAAAGAAAGGAGGGAGGGAGGGAGGAAAGAAGGAAGGAAGGAAAAAGAAGGGATTAGGCCCTTTCTGGTATTGTGAGAATAACCTTGGGAGTGAAGGGGGAAGAACTGAAGCCTAGACAACTGTCATTCAAAAGAGACCTCAGCCAATAGAAGGAAAGGGGGGGAGGGGCGTGGGAAATGACCCTCCCTCGATCTCCGGAAAGGAAAAGGGAGGGGAGGGGAGCTTTCAGACTTGCAAGATTCTGGCACAGGAACCTTACAACAAGGACAGGATTGGAAGTCTTCAAGTTACAACCATTCGTTTAGCGACTGTTCAAAGCTACAACAGCACGGAAAAAAAGGACCATTTTGCACATCCCCACGTGGCACGACAAAACCGCGCTCGACTAAACCACGCCCGATTAAACCGCGTCGCTGACGTCATCAGCAGGGCGACAACAGCCAGCGCGGAGAAAAAAGGGCGCTTTAAATAGCGCTTTGAAAGCAAGCCGATTCAACTTAAGGTAAGGGTTAGGGTTAGGTTAAGGGTTAGGGTTAGGATTAGGTTTAGGTTAAGGGTTAGGTTTAGCGGGGTTAGGTTTAGGGGATAATTTTAGGTTTAGCGTTTACAGCATGCTTTTTTCTCCGCGCTGTTGTCGCGCTGTGATGACGTCAGCTACGCGGTTTCGTCGAGCGCCCTTTAGTCAAATGCGGTTTTGTGGTGGAACCCATCCCCATCGTCACGTGATCAAACCTCAGGCGTTTGGCAACTGGCATGTACTTATGACGGCTGCAGGGTCCCAGGGTCACGCGATCCCGCTTTGGTGACCTTCTGACGAGCGAAGTCACTGAGGAAGCCGGATTCACTTAACAACGCTGTTGCTGGCTTAAAAAGTGCAGCGAATCACTCGACGGCTGTGGCAAGAACGGTCGTAAAATGGGGCAAAACTCAACTTCACAAATGTCTCCCTTATTGGTTGTAAGTTGGAGACTTCCTGTAAAAGGGAAAGATTCCCCTCGCACATACGTGCTAGTCATTCCCGACTCTAGGGGGCGGTGCTCATCTCCCTTTCAAAGCCGAAGAGCCGGCGCTGTCCGAAGACGTCTCCGTGGTCATGTGGCCGGCATGACTCAACGCCAAAGGCGCACGGAACGCTGTTACCTTCCCACCAAAGGTGGTTCCTATTTTTCTACTTGCATTTCTTACGTGCTTTCGAACTGCTAGGTTGGCAGAAGCTGGGACAAGTGACGGGAGCTCACTCCGTTACGCGGCGCTCGGGATTCGACCCGCCGAACTTTTTGATCGACGAGCTCAGTGCCTGAGTCACGGTTCCACCACAAAACCGCGGTAGACTAAAGCGCGTGTGACTAAAGCGTGGTGACAAAACCGCACCGTCAAAACCGTCCGACAACAGCGCGCTGACAACAGCGCGCCGACAGAAGCGCGCTGTAACATAACCCTAAAAATAACCCTAAACCTAACCCTAAACCTAACCCTAAACCTTACCTTAAGTTAAATCGCGCTTCTGTCGGCGCACTGTTGTCGGCGCGCTTTTGACATCACGGTTTTAGCGCCGCGGTGTTGTCGGCGCGCTTTTGACGTTCGTGGTTATGTCGTGCCACGCTGAGTCACTGAGTGCCAATCACATTAGTTGTCTCTTTATCGGCCCCAAACACGGGATGGCTTCCGTGACAACAAACCATGGTCCCGAGACTCCACTAACCTGGATAGTCTTGAATGCCCCACTTCGTCCTGCGCATCCGGAACTGTCGTGGGCCGTTCTGCGGGAGGCCTCGCTTCATCTTGGGAGCGTTGTGCTTCCTCTCTTCTCTCTTGTTCAACTTAATTATGTCGTCTGCGAAAAGACAATTCGGTTTGGCGTTGAAGACGGGGCCAGCCCACACAGGTAGTCCTCAACTTACAACGGTTCGCTTAGTGACCACTCAAAGTTACAACTGCACTGAAAAAAAGGGGCACTGGGACTGTTTCTCCGACCGCTGCCGCACCCCCAGGGGTAGCCCAGGCAAAGCGCCCATACAGGTAGTCCTCAACATACGGCGTTTCTCCAACCGCTGCAGCATCTGTGATCAAAATTCAAGTGCTTGACAACTGGTTCATATTTATGACAGTTGGGGTCCCCGAAGGTCACACGGGATCCCCTTTTGCGACCACCTGACAAGGAGAATTCACGGGGAAGCCAGATTTCACTTCGCAACCGTGGGACTAACTTAACAACTGCGGCGATTCACTTAGCAAAGGTGGCCAGAAAAGTCGTAAAGTGGGGCAAAATTCACTTCACAAATTTCTCACTTAGCGATGTAAATTTGGGGCTCAATAGAGGCCATAGGTTGAGGACTACCTGTAATCCTCTCACCTAGTGCAAGAAATCCTGCTATTTTTATTCAGTTCCCAGGATCAGAAATGGAGAAACATGTTTTTAGGGAGGAAACAGACTCACTTTTAATAGCCTCACCTTTGTCAATGGGCCATTAAAAGGCCTGGGCCAGTCTATTCTACATAACAAAGACCTCCCCCTTCAGCTCCATGGTGATGGGAACAAGGCATGATAGCATTAGCCCTTTGCCCATCTCACCACAGGGCACCCGGGAAAGAAGCAATGTTCAACCAAACGTGGACTCAAAACAGCCTAGATAGTTGCCCCTGCGTGCCCGCATGGGAGTCTGACCCCCACGGGCATAAAACCAGGGTCTTTCAGCATCTTGGTCTCTCTTTTCTTCTTCACCCAACATCTGGAAGCATGGGATCCCCCTTTTCTGTTCAGGAGCTCAAGCCATGTGATCCTGTCCACCATTAAAACCATCTTTCCAAGCAGCCTCCGAGTTTCCAGCGTCTTTTTCCCCACTTGGAACTGAACCCTGTGTTTCTCCCAACGCAGCCTTCTCTGATTGAGAGGCTGGGAAACACATTTGTGTTGGCCAAAGGGACGAATTCAAATCAGAAACCGCTTACGAAATCTCTCCTTGATCTCTCCCGGGAGACAGGATTCTCTCTCCCCCCCCCCCCCGCAACTCATTTTCCAACGTTATTAACTCTCTTAACAAATAGCTCTCTCCCTTGAGCTGGCCGAGAAAAAAGCAAAATGCCGGTGGAGATGAATTGGCTAAATTTCCCCTTTTTGTAAATGTGAATTTGAAACAAGGACGCAGTGAATTACAATGGCTTTTTGTCAAAGGAAATCAGGGACAATCCGAACTGCTAAGAGAAGTAACCACTTTGGTGCCTGCAAGTGGAACCTATTTTGGGGTGAAAACACCTTTAATTGGCTCTTGTTCTCTGTATTTAAATGTTCAGTCTCTGGATAGCAAAAAGAGAATTTAATTTTAATTCGTTGTCAGAGAATTGCAGAAAAACTCCAATCGAAAAAAAAGGCCAACAATGCTATACTATATCATTACTATACTTTAATATTAGTATATTGTATAAAGGTAAAGGTAACAATCCGGAAGTGACTTCCAGTTTGCCCGTAGGGTCCTTTTTAGTCCTCCGGAGGCTTCGGGGTCCCTGAAGCCTCTGGAGGGCCTCCGGGAGGGGAGGCTGTTTTCCCCCTCCCCAGGCTCCTATAAAGCCTCTGGAGCCTAGGGAAGGCGAAAAAAGCATGCAAAAATGGGGGGGGTCGTGTGTTGCATTATGGATGCAGCACGCCCACGTACAACCCCCCCTTATGGCACGTGACCCAAAACAGGTTCGCCATCACTACCCTACACCATTTTTAGACAAATGGCTATCCAACATCTTCTTCCACTTCCAGTGTTGGGGCATTCACAACTTCTGGAAGCAACTTCTGTTCCACTGATTAATTGTTCTCACTCTCAGGAAATTTCTCCTTAGTTCTACGTTGCTTCTCTCCTTGATTAGTTTCCACCCATTGCTTCTTGTCCTACCCTCAGGTGCCTTGGAGAAGAGTTTGACTCCCTCTTCTTTGTGGCATCCCCTGAGATACTGGAAGATGCTATCATGTCTCCCCTGGTCCTTCTTTTCATTAAACTAGACATACAATACAATACATTACGTTATAATAGCATCGTCAATATCATCTATTTCTTATATCTTTTACATTTGATATATTATACTTTTTATACCCTAAGTTTTACAATACAATAGCAGACTTGGAAGGGACCTTGGAGGTCTTCTAGTCCAGCCCCTTTCTCAAGAAGGAGAACCTATACCGTTTCAGACAAATGTCTATCCAACATCTTCTTAAAGACTTCCAGTATTGGGGCATTCACAACTTCTGGAGGCAACTTCTGTTCCACTGGCTAATTGTTCTCACTGTCAGGAAGTTTCTCCTCAGTTCTAAGTTGCTTCTCTCCTTGCTTAGTTTCCACCCATTGCTTCTTGTTCTGCCCTCAGGTGCCTTGGAGAATAGTTTGACTCCCTCTTCTTTGTGGCAACCCCTGAGATATTGGAAGATGCTATCATGTCTCCCCTGGTCCTTCTTTCTATTAAACTAGACACATACCCAGTTCCTGCAACCGTTCCTCATATGTTTTAGTCTCATTAATGTTCAAGCTTTAACTGTCAATTTATCAAGCCCGATCACATAGTTCCATAGCGAAGTATGGGTATCCAACAGACTAATATAACATAAAATACCAATAAGGGAAAGTAATAGGAAGCTGTGGCTGGCTCAGGAATTCTGGGAGTTGAAGTCCACAGGGACTAAAGGGGGCCATAACTGCCCAACCCTGAATCTATCTACCATAACAGAATCTTGAAAAATGATGGGCATTTTAACTTGCCTCCTCCTTCTGCCAAAGAGAATCTAATACCTTCCTTCGTTCCTGGGTTTAATTCAGATTTCGCTAACTGCTATATTCCTTCCCCAATGGTCCTCCACACTCAAGCACAGAAACTCTCTGCTTATTATCACTCTCTCAACCCAACCTACTTCAGAAGGTTGTGGTTGTGTGAAAAAGGAAGTAGGAACAACGTCAACTTCCTGGAGGCAGGATAAAGATAATAATATAAATCAAATAAATGGGACAGTTCCTAACGCTAATCCTGAAGAAAACTGCCAGGTTGATTTATATTTGATTTATATTCCATATTTCCTAATTGCTCATTTTCCGTCGGTTCTTTTTCTCTACATTCTTATGGGAAAAATTCTTGCCTGCAATCAATATTTGACTTACATCAATTGTTTGCCTTCCCTAGAAAGCTACTTGTATATTTCTAAAATAAACAGATTTTCTACTACCAACAAGGCTTTGGGCCGAGGTGGCACAGTGGTTAGGGTGCAGTACTGCAGGCCACTTCAGCTGACTGTTATCTGCAGTTCAGCGGTTCTAATCTCACCAGCTCAAGGTTGACTCAGCCTTCCATCCTTCCGAGGTGGGTAAAATGAGGACCCAGACTGTGGGGGCGATATGCTGACTCTGTAAACCGCTTAGAGAGGGCTGAAAGCCCTATGAAGCCGTATATAAGTCTAACTGCTATTTGTCACTATTTTGCTTTTTTACAACTGTTTTTCCTTTATTGTTTTTCTCTCTCTAAACTCTTTTCAATGCATGTAAACCTCCAGCTAAGGTAAAGGTTCCCTTCACACATATGTGCTAGTCGTTCCTGACTCTAGGGGGCGGTGCTCATCTCTGTTTCTAAGCCAAACAGCCAGCGCTGTCCGAAGACGTCTCCGTGGTCATGTGGCCGACATGACTCAACATCGAAGGCACATGGAACCAAAGGTGGTTCCTATGTTTCTACTTGCATTTTTTTACCTGCTTTCGAACTGCTAGGTTGGCAGAAGCTGGGACAAGTCAGGGGAGCTCACTCTGTTATGTGGCGCTAGGGATTCGAACTGCTGACCCCCTGTATGATTGACAAGCTCAGCATCTTAGCCACTGTGTTCCCAAAACCACTAGCTAGTTTGGGCTACAATACAGGTGGGCAATGTTTTATTTACATAATTTGTTATGGAAAACCCAACTACCCTCTCCAGTACACATATTCAGGAAAGAATGCCATGCTTTTAAGCCCTTCTCTGTCCCAGTGTAACATTCAGTGTGAATATTATAAATTTGTACAAATTTAGGATATCCCCATCCAGAAAAACAAGAGGTTCTAATAGCAAAATTAGCCTGGCCTGTTTTCAGCGCAGACAAGGTACAGGATAAGCTATGGCTAAACCGACACCTTTCAGCAGCAACAATGAGAATTAAAACAGATTGTGGTAAATTTTCTTCCCCTAAACCGCAACCGGGTCTTTTCCATCCTAAGGCACAAGGGCGTGCAAAACCTAAAACCGAAGGGCAGGGAGCAGCAAGCAACCTCTGGCTGCTCTCCCAAAATGAAGGTTCATTATTCTTTTATTTTTATTTTTATTATTTAGCATATGGCATCTCTACAGAGGTCATGCAATCACCGATATGCAAACACTAACACATTATACACGCAAACACAAATGTAAGTTTAAGTGACGCATGAGACTTTATGGCACCATATTATGGCAATCTTATCATGGTTTTAACCTCAATATTTTATCTCATATATTGTACTATACACACACATTTGTGTATGTTTGCGTGTGAGTGTATTTTATACAAACACATACACATATATACATAAACCACAGGCCAGCTGAGTCTGCAATCTGGAATTTCCTGGTGGTCTCCCATCCAGGGATTAACCTTAGTGGTGTGTGTGTGTGTGTGTTATACACACACACATATACATACACATATACACATAAACCACAAGTCAGCTGGGTCTGCAATCTGGGATTTCCTGGTGGTCTCCCATCCAGGGATTAACCTTAGTGGTGTGTGTGTGTTATATACACACACATATACATACACATATACACATAAACCACAAGTCAGCTGGGTCTGCAATCTGGGATTTCCTGGTGGTCCCCCATCCAGGGATTAACTTTAGCAGTGTGTGTGTGTGTGTGTGTGTATGTGTGCTTTATACACACTCATATACATTCACATATATACTCATACACAAGACAGACAGACAGACACACAAACACAGTCTACCAAGGTTAATCCCCGGACAGGAGACCACCAGGAAATCCCAGATTGCAGACTCAGCTGACCTCGAGCCAGACAATACCAGGAAGTGACAAGGCGTCCCGCTGGACCCAAGAGAAGACTTCCCCTCGAGGGCAGAGACCCCCGCCATCACCTCTTTCGGGCCACGCCCACCTCTGGCCCCTCCGCACCCCCAGCCAGCGTCCCCATGGTTCGGCCCGAACACATACCCCCTGGTCAACGTCCCTATGGTTCGGCTCGAGCATCCCCCTTCAGCGTCCCCAATGGTTCGGTCCGAGCACTTCCCCCCCCTCCCCGCTGGTGTCTCTATGCTTCCGTCCTAGTACATCCTCGCCGGTGTCTCCATGGTTCGGCCCGAGCACCCTCAGCCAGCTTTCACATGGTTCGGTCCGAGCAACCCCCCCCCTCCGCCGGGGTCTCCGTGGTTCGGTCCGAGCAACTCCCTCCCCTTCGCCGTTATGCCCACTCTCCCTCCGCGTCTCACCCAGAGACATGTCGATCTTTTCCAGCGTTTCTCCGCCGCCGCTGGTGCTGCTGCTGCCTCCGCCTCTCTGAAGCGAGGACGCCCCAGAGCCGAATCCGTTCATGGCCGCCGCTGCTCTCGTCGCTACCCAAGACGCGAAGCAAAAGCAGCAGCCGACGGAGAGGGGGCGGGGGTCCCTTTCAACCTTCCGCGCCTGCGTCAATTGGACGCCGGCGCCTGCGCATTCGGGCCGCGGCCGAAGGGAGCCAACCGCTTCGGCGCGTGCGCGTAACGCCCGGAGCGGGGCGTGGCGGAGAAGTTTTCTTGCTCTGGCTTTCTCCGCATGCGCAGGGATTGTGACGCTAAAGCGGCGAAGAAGGTGGGAGCCCTCTGCCCCCTGCAGGCGGGGAGGACTCTACGTAACCAGGACCTGGCTGGTATATATATAGGACAATGTGGTTTATTTCGACTTGAGTTTAAACCACGGTTTAAAATCAGTAACACCACACCTAGTTTGGTTAATGAAAGGTCTGCAGGAAAACAACCAAAGAAACCAGGTTTCTTTGAAAATCCATTTGGTTCAATTCCCAGAATTCTTAAGAGGTTCACCCATCTTAAAGTTGAGAAAAACTTTTAATGTTGTATTAATTTCAGCCAAACTTGGTACACAGATGACTTACTCTCCGGAAACAAATACTGTGGGGGTAAGACAACCCTCACCCCCCCTCGGGGTGTGTGTTCTGTTAAGAAAGATACAGCCTGTTGTGCCTTAAAATGGCTTCTACTGTACTTTTGTAAAACGGCTTCTACTGTGCAGCGCAGTGGAGTTGCCATGGTAACAGCTTTACAGTACTCCACTCTGGTAAGGGGAAAAATCCAACATTGGAAATTATGTTTGAGAGTAGAAAATGATGGAGGGAGGAAAGGATGTAGAAAGGGGAAGGAGAGAGGGGGAAGAAAGTGTCGTATAAGGTATAAATATGGTGTATGGAGAGCGGAAGAGCCAATAACTGTTTTTTTCCCCTTTGGTAGTTGATGGTAAGATGAATTGATGTAATTACTTAATAATACAACATGATATTGACTATGTAATAGTATACATGTGAATATATGCTATGAAAATGGAAAATAAGCAAATTTTCTATCAAAAAAAAAAATATTTACGTTTGATCCGGACATTTTCCCCTTATAAATAAATACCCAGGCAATTAGTATCAGATAAGTAACCTTATAATAAATAAACTGCCCAGAGCACTTGATAATAAGCGCTTGATAGTAAGATGGGCAGCATATACATTTAATAAAAGTATAAAACAACTTACGGGGAAAAAAACAAGACACATCATTATTAAAAACAGTAGAAACTATAAAAGCAGAATTCAATGAGAAAAGGAAAAATAATAGCAATAGCAATAGCAATAGCAGTTAGACTTATATACCGCTTCATAGGGCTTTCAGCCCTCTCTAAGCGGTTTACAGAGTCGGCATATTACCCCCAACAACAATCCGGGTCCTCATTTTACCCACCTCGGAAGGATGGAAGGCTGAGTCAACCCTGAGCCGGTGAGATTTGAACAGCCGAACTGCAGAACTGCAGTCAGCTGAAGTAGCCTGCAGTGCTGCATTTAACCACTGCGCCACCTCGGCTCTTAGATAGATGGGATGGCAATAGTAACAGAGCCACAATCATCATGTGAAGCTTCGAATCATCCTGAGGGCCTTGACAAAACTCAAGTCACAGTGTTATTTATAATTACAGGTAGTCCTCGACTTAAAACAGATCATTTAGTGACCGTTCAAAGTTACAACAGCACTGAAAAAAGGAACGATAGTTTTCCACACTTACGACTGTTGTGGCGATTCCCCATGATTGTGTTGACAAAATTCAGAGGCTTGGCAATCGACTTACATTTATGACGGTCGCACTATACGGGGTGTGTGTGTGTGTGTGTCCTGCGATCCCCTTTTGTGACCTTCTGACAAGCCAAGTCAATGCGGGAAGCCAGATTCACTTAACATCCGTGATCGTAACTTCGTCAGCGCGGCAATTCAGTTCATAATTGCGGCAAAGGGGGATAGCAAAATGGGGCGAAACTCACTTAACAGCTGCCCTGCTTAGCAATGAAAATTTGGGACTCAGCTGTCATAATTCAAGGACCACTAAAGGATAACAATGCTTAATGCTGAACGAAAAACCCAAAGCGCTGGATTTTTTTCCTAATTTGGGAGATCAGAACAGAAATGGAAAGGACTAGTTTATCCTTGGCACTGAAAGCTAGTTTTTAATGTTCTTTGAATAGCTTATTCTTCACTTTTCTAAAAGCTGCTGTTAAATTTTTAGCAGTTCCTGCTCCGGCAGTTCTTCCCCTCTCATTCCTGTGAGTTCTTCCTTGTGTGCTATTTTTAGACTTCAAAGGTGAGGGTGGAGAGTTACTCCCATGTACACACCTGTGCGCGAGACACACTGGGACGAGTGAGCAGAATAAAAATGCCTTATTATTACATTTCTGTGCCACCCAGCTGCTATTGATCTATTTTCACTTTCTTGTTCATTGTCTATTTTACTGCGCAATTCTCCTCCTGTTTCATTTGCACTCTTTTTCATTCCTTTCTTTTTTATTGTTGTGTGGGAAGCCCACCCACCCCTCCTAGAAGAATGAAACATTTTGGGAAGTATTTAAAAAAGGCAGAATATTATATTTCTCTAAAGGAGAAGCGGAGAAACAAGTTTCTAAAGGCAGAAAGCAGCTTCCAAGTCTTTCTTAATAGCTTACAGCAGATGCCGGCACTTAAAAGAGCTCATTGAAAGAGGAAGGCAAGTATCCAGATAGCTTTATTCATAAGCCAAGCAAATACTGCAGGCAGAAGCCCATTCAAGGCGGGATATTTTGAAACTTCTTGCAGCAAAGTTTGACCGCTAACAAAAGTAGAGCGATAGGATTAGAAGCAGCTCCTCGGCACTCAAGATCCAATCCAGGATGAATGCCATTATAGCCTGTGGGAAGTTATCACCCAGCCCTCTCCCAGAAAAATGAAATATCCTAGGAAATATTGAAAAGGCAGAATATTTCTCTGGATGTGAAAAGAAAGAAACATGTTTTAAAAGACAGAATAGTTGCCTGTAGCTTCCTGCCCATCCCCACTGTTAATGGGCCATTAAGAAGGCCAAGCTAGTCCACTTTACATAATAAAGACTTCTCCACTTCAGCTCCAGGGGGACGGGATTAAAGCATGATAATATTGGCCCTTTGCTCAACTGACCACATGGCATCTGAGAACTCAACCAAACCTGGATTCAGCCTAGAGAGTTGCCCCCGCAAGGCCCCATGGGAGTCTGACAACCAATCAGAATACATTTCTTACACAGGAACAGGAAACAGAGAGGTGGGACTAAACAGGGTATAAAAAGCCTAGCAAGCCCCTCCTTCAGTCCTTCTCTTCTTCTCCACCAACATTGAAGCATGTGATCACCTTTTCTGTCCAGGGCTCAAGCCATGTGGTCCTGTCCACCATTAAAACCATCTTTCCAAGCAGCCTCCATGTCTCCAGTGTCTTTTTCCCCACTTGGAGCCGAACCCAGAAGGACATTTCTTTCATCAAGCCACAGTGGGAATTGCGTCACAGAAACTTATAAATATCCATCCACTCATTCAACCTCAGAACCACATGCTGTTGTTGGTTCTGTTCATCATTAAATCTCCTTCCCAATCGGACTCTGCGTTCTTTCCAGCGTCTCTCTCTCTCTCTCTCCCAACTTGGAATTGACCTGGACAAATTTTCCTTCCAACAGTTGTAAGATGCCCTGGAGTAGCCCCACAGCGAGACAGGCGGCCCATAAAATTAACCCATACATAAATAATAAATAAAATAAACCTTCCAATCATACAACTCCCAGCATCTCACAAGATAATAAAAACAGCCTTGTAAAAGATCAAGACAGCAAAACTTAATTGAATATGTCCTCACTTCTCCTTGGATCTAATTAGGAGTTTACTTGAATTATTCCCAAGGGTTAAGTGTCTTTTTAGATAACTCAAGTCAGTCTCAGCTGGCTGGATTTGAAACCGAAGTAGCATAAAAACATGTTTTATTTTCTTATTGCCTTAAAGGTATAGCTGGCCCTTCTCCCCATATGGCATTCAAAGCACCTCCAATTATAAAAAAACCAAAAATGTATATATAATTTCAACTAAACCAACATTTACAATTCCACCCTTAAAGCAACATTTACCTCCCCCGCTCTCCTAATTTTGGGGAAATGTTAATCCACTATCAGTTTGCAGAATTTTCCAATAATCTGATCATTTTTATCCTGCCTTTATTTCTTTACAATTGCAGGCAGTACTCGATTTACAACAGTCCATTTAGTGACAGTTCAAAGTTACAACATCACTTTAAAAAGTGACTTAGGACCTTTGTTCACACTTACAACTGTTGCAGCATCCCCCCTCCCCCACCCAGGGTCATGAGATCAAAATTCAGCCTCTTGGCAATGGACTCATATTTATGACGGTTGTAGTGTCTTGGGATTATGTAACCCGTTTGCAACTTTCTGACGAGCAACGCTAATGGGGAAGCCAGATTCATTTACATTTTGCTAAGTTCACAACTGCTGTGATTCACTGGTGACAAGAAAGGTGGTAAAATGGGGTGAAAAGCCACTTGTCTCGCTTAGCAACCTAAATTTTGTGCTCCGTTGTGGTCCTTAAAAGTCGAGGACTGCCTGTAACTCAAGGCAACAAACACGCATAACGCACCTCCTCCTAGTTTGTTATTTATTGCACTACATCAGTGTTTCTCAACCTTGGCAACTTGAAGTCCTGTGGACTTCAACTTCCAGAATCCCCCAGCCAGCATAGCTGGCTGGGGAATTCTGGGAGTTGAAGTCCACAGGACTTCAAGTTGCCAAGGTTGAGAAACACTGCACACTACATTACATGAATTGCAATCCTATCCAATTCTTATTTCCTCCAATTCAACTTTCTTCTATTAGTGTTGTATGCCAGCCTGTAGATGCCACATGCTAAATAGATCAATAACACGTTGGCTTTGCAGATGTTTTCACGTGCAAAACATCTGCATCTTTCCAACACACGCACGCACACAAACCCCTCCCACTATATACACGGGTCAGTCAAGGGCAGAAAACCAGACCGGAAGAGCCGGCAAAGCCTATCGGGACTTGAAGTCCCTCCGAACGCGAGCCAGGCGACGTACGCATGCGCAGCGGTCCGTGCGCGGCGGCGGCGGCCGGAGTAGGCGTGGCGCGAGGGCCGGAAGCTGCCCGGGGCATGCCGGGAGTCGTAGTCCCTGGCGGTGACGGAGCGGCGGGGCGAGGAAACGGGAGGCGGCGCCGGGCAGAGGCTTCCCGCGATGGCAGCGGGCGGAGGCCTCGGACTGGGTGTCTCTCGGGCGGGCGGAGAGAGCGGGGGTCCCTGAGAGACGCCTCCCTGCCTCCGGGGATGGAGGTCGGAGAGCAGGAGGAGCGCAGGTGGGCGCTGCGCGGTTGTGGGGGGGAGGGGAGCCGTGGGGGGGGGTCGCTGAGTTGGGGGGGGAGGGGCCGAGGGGAAGGGGGGGGGCTAAGGGAAGGGGGAGTCATGGGGGGGCGACATGGGGGAGGGGTTACAGTCATGGGGGGGGTCCCCTGAGGCTAGAATACAGGCAGTCCTCGACTTACAACCACTCGTTTAGTGACCGTCCGAGGTTACAACGGGCACTGGCCAAAGGGACTTAGGACTGTATTTCATGCTTACGACCGACGGAAGGGACATAGGTTGATGTTTTGTGCTTACGACCGAGGAAAGGGACTTAGGGCCGTGTTTCTCACTTACGACCAACACAAGGGACTTAGCGTGGCGTTTCGAGCTTACAACCGATAAAGGGGACTTAGGGCCATGTTTCTCACTTACGGCCAAGAAAATGGACTTAGAGTCAGGTTTCATGCTTACGACCAATGAAAGGGACTTAGGGTCGTGTTTCTCACTTACGACCAAGGCAAGGGACATGGTGGTGTTTCAATGAAAGTGACAGGGCCGCGTTTCTCACTTACGACCAACGAAGTGGGCTTGGAGTCGTGTTTCAGGCTTACGACCGATGAAATGGACTTGTGATGGTGTTTCATGCTTACGACCGATGAAAGGGACTTAGGGCCGTGTTTCTCACTTACGACCAATGCAAGGGACTTATGGTAGTGTTTCAATGAAAATGACAGGGCTGTGTTTCTCACTTACGACCAACGAAGTGGGCTTAGAGTCGTGTTTCAGGGTTACGACCAATGAAAGGGACTTGTGATGGTGTTTCATGCTTACGACCGATGAAAGGGACTTAGGGCCGTGTTTCTCACTTATGACCAACACAAGGGCCTTGTGATGGTGTTTCATGCTTACGACAGATGAAAGGAACTTAGGGCCATGTTTCTCACTGACAACCCACAAAATGGGCAGGGTCGTGTTTCACGCTTACAACCGATGAAAGGGACTAAGGGCCGTGTTTCTCACGATCAACAAAAGGGACTTAGGGTTGTGTTAACGATTGCACATGATTCACTTAAGAACCACATCACTTAATAGTGCAAGTTTCTGTCCCAAATGCTGTCGTAGGTTGAGGACTATCCCTGCAGCTCTGAGGAGCAACCGTGCCAAAAATGAAACACCTTCCACCGTAACAATTGTTAGCAAGGAAGACATGGCAACAGATTAAACACAGAGTAGGACTATCCAGTTATGAATGCGAATTTAACTCTCTCTACAGGCAGTCCTTGGATTACAATGTTGTGTTATATTAATAACAGAGTTGGAAGGGACCTTGGAGGTCTTCTAGTCCATCCCTCTGTTCAAGGCAGGCGTCCTTATAAGCAACCCGTTTAAACGGTTCTCAGGTTTATTATTTGAAAACAAATGATTGATTTGTAGAAAGAATGATTATATATAGAGTTAGATAGTGGTTATGTTTATTTGTAAGGGAATAGAATCATTCCATCGTTCTGTCGTATGGCTGGAAGGGACCCTGGAGGTCTTCTAGTCCAACCACTTCAGACAAACGGCTGTCCAATCTCTTCTTAAAAACTTCCAGCGTTGGAGCATTCACAACTTCTGGTGGCAAGTAGTTCCATTGGTTAATTGTTCTCACTGTCAGGACATTTCTCCTTAGTTCTAAGTTGGCACATTGTATTAGTATTATACTATACCATTACATATCATCTATTATTGGTAGCCCTGACTTACGATCACAATTGAGCCCAAAATCCCCGTCGCTAAGCGAGGCAGTTGAGTTTAGACCCACTTTACAATGCTTTTGCTATAGTCGTTATGCGAATCACTGCAGTTGTTAAGTGAATCATGCAATTGGGAAGCGAATCTTGCTTCCTCTTTAACTTGGCTTGTCGGAAACCAGCTGGGAAGGTTACAAATTGTGATCAGGTGACCCTGCGACACTGCAACCGTCATAAATTCAGCTCAGTTGCCAAGCCTCCAAACCTTGATCTCGTGACTACGGGGACGCTGCGACCGTCGTAAGTGTAAAAAATGGCCATAAGTGACTTGCTTCAGTGCCGTTGTAACGCCAAGGTCACTCAATGGATTGTAACCAATAACCATGCGTCCAGTCACGGCAGTGGATTTCCCACTTGCAATGGATGGCTGTGAAAGTTGGACCATAAAGAAGGCTGAGCATAAGAAAGAATGGAGGCCTTTGAACTCTGGTGCTCGAGAAGACTCTTGTGAGTCCCTTGGACTGCAAGGCCATCCAACTGGTCAGTCCTGGAGGAGATCAACCCCAGCTGCTCTTTAGAAGGCTGGATCCTGAAGAGGAAACTCAAAGACTTTGGCCACCTAAGGAGAAGAAAGAAGGACTCCCTGGAGAAGAGCCTCATGCTGGGAACGATGGAGGGCAAAAGAAGAAGGAGGGGACGGCAGAGAAAGAGGTGGCTGGATGGAGTCACGCAAGCAGTTGGCGTGAGCTTCAATGGACTCCAGAGGATGGCAGAGGACAGGAAGGCCTGAAGGAACGTTGTCCATGAGGCCACGATGGGTGGAACACCACTTCGCAACTAACCACAACAACTATCCATCCATCCATCCATCCATCCATCTATTTATCTATCTCAAGTACTTTGGCCACCTAAGGAGAAGGAAGGACTCCCTGGAGAAGAGCCTCATGCTGGGAACGATGGAGGGCAAAAGAAGAAGAAGGGGACGGCAGAGAAGGAGGTGGCTGGATGGAGTCACTGAACCAGTCGGCGTGAGCTTCAATGGACTCCAGAGGATGGGAGAGGACAGGAAGGCCTGGAGGAACGTTGTCCATGGGGGTCTCAATGGGTCGGACATGACTTTGCATCTATCTATCTATCTATCTATCTATCTATCTATCTATCTATCTATCTATCTATCATCTACCTACCTACCTACCTACCTACCTACCTACCTACCTACCTACCTACCTACCTACCTATCTATCTATCTATCTATCTATCTATCTATCATCTCAAGTACTTTGGCCACCTAAGGAGAAGGAAGAAGGACTCCGTGGAGAAGAGCCTCATGCTGGGAACGATGGAGGACAAAAGAAGAAGAAGGGGACGATAGAGAAGGAGGGGGCTGGATGGAGTCATCGAAGCAGCCGGCGTGAGCTTCAATGGACTCCAGAGGATGGGAGAGGACAAGAAGGCCTGGAGGAACGTTGTCCATGGGGGTCACAATGGGTCGGACACCACTTCGCAACTAATAACAACAACCAATTAATGAGAATATTTGTAGCTCAGGATTGAAACGAAGAGTCCTTGGTGTTTGGTTGCAAGTTGAGGACTACCTGTGCCTCTTCTATGAAGGAGTCGGGCGTTTGAGAAATATGAAAAATAAATAAATGGCTATTATTATTTTTCAAAAGGATGCCTGGGCAGATTTAGCAGGCCCAGGCTAGGAGGAACTCCTACTTGCAAGCAACTAGCTATTGTTCATTCCAAGCCCTGTGGGAAGGGTTGAAGAGTGCTTTAACGCTAATGATGGTTCTCCAAAACCGACCTTTTAAAAAGCGAGGCCCATCAACAACTGTGAATCATAGCGATGCCCGTCCTCCAGGTTGGGTAGCAATGCCTCCGTTTGACAGGTGAGCCGCAAACCCAGGCATTCCTGAACTCTTGCCCTGGAATTCCCGGGAATTATCCACGGTCAAAAAAATAGGAAACCGGGAGAGATTTATCATCCATCTCTTCTGGATTTTTGTTTTTTTAAAGATCCTCTTTGGAATGAGGGATAACAGGTAGTCCTCAACTTATGCCCACAATTGAGCCCAACTTTTCTGGTCTTAAGGGAGAAATTTGTTCGCTGAGTTTTGTTCTGTTCTTCTGGCTTTTATTTCTGCCACCGTTGTTAAGCGAATCACCGCGCTTGTAAAAATAGCAACACGGGTGTTTAAGTGAATCGTTGCATTTGTTAAGTTAGTAATCCGGTTGTTAAGTGAATCTGGATTCCCAGTTGCTTGCCCAGAAGGTCGCAAAAGGGGAAATCACGTGACAACCACCACCACCACCCCCGGGACACTGCGACCGTCGTAAATGTGAGTCGGTGGTCAAGCATCCGAATGTAACTCACAAGACTGCATGAGTGTGAAAAGGGGTAAAGGGAGTCTCTTTTTTCATTGCCGTTGCAATGTTGAATGGTCACTAAATGTGAACGGTTGTTTGGCTTCCTGTAAACCCCTGAATCCGTTTTGCCTTTCTGTTTCTGTCTCAATAAGCAGTAAATAAATAAACAAATAAATAAATAAATGCAAACAAAAACCTGTTTTTGAAATGAAATGGAAAGTGGATTGTTTGATTCCTGGCAATTCTTGTTTGGCTCAGGATCATATTTCATCTCATTTAATTGCAACCAAAAGCTCTTTCTGCTCGACATGTAGTCCTTCAACTTATGACCGTAACGGAGCCCCCAGAATTTATGTTGCTAAGCGAGGCCACTTGTGAAGTGAACTTGGCCCCGTTTTCGTGCCCTAGTTATGTTAAGTAGATCTGTGCAGTCGTTAAGTTAGTAGCACGGTCGTTAAGCGAATCCGGCTTCCCCCTTGACTCTGCTCGTCAGAAGGTCGCCAAAGGGGATCGCTTTGACCCCGGGACACTGCGACCGTCATAAATATGAGTCAGCTGACCCTGGGGTTGCTGCAATGGTCGTAAGTGTGAAAAATGGTCGTAAATCGCTTTTCCCAAGGCCGTTGTCACTTCAAATGGTCACTAAGTGAACTGTTGTAAGTTGAGGATTACCTCAAGAAGTGATTCTGGGTGAGTTACATTTCCCTCAAAAGGGAAGAAGAGGAGGAGGAGGAGGAGGCTGGAAGGGACCTCGGAGGTCTTCTAGTCCAGCCCCCTGCCCGAACAGGAGACTCTATCCTTTTTGTCGTCACATGCTATCCTCCTGTGTGCTCTGCCCCCCCATGCATGCGCGTGTGACTGTCTCGTGCATACCAGTGCATACCTGTGCAGCCCCCCCCCCCCCGCATCCCATACACTCACTGTCCATTTTTGGCTTCCAGATTTGTGCCAGAGGCTTTCCGGGACCAGAACAACACATGGGGGGGCTTTGCAGTCCCCCGCCCCCTCTTTTGGCCCTGGAGGGCCTCCTGCACCAACCTGGAAGCCAAAACAGGGTCAAGGGGGTGGTGGGATGAGAGGTGCGACGTGTGGCACACATGCCATACCTTTGCCGTTACGGCCCTATAAAATTTCAGACAAGTGGCTGAAAACGATGCAAAGCATCAAAAGTCCAAAGAAGGATAAAACTGACTCTTGGCTTACACCAGGGATGGCTAAACCTTTTTGGATCGCGTGCCAAAAGCGGGGGGAACACAGGGGTGTGTGCATCCCCCCACCCCACCCTACGGCTTAGCTTTCGTTTTCGTTTCCCCAACAAAGTCCTCCCTGCGAGTCGGATGACGCAAACCAAGTTTGGCTTGTCCAGGAAACCTGGCCAGTTGCTTTCAAAGCAGGCCAAAGCGGTTTGTCTTAGCTGAACCTAATCGAGGAACGCTCCCTTCCAAATTCTTGGCAGAGATCCCGCCTCGCTCAAGTAACCGGGGAGAAGATCCCTTTTTTTCACGCCACAGATAGAATAAAGCAAACTTTCCTGTGGGAGACACACACCCCACACACATACATCCCATAATTTCCAGCCCTCCCTTCAGCCATTTGCAGTAGAGGCTTGACTTACTTGACTTACGACAGTTTGTTTACTGAAGAAACTATGACCCTAGGGGGAAAAAATGACTTAGGATCGTCCGTCCCCCCATTTCTAACTCTTGCAGCATAGTCTCATGATCAACATCCAGATTCCTGGCAACTGACTCATATCTATGACGGTGACAGTATCCCAGAGTTACGTGATCCCCTTGTGCGACCTTCTGGCAAATGAAGTCAATGAAGAAGCCTGATTCCTTTCACAGCTGTGTGGCTAACTTGAGTGCTATCCGGCCCTATCTAACAAAATGAAATTCAGTGGTTCTACATTTAGGCAAGAGAAACGAAATGCACAGGGACAGTATAGGTGGTTCCTTGCTCAGTAGTAGTAACTGTGAGAGGGATCTTGGAGTCCTAGTGGACAACCATTTAAATAGGATCCAGCTGTGGACAGCAGCTGCCAAAAAAGCCAACACAGTTCTAGGCTGCATCAACAGAGGGAGAGAATCAAGATCACGTGAAGTGTTGATACCACTTTATAAGGCCTTGGAAAGGCCACACTTGGAATATTTGCATCCAGTTTTGGTCGCCACGATGTAGAAAAAGATGTGGAGACTCTGGAAAGAGTGCAGAGAAGAGCAACAAAGAGGATTAGGGGACTGGAGGCTAAAACATAGGAAGAACGGTTGCAGGATGGATAATGGTAGGTAAGAAGGAAGGAAAGATAATGGTAGGTAGGTACGAAAGGAAGGATGGAAGGAAGGAAGGATAATGGTAGGTAGGTACGAAAGGAAGGAAGGAATGATGGAAAGAAGGAAGGAAGGATGGATAATGGTAGGGTAGGTACAAAAGAAAGGAAGGATGGATGGATAATGGTAGATAGGTATGAAAGGAAGGAAGGAATGACGGTAGGTAGGTAGGTAGGTAGGGAAGGAAGGAAGGAAGGAAGGATGGATGGATAATGGTAGATAGGTACGAAAGGAAGGAAGGAATGACGGTAGGTAGGTAGGTAGGTAGGAAAGGAAGGATGGAAGGAAGGAAGGATAATGGTAGATAGGTACGAAAGGAAGGAAGGAATGATGGTAGGTAGGTAGGAAAGGAAGGATGGAAGGAAGGAAGGATGGATAATAGGTAAGAAGGAAGGAAGGATGGATAATGGTAGGTACGTACGAAAGGAAGGAAGGTAGGAAGGAAGATAATTGGTAGGTAGGAAGGAAAGAAGGATAATGGTAGGTAGGGAAGGAACGAAGATTGGTTGGCAGTAGATCTTTTGTTATTCTGGAGGCTGGATTAATCATACGTCTGTGTGTAAATAACACACCCATTTTCTAATTTGCATGTGAATGCCATGGCACGACATGCGCTACTGGAACAGCAGCAGATTAAACCCTTTGGGCTCCAAAGCAGCCAAAATCCTCAATGTGCTCGGATGAAGCAGTCCGTCCCAAGCGGTGCGGCTTTTCTCACAACAGAAATTCTTAGACCAATATGGGCAATCCTCAGCTGACATTGCAACTATTCGTTTAGCGACCGAAACTACCATTTCTCACTCAGTGGCTGTTTCATTTGATGGAGTGACATGATGACAGCGTTCAAACATCTAAGATGAGGGGCTCAGCCTGTTTTCCAAAGCGCCTGAAGGCAGGACAAGAAGCAACGGATGGAAACTAATCCAGGAGAGAAGCAACGTGGAATTAAGGAGGAATTTCCTGACAGTGAGAACAATTATAACCACTGGAACAGCTTGCCACCAAAAGTTGTGGGTGCTTCATCACTGGAGGTTATTAAGAAGACACTGGACAGTCACTTGTCTGAAACGGTATAGGCTCTCCTGCTTGAGCAGGGGGCTGGACTAGAAGACCTCCAAGGTCCCCTCCAACTCTGTTATTCTGTTAACAGTTGGAGGGATTGAGTCTGTCTAGTTTAATGAAAAGAAGGACCAGGGGAGACACGATAGCAGCCTTCCAATATCTCAGGGGTTGCCCCAAAGAAGAGGGAGTCAAACTATTCTCCAAGGCACCTGGGGGTAGAACAAGAAGCAATGGGTGGAAACTAATCCAGGAGAGAAGCAACTTAGAACTGAGGAGGAATTTCCTGACAGTCAGAACAATTAACCAGTGGAACAGAAGTTGCCTCCAGAAGTTGTGAATGCGCCAACACTGGAAGTCTTTAAGAAGATGTTGGATAGCCATTTGTCTGAAACAGTATAGGGTTTCCTGCCTAGGCAGGGGGTTGGACTAGAAGACCTCCGAGGTCCCTTCCAACTCTGCTATTTTATTGTATTGCATTTGCAAAAGGGGTGGGGGGGACTTAGTGGCTGGGCCACACCTGCAAGATTGTGCGTTTCGTTTCTGTGTGTATGTGTTTCCTGGTTACCAGATAGGCTTGAAGGACATGGACTTTAAACCCAGAGTTGTCCCCGGGGAAGAGATTCCTGCCAAAGGCCCAGAATCATACGTGGCAGAATGGACATATTATGGGTGGATATATTACTGGAAATAGGTCCGTGATGGCAAACCAATGGCATGCAGAGCCCATTCTGTGGGCACGCAAGCCATCGGGCCAGCTCAGTTCCACTCTACATATGGGAGCGGGGTGCATGCACAGGGGGGGGGTGTGTGTGCTCACATTGCATTTTGGGGTTTCGCACGCACATTTGGCCCTCGGCACCCAAAAAAAGTTAGCCATCACTTCTACAATGACCCTAAACTGATGGGGGAGGACGGAGGTTTCTCCAACCGGTCTGGTGGGCACCGGAGTGAAAGGAAGGCTGGTGGTCTTCATTTTTGTTTCAAAATATACTTTTTTATTTTCCATTTTCATAACATACAATCACATATATACTATTACATAGCCAGTATCCTATTGTATTAAGTAGTAATTACATCCGTTCTTCTTGCCATCAACTCCCAGAAAGATAAAAACCCATTATTAGCTCTTCTGCCTCTCTCCTACCTGCTTTCTTCCCTCCATCATCCTTTTCTACTTCCCCTTCCTTTCTCCTTCTCCTCTCTCTTCATTCCACTCCTCCTTATCCTGCTCATCTTCCCCCCTTGCCCTCTCTCCTATCCCTCTCTTCCCATCTTTCTTCTCCCTCTGTTTCCCACTCTTCCTCTCATTGGTGAATTTCCGCTTCTGGAGATTGCACAGAAGTGGTCTTCATTTTTAACAGACTTCCAACAGTATTTTGAGGCCGATTGCCCAACAGAATAACAACTGTGCACGCCTGCAAACTTGTAACTTTTTTGTTTTTATTTTATTTTTAAAAAGCCCAACAGATTTAGAATAGATCCGAATGTATTAACTTCTCAAAAAAAGAAAAAAATACCCAAAGATGGAGATTTAAAGTATATTCTGTGCCGGCAGGCCTGGGGTTGTTGAGCTCCCTTCCCCTCTCGACAGGTGTGGTTGTTGGTTATTTTAAATGTCTATTTTGTATTTGCATGTTCCCCTTTCCGTTGGAGTTGTTCGCCGCCCTGAGTCCCTTTTAGGGAATAGGGCGGCATATAAATAAAATAAAACTTCGAAACTTCAATATTCTCCTTTAAGTACAAACTAACTTTCTTGAGATGCATTGCATCAATTTTTTTTACATCCGGCGTAATGCAAAAAGGTTTGCTTGTTGGTTTGAATTGCACCCTGGCACAAACCCAAACGCAGGATGGTTTTCTCAGCATACGGCCTCTTTCCGTCTTCTCCAACCTGGTGCCCGCCAGCTGGGCTGGGCTACTACAATGACCATCAACTGATGGGGGATGACGGAAGTTTCTCCAACCCGTCTGGTGGGCACCGGGGGTGAAAGGAAGGCTGGTCTTCTTCGTTTTTAACAGACTTCCAACAGTATTTGTTAGAAAAAAAATGTCACAAACTTTTCCCACTGTAATGACACAGAGTGTTTCTCAGCCTGGACAACTTTAAAGAGGTGTGGACTTCAACTCCCAGAATTCTCCAGGCGGAATAGCTCCCTCTCTTGTCATCCCTTTCTCCGCAAACTCTCCACTCCAAGAGAGAAAGGAAATCCTGGGAGCTGAAGTCCGCAAAACGTTAAAAGTTGCCAAGGTTGAAAAACACTGATATAGAAATGGGTTTTTAAAACAAAATATCACAAACAAAAGAACATTCATCATTTAGTGACGAAATGAAGTGTTGTAAGTCGAGGAACATCTGTCTGAAACCCCACCTTGAAAACAAGCCCAACTATCCCAGGGGTGCCACTTTAGAGCCGAGGTGGCGCAGTGGTTAGAGTGCAGTACTGCAGGCTGCTTCAGCTGACTGTTATCTGCAGTTCGGCGGTTCAAATCTCACCGGCTCAAAGGTTGACTCAGCCTTCCATCCTTCCGAGGTGGGTGAAAAGAGGACCCAGACTGTGGGGGCGATATGCTGACTCTGTAAACCGCTTAGAGAGGGCTGAAAGCCCTATGAAGCGGTATATAAATCGAACTGCTATTGCTATTAACTGGGAGTCTTTCCGTGCCCTGCCACCTGCCCTGCCAAGGGTGCAGCTGGTTCCTTCTGCGTGCAAAACAGTGCGTCACTAGCAAACAACGGGGCTCTTGACCATGTAAGGCTGGGGGGCCGATTTCACCAGGGCGTTTCCATTGGGGTCTCTTAGTGTTGAGAGGTGAGGATGAAGCCGCAATTTGCCGAAGGTCGAAGCAACAAGATCCTTCAACTTGGAAATCTGTCTTCTGGGCCGGGGAGGGCAAACCTTTTCGGCACCGAGTGCCACACCGTGCATGTCTGTGCATGTCCACGCTCCGGAGCACCAGAAACCTGGCTGGCACACGGACATGCCTGTTTTCTGGCGGTTTTCAGGCTGTTTTTGGCCTGAAAAATGGCCCGAAAACGACCCAAAACCAGCCTGTTTTGGGGGCCGTTTTTCAGGGCGTTTTCTGGTGCTCCGGCACCTGTGAATACCAGCTGACCAGCCTAAATGTGCATGCTGGAAATCAGAAGAGCAGCTGGTGAAGGTGCACATGCCCACCGAGAGGTCTGTGCGTGCCCACCTCTGGCACGCTTTCCATGGGTTCATCATCACGGTTCTAGACCTTCCCAGTACAGGTCAATGTCTTTGGATAGCCACTGTCTTAAAGGCCCTTGAAATAATAATCAGAATAGAGCTGGAAGGGACCTTGGAGGTCTTCTAGTCCAACCCCCTGCCTAGGCAGGAAACCCTATACCGTTTCAGACAAATGACTATCCAACATCTTCTTAAAGACTTCCAGTGTTGGGGCATTCACAACTTCTGGAGGCAACTAGAAATGCAGATTCAGGATCTCCCAAAGGTTCTTTCCCCCCACCCCCCCAAGAGGCGACCGGATTTTCTGTTTTTTTTCTTTGAAGGGGTTTCGCTTCTCATCCAAGAAACTCCTTCGATTCGCTCTCTTCCGTTCTCACCAACTGAAGAAGCTTCTTGGATAAGAAGTGAAACCTTTTCAAAGAAAAACCAAAAAGTCCAGCTGCCTTTGGGACAACCACGACCTGGAAAAGTGTGAGGTCCATGGTAGACAGTTTAAGATTGAAGATGTGGGGAGGAGGAAGTAGGAGTAGGAGGAAGGGAAGGGAAGGAGAGGAGGAAAGAAGGAAGAGGTTAGGGAGGGTGGAAGCGAGAGAAAGAGAAGGAGAGAGGGTAGGAGGAACTAACAACCGAAACAGGTAGAGCATTCTAGGCGTTGATCACTCTGTGGCTGAAGTCGCATTTTCTGCAATCGAATTTGGAGCCGTTTCCCTTGAGTTTGCATCTATTGTTTGCCCGTGTGTTATTGCGGTTTAAGCTGAAGATGTCGTTGACAGGTAGGACGTTATAGCAGACAATTTTGTGTCCTAAGCTTAGCTCAAACCTTAGTTGGTGAAGTTCCAGTTGTCCAGGCCTAAAATTTCACACCTGGTGGCATCAGGTATTTTATTGTGAGCAGAGGAATTAAGTACTCTTCTTGTGAAATATCTCCGTATTAGTGCAGTGTTTCCCAACCTTGGCCGCTTGAAGATGTCTGGACTTCAACTCCCAGAATTCCCCAGCCAGCTGGCTGGGGGATTCTGGGAGTTGAAGTCAAGACATCTTCAAGCGGCCAAGGTTGGGAAACACTGTATTATAGTGTCATCCAGGTGATAGTTAGCCCAAAGGTGATATTTTCCCCCAAGAGGCAACTGGGCTTTCTGGTTTTCTTTTGAAGATGTTTCGCTTCTCCTCCAAGAAGCTTCTTCAGCTCTCTGGATGTGTCTTTGGATATTCACTAAACAAACTTTTGCAAGTTGTGGACGAATTGTACTTCTGCCTTCTAGGAAATCCTCTTGACTCAGCCTTCTTAAATGACACGAAGAAAGGGGAAGGGTGTCTTGGTAGTGAAAACAAATGTTTTATTTTTAGAGCTTAAAGCCAAGCCTTCTCTTAAAAGAGATAAATATTGCGGAACTATTGGGTGGATTTCATCCTGCACAATTCCAGATTTTACCGAGGAGAGGTCGATCCGGCGGATCACTTTGGATTGTTTTCTGCAGATAAAATAATTTGCATTAGTGTCGGTTTTTTGACTTATTCAGAGTCGGATGCTATCAGGATAGTTGGAAGCTTTAAAACAGCGGGTGTCCATCAATCCATCAGAATAGCAATAGCAACAATAGCAATAGTTAGACTTATATACCGCTTCATAGGGCTTTCAGCCCTCTCTAAGCGGTTTACAGAGTCGGCATATCGCCCCCAACAACAATCCGGGTCCTCATTTTACCCACCTCGGAAGGATGGAAGGCTGAGTCAACCTTGAGCCTAGTGGGATTTGAACAGCCGAATTGCTGAACTGCAATCAGCTGAAGTAGCCAGCAGTGCTGCATTTAACCACTGCGCCACCTCGGATAGAATAGGGATGCTACAATAGAATAGGGATGCTACAACCAACGGTCATAAGTGTGAAACATGGTTATAAGTGACTGTTTCCAGTGTCGTCATAACTTCAAACGGTCGGTAAATGAATGGTTGCAAGTCAAGATTGTAATTAGGTTGAATTCACTGCTGATTGTGAGTGTCAGGATGTTACAGATAGTCCTCAACTTACACCAGCCCATTAAGTGACAGCTCAAAGTTACAACAGCACTGAAAAAAATGTGGTTTATCACCATTTTTTTACTCTTACGATCCTGGTAGTATCCCCACGGTCATGTGATCAAAATGTGGGTGCCTGGCTGACTCAAATTTATGGGGGTTGCAGTGCCCCAGGGTCTAAATTTTGATCACATGGGGATCCTGCAATGGTCATAAGGCTTAAGAAGACAGGCTTAAGACACAGAAGGATCTTGACAAATTTGAACATTGGGCACTAATAAAATGAAATTCAATGGTGAAAAGAGTCAGGTTCTACATTTGGGCAAGAAAAACGAAATGCACAGGGACAGTATAGGTGGTACCTGGCTCAATAGTGCTAACTGTGAGAGGGATCTTGGAGTCCTAGTGGAGAACCATTTAAATAGGAGCCAGCCGTGGGCAGCAGCTGCCAAAAAAGCCAACACAGTTCTAGGCTGCATCAACAGAGGGATAGAATCAAGATCACGTGAAGGGTTGATACCACTTTATAAGGCTTTGGTAAGGCCACACTTGGAATACGGCATCCAGTTTTGGTTGCCACGATGTAGAAAAGATGTGGAGACTCTGGAAAAAGTGCAGAGAAGAGCAAGCAAGAGGATTAGAGGACTGGAGGCTTAAACATACGAAGAACGGTTGCAGGAACTGGGGATGTCTAGTTTAATGAAAAGAAGGACCAGGGGAGACATGATAGCAGCCTTCCAGTATCTCAGGGGTTGCCCCAAAGAAGAGGGAGTCAAACTATTCTCCAAGGCACCTAAGGATAGAACAAGAAGCAATGGGTGGAAACTAATCAAGGAGAGAAGCAACCTAGAACTGAGGAGAAATTTCCTGACAGTTAGAACAATGAGTCAGTGGAACAGAAGTTGCCTCCAGAAGTTGTGAATGCCCCAACACTGGAAGTCTTTAAGAAGATGTTGGATAGCCATTTGTCTGGAACGGTATAGGGTTTCCTGCCTAGGCAGGGGGTTGGACTAGAAGACCTCCAAGGTCCCTTCCAGCTCTGCTATTCTATTGTCTAAGTGTGAAAAATGGTCGTAAGTCATTTTTTTCAGCGCTGTTGTCACTAGATGAACTATTGTATATTGAGGATTACCTGATGATACATCAGCATTCCTGTTGAATGATCAAGGGCCCGTTTCCCAGGGTTCAATCTTTTCCTCGGGCTGTTTTTGTCCCTGCTCGACCAACAATCTTGGTAGCTGCGAAATGGGAACGTACGACCTTGTCCATTGCAGTGGGTTCTGTTTGCTGGATTGCTTTCCTAAGGGGATAATATTCCGCCTGGGCTTCCTGAGACTTGTCTCTCTGTTTCAGGAGAGAACATTGGATGTTGTTGGGGGACCTGAAGACTACGGTGGAAGGCTTGGTCTCCATCAATCACCCCAACGTCTGGTCTAAATATGGCGGCTTGGAGCGGCTCTGCAGGGACATGCACAGCATCCTCTATCACGGCCTCATCCTAGACAAGGTAGGGCTCTCTTAGTGCGCTTTGGGGCAGGAAAGGAAACCGGATTTTGTTTTAGGAAGTGTTTGTTTGATTGTTTGAGTCCCGCCTGTATTATTTTTACAAATAACTCGAGGTGGCAAACATATCCAACATGCCTTCCTCCTCCTGTTTTCCCCACAACAACAACAACAACCCTGTGAGGTGGTGATGAAAGAAATGTCCTTCTGGGTTGAGCTCCAAGTGGGGGAAAAGACACTGGAGACATGGAGGCTGCTTGGAAAGATGGTTTAATGGTGGACAGGACCACATGGCTTGAGTCCTGAACAGAAAAGGGGATCACATGCTTTTTTCTTGTTTATATTCAGCAGCTGTGAAGCTGCTGGCTCTCTTCCTCTTTTTTTCCCCCCGCCTGGTTGGGTTTCGGCCGCGAGTGGGAGGCCTCAGCCGCTACCAAGGGGAAGAATTTGACCTCCATTTCTCTCCCCCCACCCACCCCCAGGTGCATTGCCAGAAGACGGACTACTGGCAGTTTGTGAAGGATGTGTATTGGCTGAGCCCCCAGGCGGCCCATCACGTGGACAAGGTGAGTGAATTCGGAGAGGGAAATCCGGGAGGGTCCCAGGAGGAGCAGGGTTGGGAAAACACCGAAGTGGCTTTGTTGGGGGTGGGAAAGATTGATTGATTAAGATTGAATTAACTGCTGGAGAGAATGGTTTTTCTGTGGATTAATTGTTCTCACTGTTAGGAGATTTCTCCTTATCTTCCTCCCTCCCTTCCTTCCTCCCTCTTTCTATTTCTTCCTTCCCTCCTACCATCTTCCTCCCTGCCTTCCTTCCTTCTCTTTCTTACTTTCTTTCCTTTCTTTCTTCTCCCTCCCTCCTCCTTCCTCTTTCCTTCCTTCTCTTTCTTTCTTTGTTTCCTTCCTTTCTTCCCTTTCTTTATTCTCCCTCCTCCTCCTCCTCCTCCTCCCTCCCTCCCTCCCATCATCCATCCTTCCTTCTTACCATCTCCCTCCCCCCTCCCTTCCTTCCTTCCTTCCTCTCTCTTTCTATTTCTTCCTTCCTTCCTTCCCTCCTACCATCTTTCTCCCTGCCTTCCTTCCTTCTCTTTCTTACTTTCTTTCCTTCTTTCCTTTCTTTCTTCTCCCTCCCTCCTCCTTCCTCTTTCCTTCCTTCTCTTTCTTTGTTTCCTTCCTTTCTTTCCTTTCTTTCTTTCTTCTCCCTCCTCCTCCTCCTTCCTCCCTCCCTCCCATCATCCATCCTTCCTTCCTACCATCTCCCTCCCTCCCTCCCTCCCTTCCTTCCTTCCTTCCTTCCTCTCTCTTTCTATTTCTTCCTCCCTCCCTTCCTTCCCTCCTACCATCTTCCTCCCTGCCTTCCTTCCTTCTCTTTCTTACTTTCTTTCCTTCTTTCCTTTCTTTCTTTCTTCTCCCTCCCTCCTCCTTCCTCTTTCCTTCCTTCTCTTTCTTTGTTTCCTTCCTTTCTTCCCTTTCTTTCTTTCTTCTCCCTCCTCCTCCTCCTTCCTCCCTCCCTCCCATCATCCATCCTTCCTTCCTACCATCTCCCTCCCTCCCTCCCTTCCTCCCTCTTTCTATTTCTTCCTCCCTCCCTTCCTTCCCTCCTACCATCTTCCTTCCTGCCTTCCTTCCTTCTCTTTCTTACTTCCTTTCCTTCTTTCCTTTCTTTCTTTCTTCTCCTTCCCTCCTCCTTCCTTTTTCCTTCCTTCTCTTTCTTTCTTTGTTTCCTTCCTTCCTTTCTTTCTTTCTTCTCCCTCCTCCTCCTCCTTCCTCCCTCCCTCCCATCATCCATCCTTCTTTCCTACCATCTCCCTCCCTTCCTTCTTTCCTCCTCCCTTTCTTTGTTTCTTTCCTTTCTTTCTTCTCCCTTCCTCTTACTCATTCTTCTTCCTTCCTTCCTCCTTTTCACCCACACATCCATCCATCTTAAAGGAATTAAGATTGAAGATCCCAAAGAATCAATGGCAGAAGAAGTAGTACTTCCACAGCAGAGGAAGCTTGTAAAAGGCAGAGAGATTACGTCCATGTTATTCAATCTCGGCACCTTTAAGAGGTGCAGATTTCAACTCCCAGAATTCAACACCCCCGGCTGGCTGAGGAATTCTGGGAGTGCACAATGGCTTCCAATTTGCCAAGTTTGAGAAACGCTAGATTAAACTTTTCAGCTCTTCCATAGGGAGAGAGGCTGCCCCAAATTCACCCAGCTGATTTTATGCCTAAAATGGGACTAAAACTCACCATCTCCTGGCGATTGGCCCAACACCACCCAGCTGGCTTTCATGGCTGAGGTGGGACTGGAACTCACTGTCCCCTGGTGATTGGCCCAAAGTCACTTGGCCAGCATTCATGCCTAAAATGGGACTAGAATTCAGTGCCTTCAGATGATTGACCCAACATCACCCAGCTGGCTTCCATTCCTAAAATGGGACTAGAACTCACCGTCTCCTTGTGATTGGTCCAAAGTCACTCAATTGTGTCTCATTTGTACGGTGGGTCTAGAACTCACAGTCTCCTGGTGATTGGTCCAAATTCACTCAATTGCCTTTCATTTTTACGGTGGATCTAGAACTCACAGTCTCCTGGTGATTGGTCCAAATTCACTCAATTGTCTTTCATTTTTACGGTGGGTCTAGAACTCACAGTCTCCTGGTGATTGGTCCAGTCATCCAGCTGCCTCATACCTAAGGCGGGACTAGAACTCACTGTCAGCACCTCTCCATTAATTAATTAGGAAAGAAAGACCACAAGACTCCATGTGTGGAAATCAAGTGTACTTTTACTAATTATAAATGATTAAAGGCATAGCGAAGCGAAATCTGAATATTTAGGCGCGAAAGCGATTGATATATAGAATAGCCCATTCCCCACCCCTTGGCATCACAGTTCCAGTCCAATCATAATTCTTCCAAGTGTCAGGTGTGAGATAACTTCAAAAGGCATCACAAAGATGGAATGTCGGTGCTGTTAGTCCTGGCGGGAAACACCCACGCATGCGTAGTCCGATCAGCCGGTGAACTCCAGAACCTTCCTCCAGCACAATGAGTAACCCCTCCCAAATACCATGCCCTCCCTCCCCGTTTCATGGCAACCGAAGCAACAGCAAAGCAGAGGCTGACACTCCCAGTCTCCTAATAGTTAGTCCAAACTGGCCCTCCTTTCAATTGAAAGACGAGGAATTGAACTTGGCAATCAGTCTTTTTTTTGACTCGTTGGTTCCTCTTTTCTCTCAGGCTTTTTATTTGGGGGAGTGGGAGGGGTTCCAGGGGTCAGGAGACCTAGAAAAGGCCATCCCACCACCAGGGATCCTCTATTCCCCCTGATTTGGGCCTGCTTTTTCTTCAAACCTCCTTTGCAGTTTATTCATCTCCATGAGAACGGGCAGCAAAATCCGGAGAGGACCAGCCAGCGAACGGTGGCCGAGCTCTGGCTTCAGCACAGCTTGCAATTCCACTGCCTTTCGGCTCAGCTGAAGCCTCTCCTGGAGAACAAGCCCTACATCAGGAAGTTCTACACAGGTGAGAGCAGACTGGCTGCTGCCCCCCCCCCGGCCCTCCCCCTCCCCCGGTTCTCCCCCTGGTCCTCCGCCAGGCAGAAGTTGTGTTTCCTGTTTTGAGAAGCTGCCTTCTGTTCATCCTGTAGAGTAGAGAAGACTGGAATGGAGTATGAATACAATTAAAAGCAGAATAGAATTTAGGATATAGAATAGAGTAGAAATAAAAAATTGAATAGAAATTAGAATAGAATAGATATAGGAATTTAGAATAGATATTAGAATATAGAATAGAATAGAATAGATATTGGAATATAAAATAGAATAGAATAGATATTAAAATATAGAATAGAATAGGATAGGTATTGGAATATAAAATAGAATAGAATAGAATAGAATAGATATTGGAAAATAGAATAGAATAGATATTGGAATATAGAATAGAATAGAATAGATATAGGAATATAGAATAGAATAGAATAGAATAGAATAGATATTGGAAAATAGAATAGAACAGAATAGATATTGGAAAATAGAATAGATATTGGAATATAAAATCGAATAGAATAGATATTGGAATATAGAATAGAATAGAATAGATATTGCAATATAGAATATAATAGATATTGGAATATAGAATAAAATAGAATAGATTGGAATATAGAATAGAATAGAATAGATATTGGAATATAAAATAGAATAGAATAGATATTGGAAAATAGCATAGAATAGAATAGATATTGGAATATAGAATAGAATAGATATTGGAAAATAGAATAGAATAGATATTGGAAAATAGAATAGAATAGATATTGGAAAATAGAATAGAATAGAATAGATATTGGAATATAGAATAGAATAGAATAGAATAGATATAGGAATATAGAATAGAATAGAATAGATATTGGAATATAGAATAGAACAGAATAGATATTGGAAAATAGAATAGATATTGGAATATAAAATCGAATAG
The DNA here is from genome assembly GCF_009769535.1 of Thamnophis elegans. Classification (NCBI taxonomy): domain Eukaryota; kingdom Metazoa; phylum Chordata; class Lepidosauria; order Squamata; family Natricidae; genus Thamnophis; species Thamnophis elegans. The sequence goes on from NC_045550.1 coordinate 68,813,084, forward strand.
AATAGATATTGGAATATAGAATAGAATAGAATAGAATAGATATAGGAATATAGAATAGAATAGAATAGATATTGGAAAATAGAATAGAATAGATAATGGAATATAGAATAGAATAGATAATGGAATAGAATAGAATAGATATTGGAATATAGAATAGATTAGAATAGATATTGGAATATAAAATAATAGATATAGGAATATGGACTAGAATAGAATAGATAATAGAATATAGAAGAGAAAAGAAATAAGAAGAGAAGAGAATAGTGATAGTTAATCTTTTCAGCACCGAGTACTGAAACTGGAGCGCATGTGTGCGCAGGAGCACTGGAAGCCAGAAGAGAGCAGCTGACCAGTGCTCATGTGCGTGGTGGACAGCTGCTCTTCTGGGTTCCATCAGGCGCATGTGCGGCAGACAGCTGGCAACGGCACAGGTGCTGACAGAGAGGGCTCTGCGTGCCACCTCTGATATGCTTGCCATAGGTTTGCCATCACGGGAGTAGAGAATATAACAGAACACTTAACAACCATGTTACTCACTTAACAACCGCAGTGATTCACGTAACCACTGTGGCTGGAAAGTTCGTAAAACAGGTCCAAACTCACTTAGCCACTGCCTCGCTTAGCAACAGACGTGTCGGCCTCAATTGCAGTCGTAAGTCGAGTCCACCCTGTAAGTGGGCTTTCCCTGCTCATCTTCCACTAGCTTTTATCTGCTGCTTTGTGCGAAATACCTCGGTGGCCATATGGAAAATGGATGTTCCCAGCTTTTGTCTTTTTAATCCCCAATTGTCTGCCTAACTGTTTTCCCACGGAAATATTTTGGGTGAGGTGTCCAGCCTTGGTAAGGTTAAGAGTGGTGGACTTCAACTCCCAGAATTCCCCAGGCAGCTGTATCCGTTTCTTTTACCCCACTAAAGTGGGGAGAATGCAGAGGAAGGGATGACAAGAGAGTAAGCTATGCTGGCTGGGGGAATTCTGGGAGTTGAAGTTCACCCGTCTTAAAAGTTGTGAAGTTTGTAAAAGAAATTCCGCCCTAGAAGAGAAGCGCGGGAGCAAAGGGACCATTCGAGCCTCCGTTTTTCTTACTCTTTTCCCCCCAGATTCAGCTTTCCTGCTGAGCGACGCCCACGTCACTGTCATGTTGCAGTGCCTGGAGGCTGTGGAGCAGAACAACCCTCGGCTGCTGGCTCAGATTGACGCCTCTATAGTGAGAAATCTCCTGCCTTTACTTCTTTTTTCGGGGTTGTTTCTTTCTTTCTTTCTCTCTTTCTTTCTTGGTCCTTTTCATTTTTCTTTCTTTACTTCCTTCCTTTCTTTCTGTTTCTTTCTTCTTTCCTTCCTTTTCCCCCTCCCTTTCTCTTTCACTTTCTGTTTCTTTTTCTTTCTATCTCCCTTCCATCCATCCTTCCTACCTTTTTCTCTTTCTTTCTTTCTTTCTTTCTTTCTTTCTTTCTTTCTTTCTTTCATCCTTCCTTCCATCCATCCATCCATCCATCTATCCTTTATCTCTTTTTCTTTCTTTGTTTCTTTGTCCCTTTCATTTTTCTTCCTTTATTTCCTTCCTTCCTTCCTGTTTCTCCCTTTCTTCTTTCTTTCATTCCCTTTTTTCTTCTTCCCTTTCTCTTTCACTTTCTGTTTCTTTTTCTTTCTATCTCCCTTCCTTTTTTCTCTTTCTTTCTTTCTTTCTATCTCCCTTCCTTCCATCCATCCATCCTTTATCTCTTTCTCTCTCTCTCTCTCTCTGTTTCTTTCTTTATCCCTTTCATTTTTCTTCCTTTCTTTCCTTCCTTCCTTTCTTTCTGTTTTTTTCTCCCTTCTTTCTTTCCTTCCTTTTTTCTTCCTCACTTTCTCTTTCACTTTCTGTTTCTTTTTCTTTCTATCTCCCTTCCTTCCATCCATCCATCCTTTATCTCTTTCTCTCTCTCTCTCTCTCTGTTTCTTTCTTTATCCCTTTCATTTTTCTTCCTTTCTTTCCTTCCTTCCTTTCTTTCTGTTTCTTTCTCCCTTCTTTCTTTCCTTCCTTTTTTCTTCCTCACTTTCTCTTTCACTTTCTGTTTCTTTTTCTTTCTATCTCCCTTCCTTCCTTCCTTCCAACCATCCTTTCTTCCTTTATCTCTTTCTTTCTTTTTCCCTTCCTCCCTTCCATCCATCCATTCTTCCTATCTCTTTCTTTCTCCCTTCCATCCATCCATCTATCCTTCCTTCCTTCCTTCCTTCCTTCCTTTATCTCTTTCTTTCTTTCTCCCTTTCTTTCTCCCTTCCTTCCTTCCATCCTTCCTTCCTTCTTTTCTCTCTCTCTCTCTCTTTCTGTCTTTCTTTCTTTCTTTTTTTCTTCTTTGGGATTTTGGTCTTTTGGGGGGAGGGATCTTCCTCCTTTTTGCAGTCCTCCTTTATATAGTGCCAGCAGGGTGGGGGGGAGGGAGAGGGGAACTGGGCCACCTGGGTGACCTGCCAACTCATGCAAGTTGATCCGCGCACACTCCAACCAGCCACTCACACGGTCCAATTCCACCCAGGACACGTCCCTCTAGTGGGGACCCCCGCCCTACGTGGCTATTGCCTCAACAAGGCCCTTCTTTCAGTTTGCCAGGAAAGGGGAAGCCTCTGAGCCCAGGACGAAGAGCCTCACGTCCCTCATGGGGCCCATCCCTCCCCCTCCTGCCGAAAGCGTGGCCCCTCTGTACCTCGGCTCCTTCTCGGGGCTTCCGTCCACCTGTGCCAGCATCCAAGGTAAGGGAGGTAAGCCACGAGCCGTGGGCGTGTTACGGATTTTGTTTTAAAAGTCTCTTTTCTGCTACTCAATTGCTGCAACACGGATGTCGCCGTTTGGTTTAAGCTTGACGTTCGTTGCAGATTTTTTTTACAAAAATATTATTAATTTTCTATTACCGTATTTTTCCATGTATAAGGCGCACCTTTCTCCCCCCTAAAAGAGGGTGAAAATTTGGGTGCGTCTTATACACTGAATGGAGCCTCACCCATCCACCGTCCCCCACTCTTTGGCCTCTGCCTCCCAGCAATTTACCTCCTTGCAGCAAACGGGGAAAATGTGGCTTGCAGAGGCTGCAATAGGCTATAACAATCCCTGCAGCCTGAAACAGCTGATGATCGGGGAGGCTCACGAGGCAAATTGCTGGGAGGCAAAAGCAGATATTTTTTTTCTTGTGCTAATCAGGCTGTTTTCTGTTTGCTGCAAGGAGGCAAGTCAATAACTATAAATGCCTATAGAATGTTCAAATTATTAGACTTATTTTGTAAAGGCCGCTTTATTATTGTTCTAGACAGCTTAACGAAATGAAGAAGTTTTTTTAAAACAAATGCTTGATCTGAAGAGGCCCAGTGCTATTGTATCTCCTTTTAAATAGCAGGGAATAACGTATACTTCCAGAAAGCCACATCAATTTTAACAGCATCTGTACAAGCATAGTCTGAAATGTAGCACCACAAACAGTGTATATTGTCTGTGCTGTTTGCTGCAAGGAGGCAAATTGCTGGGAGGCAGAAGCAGATATTTTTCCCTTGTTTTCCACCCCAAAAGCTAGGGGCATCTTATACTTCAGAGCATCTTATACTCCGAGAAATACAGTAATTACATTCCATAGTGCTTAATAAACTTCGTGTTGCCTGGGTATTTAATTTGCTTAACAATACAATTCCATTCTTACTCCCCATCCCTTTTTTCCAACCCTTGGTAAAATAAGTTCCATGTTTGATAATATTCTGTGTCTTCTTTCTGTTTGATTTTATCCATTTCAGCACAGTTTAATATCTTCTTAATTATCTCTTCGTCCTGCGGTGTTTCTTCATTTTCCCAATATTGTGCGAAGACAACCCTCGCTGCTGTTAATACTAAATACATCTTTTTCTTATCAATATCATCCCTAATAAAAACAATCCGGGTTTAAAATCTAAGTGTTTCCCTATTATCTTTTCTAGCCATCTGTGTATTTTGGCCCGCCATTTTTTTTGTTTTAGCACAAGTCCACCGCAGATGAGAAACGGTTTGCTTCCAACAGGCAAAGTCAATACGGGAAGCGTTTTGGATTCTGCAGACCTCCAAAAAACGGCCCATTTTTCGCGAAAATGGGCCCATTTTTTGACAAAAAAAAGGGCATGAATAGTCTTTAGGAGGCTTATAGAGTGCTCCTGGGGGATGGGGGGGGCAAAAATGAGCAAAATCGGCCCATTTTTTGCTCGTTTCCGCCCCCCCCCCCCCCCGCCCCCAGGAGCTATCTGGAAGCCTCTTAAAGGCTCTGCATGGCCATTTTGGTGAAGGGAGCAGGGATTTGGGAGGCAAAAAATGCTGTATTCAGTGTATAAGACGCACCCAGATTTTCAGCCTCTTTTTTGGGGGTGGAAAGGTGCGTCTTATACTCCAAAAAAAAGGTAATTTTATAAATAACTCAAGGTGACAAACGTACCTAAGACTCCTTCCTCCTATTTTCCCCACAACATCAACAACAAACCTGTGAGGTGGACTGGGCTGAGAGAGAATGTTATATCTTCTCGTATCCATATCTTCGCCGAAAATAAGGCAGCTTCCTTCTTTCTTTTTTTTTTTATTCAAACATATAAAATACACAGACACAAAATCTAGACATACACCACATTTACACAATACAATACGAACAGGAGCTTCCTGTTCTTTCTAATAGCAATTTTCAATCGATACCGCTCACCTTCTATTATTTCCCCTTCTATTGTATTTCATTCAGATTTCACCATTCTTAACCCTCTTATTTTACTCATAACTATTATTTTTTGAGTTTTGTTCTATTCCTTCGTTGATTCTTGTTTCTTTCCTCCATCCACCTATACCATTTATCCCATATCTGGTAGAATTCTGATTCTTCTTTTCCCTGGATTTCTTTAGTTAGTTTGTTCATTTCAGCACAATCCATAACTTATTATTTTATCTTATTATTTCATCTTCGCTTGGAGTTAATTCGGTTTTCCATTTCTGGGCAAAGGCAATCCTTGCTGCCATAATTATATGTAGTATTAAATACTGGATTTCTTTTTTGTATTTCGCAGACATTATTCCTGATAAGAAAACCTCAGGTTTCCATTCTATTTTAACCCCTGTTATTGCCTCCAGCCAATTTTTGATCCTTTTCCAAAAAAAATTGAGCCTCCTCACAGGTCCACAATAAATGGTAATATGTTCCGTGTATTGATTCGCATTTCCAGCATTTGGGGGAGGTATTTGTTAAGATTTTAGCTAACCTTGTTGGTGCCAGGTGCCATCTGTAAAACATTTTGTACTGGTTTTCCTTGTATGCAACTGATAATGTCATTTTTAAGTTTGTTCCCCCAAATTTTTCCCATTTGTCTAATTCAATATTATAGCCAAAGTTCTGCGCCCATTTTATCATTTGTTCTTTCACAGTTTCTTCTTCTTTTTTATACTTCAGGAGGAATTTATAGGAATTTATGCCTTCTTTCTTTCTTTCTTTCTTTCTTTCTTTCTTTCTTTCTTTCTTTCTTTCTTTCTTTCTTCTTTTCTTTCTTTCTCTCTTCTTCTTTCTTTCTTTCCTTTCTTTTCTCTTCTTCTTCTTTCTTTCTTTCTTTCTTTCTTTCTCCTTATCTTTCCAGACAGGAGGTTATCAAGCCCTCCGGCGTTCGGTGGCACCAGTCAGTCTCAAGAAAATGCCGCTTGGACTTCTGCCCACCGGCCCCAGGCTGGCAGCTGTTCCCAACATCTGGCCAGTCCTCATCTCAGCATCTCCGGCCCCAACGATGACGCCGACAACGTCCCGTCTTCTGGAACGAGCCCCGGCCTTTTGCCCAACCCGAACTCAGATTCCTGGTCCGGAAGCCAAGATGAGACGGACGGGCCGGAATACCTGGCCATTGGCAATCTCGGCCGGCCGAGTCGACCCTGCGAGAGCCCCGAAGAATCCGGCACGGCTACCGTGAACAGTTCGGGGAGCAGCAACTCCAATCTGTTCTCGTCCAGCAGCTCTCAGAAGCAGGAGTCGGTGTCCTCCTGGGGGGAGCCGGGAGGCAGCTGGAAGTCCTCGCTCTTGCGACGGTCCAGCTTCTCCGAGGGGCAGACCTCCATCCTACAAGGGAAACCCAAACGAAGCCACATGCGTTCCCATTCGGACACCAACGTAGCTTCTGCAAAAGCTCATGGTAAGAGGGGAGAATCGGGTTTGGGGTGTGTGTGTGTGTGTAAGTGTATCCCAATGCTACAAGTAGTCCTTGACTTAGAACAATTCATTTAGTGACCGTTCAAAGTCACAGTGGCACTGTTGTGGCCCCCCAGTGGCCAGCGGAGCTGGGAGCAGACTCGTACAGTGAGGAGATTGGGGAGGAAGATGGGCCAGTTCTGGAGCCTGGGGAAGGCTCGGACGAGGGCTCTGTGTCGGAGGCAGAGAGGGGGCCAGGGCCGTCCGGGAGTTATCAGCTGCCTTCGGAGTCAGACATCAGTGAGGCAGAAGAACAGCTGGAGCCTGTTCCCAGTGTGCGCATGCGCAGAGTGGCCAGATGAAGGGAAGAGCTAAAGAACAGGGGTCAACTTGGGAGGAAGGCCACAGGTGGACAATGAACGGCCCCTCCCAAGAGGGAATAACAGAGGAGCGAAAGGGGAGTGGAGTTTGCAGGAGACCATCAGTTCGCTTAATTGGTTCCTGACTCTCCGAGGCTCCTTGCCAAGTTCAGCAGATCTCAGCCTGGCAGCTCTCCAAGGCAGATAATGTCTGTGACTGTAAATCCTCCCTTGAAAAACTTTGCTGAGTGTGAATGAGCAAAATTCACAGCAAATTAATAAAAGGGGTTTTGTTGGGCCCAGGAGTTGGCTTCAGGCTCTTGGGAAGCCTCGGTCAGAACAGGCACTGAAAAAAACGACTTGGGCTCATTTTTCACACTTAATGACCATTGCAACATCCCTATAGTTGCGTGATCCCCTTTCACTTAACAATCATGCTACAACTAAACAACTACAGTGATTCACTTAACAAATGAGTTTTAAAATGGGGCAAAAGTCACTTAACAAATTTCTGACTTGACAGCATAAATGTGGGTCTCAATTGTGGTCATAAGTGGAGGACTACCTGTATTGTAGTGGGTCATCTGGGCTAAAGGTTTTGTGGCTTTATATAGTGTGTTGATTTATTGTGTACAACATGTTGTGTGTTCTCGGAAAATTGATTAATGCAATACCGTAACCAGTTTAAGTATGTTGCCCTGTATTGTATTTTAAGCCTGTTTGAGACCTGATTGCCTTGAAATGCTTACCGTATTTTTTGGGCTATAAGAGGCACCATTGTATAAGACGCACTGGTGTATAAGACACACCAAGATTTTGAAGGGGTAAGAAAGAAAAAAAAGGTTTTGTCCTCCCTGGCCCCTAGGATCACTCTGCAGGCTACAGCAGGGCTGGGAGAAGGCAAAAACGCCTCCTTTTTTGCCAAAAACAGCCCGTTTTTTTGCCCATTTTTCACAAAAACTGGCATTTTTTGCCTTCCCCCAGCCCCAAGCAGCACTCTTCAGGCTTCAGCAGGGCTGTTTTTGTGAAAAATGGGCAAAAAACGGGGTGTTTTTGCCTCCCCCCCAGCCCTTCTGAAGATTGCAGTGCTGCTGGGGGCTGGGGGAAGGCAAAAATGCTCCGTTTTTGCAAAAAAACAGTCCATTTTTCACCAAGAGCAGGGCTTCGGGAGGCCAAAAATGGCTATATTCGGTCTATAAGATGCACCAACATTTCCATGATCTTTTAGAGGGGGGGGAGGTGCATCTTATATTCAAAAAATATGATAATCCCCCATCCACTTAATTAATTTGTCAGTCGTATCTTTATTAACCCTTAACCCCAGACGTACTATTTCGGCTACGCTTATTACAGACATGAGGTCATCATGCATACAATTTTCTTCATCTATGAAAATAATAGGTGGAATATGTCGTTAAATTTACTAGTTTACCATTTTCATGGATTGATCAAATTAACAAATGTTATAAATCCTATTCCCAACCGGGAACAGTCCATTTCTGAACATTTTGGAAAACTGCTGGGGTCACTATGACCTCCGGTCTGTGATGAAGAGTTAAGACATTTCAAAAATAATCTATCTAGAAAGGCAAGGAAGACCCCTTTCCCTGAAATAGTCCTGAACATCCGTTCGGTTCCATTCGCACGGCCTTTTGGGAATCGTAGTTTGGGGGTAAATGTCTGTGGAGTTTCTCCGTCATTCAAGTCGTGGTTGTCCCAAAGCTGCTTTTTCAAGAGGCAATTTCTTGTTTTTTCTTTGAAGAGGTGTCGCTTCTCCTCCAAGAAGCTTCTTCAGCTCTGACTGAGCTGCATCCTTTTAGAGGGTCGTTGAGGCCACTTGGAGATTTATCTGTGTCCTCAGAGTCACCTGAGTGGTGCAAATGGATATGGAGCCTTCTTGGAACTGCTGAAAGGACTGGAGCTAAATTATGTCCTAATCCCTCCGTTGTTAAATTTTGACATAGATGGCCTCTTTGACTTCTCTTTCAAACCTCCAAGTGGCCTCCACGGCTTTCTGGAAAGGATGCAAATGACCAGCTGTCTGCAAGGAATATGAATCCCGAGGGTCACCTGAGGACACAGATAAACCTCCAAGTAGCCTCAATGACCCTCCAAAAGGATGCAAATGACCAGCTGTCTGCAAGGAATGTGAATCCTGAGGGTCACCTGAGGACGCAGATAAACCTCCAAGTGGCCTCAACGACTCTCTAAAAAGGATGCAAATGACCAGCTGCCTGCAAGGAGTATCAATCCTTCCCTTCCCCACCATCCAAATCAGAGCTGAAGAAGCTCCTTGAATGAGAAGCGAAACTTCTTGGAAAGAAAAAACAAGGAAGTCCAGTTGCCTCTTGCAAAAAAATAGCACCTTTGGGATACTTCGATGGTGCCTCTCTACCCCAGACCAGGGGTCCCGATGCTACGCTGGCTGGAGAATTCTGGGAGTTGAAGTCCACAAGTCTTAAAGTGGCCAAGTTTGAAGACTTCTGCCCTAGACAAACATGCCATCTGAAAGGGGTAGCCTTCCGATCCCAGCCGAGGTGGCGCAGTGGTTAAATGCAGCACTGCAGGCTACTTCAGCTGACTGCTATCTGCAGTTCAGCGGTTCAAATCTCACCGGCTCAGGGTTGACTCAGCCTTCCATCCTTCCGAGGTGGGTGAAATGAGGACCCAGACTGTGGAGGCGATATGCTGACTCTGTAAACCGCTTAGAGAGGGCTGAAAGCCCTATGAAGCGGTATATAAGTCTAACTGCTAGTGCTAGCATTCCACCGTCAATATGTCAACCGTTGAGAATCCTGGGAGTGTCACGGCGTTTGCTCACCTGGAGGACATTTTGGTTGGGAAAACTTTTAACAACTTTAAGAGGGGTGGACCTCAACGCCCAGAATTCTCCCCAGGCAGCATAGCTTACTCTCTTGTAATCCCTTCCTCTGCAATCTCTCTCCACTTTAGGTGGTAAGAGGAAAAGAAACAGACCCAGCTGGCTGGGGAATTCTGGGAGTCGAAGTCCACCCGTCTTAAAGTTGCCAAGGTTGGGGGCGGGGGGGGGAGGGGAACAGCCATAAAAAGTCAGGAAACAGGAAGCGATAATGACCGAAGAAGCATCATAACGGGAATTGTGGCTTTTCTAACCCGTGAAGATCTGTGTGAGGCAACACGGATGCTTCCCCCATAGGAGATTCTCTCTCTCTCTCTCTCTGAAAATAATGCTCTTTTTATATTTTTATCCTGTTTTTTTTTTTGTCTTTTAACCTTCTTTTCTGCTTCGCTGTGCGTCCTTAGGAGGGCGCAGGGACATCAGCATTATAATAGAAGATCCCGTGGCAGGTTTGGGAAACCAGCATGTTGCAAATCCATCTCCCCTTCCCTTTCCTGCCTCTCCCCCGTCACATCCGTTGCTGTTCCCTCGCCCCGAGTTCGAGTCTTTTGCGGATTTCTCCGCAAGGTTCTCGCCCGGGAATTTAGGAAACAAGACCGTTTCTTCCCCGCATGAACATTCTGCATCAGGGGTAGTCTACCTTTTTTATACCTACCGCCCACTTTTGTATCTCTGTTAGTAGTCAAATTTTCTAACCGCCCACCGGTTCCACAGTGATGGTGATTTATAAAGTAGGGAAGTAACTTGACTTTATAAAATTTATAAAGGAGAGTTGCAGCAAACCCCTACCGCCCACCATGAAAGCTGGAACGCCCACTAGCGGGCGGTAGGGACCAGGTGGACTACCTCTGTTCTACATCCTTGCTCCCACAGAACACGGCCTCGGTCTCTCGGAATGCATAGATGGTCCTCGACTTACGGCAGGTCATTTAGTGCCAATTCAAAGTTGCAAGGACACTGAAGAAAAAGGGACTTGGGATCGATTTCCACACTTACGACCGTTGCAGCATCCTAAGCATTCATGGTCAAAGCTCAGGTGCTTGTCAACTGGCCCGTATTTATGACGGTGGCAGAGTCCTGGGGTCAGGGGATCGGTTTTTGCCACCTTCTCGCAAGCAAAGTGTCAGCGTTCCAAGTATCATGGAGAATTAAATCAGAGTCCAAGGCAAAACGATCCTTAAAGTCCCAATTTAATAAAGCAGACATCTTAGCCACATCTGTGTTAATCCCAATTCTGGAAATGACATCAGAATCCCACCCAGTTAAAAGTTCATGATCTTGTCCCCACACCCACAATCCAATCACATGGTCCAATCTTCTTCTGCCACGCTGGCATCCACACCCAGCTTCTTCCGGTCAGGTGTAAAAGTGCGGAGACCAAAGATGACCTTGAGCTTCTAGAAAAGAATGAAAACAACACATTCCACAATCCTACTCCTGTCTATTCCCCCCTCCCATCAACTATACTAATGAAACAGCATAATGAAATAAGAGAAAGTGTGGCAGGCCAAAATTCTAAAAGGAATAATATTGCAGGCCTGACACAAAGTTAATGGGGAAGCCAGATTTACTTAAGAACCACGTTGCTAACTTTGCAACTGAAGGGACTCACTTAACCACTGTGGCAAGAGAGAGAAGGTTCTCCCTCTCCCCTACTCTGCCCAGCCTGACTTTGCCCTTCCCCAGTTCCCTCCGCAGCCAAGGGAGCCGCTCTCCGTCTCAGAGTCAGACTCCTAGAGAGGCATGACAGCTGGTATTGTGGAACCTTGGCTTGTTATCTTATCCGTGATCTAGTTTAGGCCATTACCATCCAATCTTTAGCTGCTAGTATGTAAATAGAGGGGTGGTGGGGGAGAAACCTACTTCTTTCTGTAACTGATGATGTAACCTAGTTGGGCCATGAAATGTCTGCCAGGAAAAAAAGCAAGCTCAAACAATACCAAGGAACCCGCAGTCTTCCTCCTCCTCCTCCTCTTCCTCTACCATCACTATTGCCGCTACTACCATACCATCATCACATGTCCCATTCCCCTCCTCCATTCTGCACACCCTCTCCCTTCTAGCACTGATGATGTTACCTAGTTGGGTCAGAAAAGGTCTGCAAGAAAACAAGTTCAGAGAGCATCAAGGACCACGTAGTTTTCCTCCTCCTCCTCCTCCTCCTCCACCTCTTCTTCTTCTTCCTCCTCTTCTTCTCCTCCTCCTCCTCCTCCTCTTCTTCCTCCTCCTCTTCTTCCTCTTCTTCCTCCTCTCCTCCTCTTCTTCCTCCTTCTTCTTTTCCTTCTCTTCTTCCTCGTCCTCCTCCTCCTCCTCCTCCTCCTCTTCTTCTTCTTCTTTTCCTCCTCCCCATCCTCCTCCTCCTCCTCCTCCTCTTCTTCTTCTTCTTCTTCTTCTTCTTCTCCTTCTTTTCCTTCTCCTCCTCCTCCTCTTCCTCCTCCTCCTCCTCTTCTTCTTCCTCCTCTCCTCCTCCTCTTCTTCCTCCTTCTTTTCCTTCTCCTCTTCCTCCTCCTCGTCCTCCTCTTCCTCCTCCTCTTCTTCTTCTTCTTCTTCTTCTTTTCCTCCTCCTCCTCTTCTTCTTTTCCTTCTCCTCTTCCTCCTCCTCCTCCTCCTCTTCTTCTTCTTTTCCTTCCCCCCCTCCTCCTTCTCCTCCTCCTCTTTTCTGCAAATCTCACTCCATTGTAGCACTGATGATGTTATCTAGTTGGGTCAGGAAACATCTGCAAGAAAACAACCAAGCTCAGAGAGCACCAAGGACCCCCAGTCCTTCTCTTCCTCTCCCTCCTCCTCCTCTTCTTCCTCCTTCCTCCCCATCCCACTCCCTTCTAGCACTGATGATTTTATCTAGTTGGGTCAGGAAAGGTCTGCAAGAAAACGAGTTCAGAGAGCATCAAAGACCACATAATCCTCCTCTCCTCAAACAGCCCTCCCTCCTCCTAGCACTGATGACGTTACCTACTTGGGTCAGGAAACGTCCGCCAGAAAGCAACCAGGAAAGTCCACAAAACCCTGCATTTGGGGGACCGTACCGCTCCCCTTTCTGAGAACCAGTGCTCTCCCCCGCCCCAAATACCTTGTAATGCATCTGCCGTTGCGTCTTGTGAGCCTCTCTTCCCCCCGACATTTGTTGCGTTCCCTCCTTCCGGTTTGATGTGGATTGTTCCACCTTTCCTCCCTCCCTCCCACTCAGTTCTCTTGGCTGCCTCTGCCCGCCCTCCCCCCCCCCCCCGTGCGGTTGGTGGCCCTTAATGGCTTCTTTCCTTCCACCTCTTGTGCCTAGAGTCCAACGGGGACCTTTCGCAGTACAAGGGCAGCGTCTCCTGCCCCATGCAGAAGAAGGACGGGAGCATCCCCGGATCGGTCTACGTCGAATACGGTGAGCCTGTTTGCGTTGAGGGCCTTTTTGTCTTCGGAGTCTGTTCAAAAGGGGGCAGAGGAGGTCCCCACAGAAGGCCTTCTCCACACCAGCTGCTGCCCGAGTCCAGAATAGATCAGACTCTGGAACCCACCAGACAGGGAGTTGAGGCCTGCTGGGTTGGAAGCCCAGAAAAATGATATGTGGAAGCAGCCTTCAAATTAGGACCTTTTGTTTAGCCTCCATTCAAAATGGACAACTTTCTCTCTCCCTCCCCCCAATCTCTCCTTCTCTCTGCCCCACCCATCTACCCATTCATCTAGCTCATCATCTATTCATCCATCCATCCTTCTCTCACGTTTTCCATCATCGCTCTCTCTCTCTCTCTCTCCTCTTGTCTGGTCGTTCTATCCATCCATCCATCCTATTTCAGCCACCTCTCCCTCCCTCTCTCTCTTGTCTGTCTATCTATCTACTATCTATCCATCCATCTCTCTCTTTGTTTGTCGTCTATCTACTATCTATCCATCCATACTCTCTCTCTCTCTTGTCTGTCTATCATCCATCCATCCTATTCAGCACCTCTCCCTCCCTCTCTCTCTTGTCTGTCTATCTACTCTACTCTATCCATCCATCTCTCTCTCTTGTTTGTCTGTCTATCTACTATCTATCCATCCATCTCTCTCTCTCTTGTCTGTCTATCCATCCATCAGCCTATTCAGCCACCTCTCCCTCCCTCTCTCTCTTGTCTGGCTATCTATCTACTATCTATCCATCCATCCTCTCTCTCTTGTTGTCTGTCTATCTACTATCTATGCCTACATCTCTCTCTCTCTGTCTGGCTATCCATCCATCCATCCTATTCAGGCCACCTCTCCCTCCCTCTCTCTCTTGT